>NW_004444000.1:7535082-7561416 GCF_000243295.1 Trichechus manatus latirostris | reverse complement strand
ATGATGTTGCTTATTGGTCCAGTTGTGAGGATTTTTGTTTTCTTTATGTTGAGGTGTAATCCATACTGAAGGCTGTAGTCTTTGATCTTCATCAGTGCTTCAAGTCCTCTTCGATTTCAACAAGCAAGGCTGTGTCATCTGCGTACAGCAGGTAGTTAATGAGTTTTCCTCCAGTAAGACTGCCTGATTCTCATGAAAGAGACAATGAAGGAAGCCCCACCACCTGTATAGTCGTCTCAGATTCATCCTTCTCTCAGTTATTCACTTTCTATCCTATATCCCTGAGGACCGCTATCAGTGTAGATCACAACATTAAATCTTTCACACATGCACAGCTCCCGTACTAGATTATAAACTCCTTGATGGTAGGGGTTTTGTATTCATTGTATTATTTCCACAGCACTTAGCATAGAGTCATGTATATAATAGGCTCACATGAAAAAAAAAAGAGCCTGTCTTTTTCTTAGGAACCAAACTGAGCTGGGAGGTAACTAAACTCTTGTTAATAGAAGGTTTGTTCCACATCATGGTGAAGTCATACCAGAACAAGGTTCAGACCCTTATTCTGGTCTTACCCTTTCTGACCATGTTCCAAGGGCCCACTTACAGAGGGAATCAAAATTATGGTGGCAGCTGTCAAATTTTGAAGAGGGTGGTGGACTCCATAATTACTTAGGGCCTCTCAGGGGTATGCCTTGACTGAAATGCAGGACTAGGGCCACAGCCACATCAGCCCACGGGCAGCAGAGCTTTCAACACTGCACCTTATGCTTCCTTGCATTCTGTTACCAAAAGCAGCTCATAGAAGAGGGAGGAGTACTGACCTTGTTATTTTCAGAGTAACAGAAAGCTGAGTCAGGCAGGGTTGGCTGTACTCCAAAGCAAATCCAGTCTAGAAAGCATCTGACTGTTCTGCTGGCAAGGACAGATTCAGAAAGTATAAAAAACATGTTCTGTAGTAAAATAATATGCTATGATGTCCCCCTACCTTACGTCCCCAGAAACCAGACACACCCCATTCCCATTAAAAAGATAGACTTAGCCACTGCCCTCTCCAGGGTTAGGGAGAAGTTCAACAGTGATTTTTCCCTTTGAAACCAGCTACTCAAAAGCAAAAGACAGCAGCCTTAGTTCAACAATTATACTTCTCCTAGGAGAAAATCCCAGGTCTCTCCCCCATTAGTTGTGTGAGTAGGTATAACAGCACCAGAGAAGAGAGGGAACTAACATTTATTGAACACTTATTCTAATCAGCCACTAGACATTTCAGTTAATCCTCACAAGATACCTCTGAGGTAAGTGTTCATGTCCCTGTTTTAGAGGAAGGAGTACTAAGATTCAAAGAACTTGTCTAAGGCCTTACCAGTAGAGATAGAAAAATCAGGACTGAACTTTGGTCTGACACACTACATACTTCATGTTCTTGCTAATATGTAACAGTATTTCCCCTTAAAGAAAAGTTTAGGAACTCAGTTTCCTTTAGGAAAATTTAAGAAATAGAACACACCCAAATGAATGGAACACTTGCCTTAAGTCTTGGCCAACTCAGCCTTTCTCATGCCCTTGTGTGAGTTGGTTCATATCCTTCCCCAGAGATTTATGGGCACACAGGACCTCAATGTCTGGTTGATTTGATTTTTAATTACCCTGTTTTGCTCAGTCCCAGTCTAAGATTACAAAGTTTAATGCATTCTACCCCTGGGAGAGAATGACACGTGGTCTTTCTTGGTAAAGGAGGTAGGAATGGTAGGATAAAGAGAGTAAGTTACTGTAATGCTAAAAAATCATTATTATTTAAATGAGGTTATAGCCAAAGGCGAGGAGCATACCACTGTGCTGGACGTGCCACATTTCACGGATGCCAGTAGAGTTAGCAGCCACGTGGAGGTGGGCACCTCCTACTGAGGGTAACTTATCTATGTACTCTGAGCTTAGGGCTAGGTGCTTGGGCCCTGTATCTTGAGATGCCTGTCAGCCCGGTCTGCTAATGAAAATGAAGCAGACTGAACATCTCAGACATTGCAAGCTAGAGGACCTGTATTGAAGGACTGAATTTTATCAGTTCTGGTAAGTCACACTTCCACAAACGACCACAAACAGGAACTGGAAAGAACTTTAGTATACTCAGAGGTCCTTGAGGAACACGGCATGCCCAAGAACCATACGGGGAGACATAGGTAAAGAGAGAGATGGCAGACCAGGGATACAGCTTTTTTTAGCGTCTGAGAGGGGAAGACACACAGTTGTTTCGGGCTAAGCTTTTATTGGGTCATTTAAAGGCGGGTTTTTTTTGTTGTTAGGTTCTCTCAAGTTGGTTCTGACTCACAGCAACCCTGTAGGACAGAGCAGAACTGCCCCATAGGGTTTCCAAGGAGCAGCTGGTGGATTTAAACTGCTGACCTTTTGGTTAGCAGCTGAGCTTTTAACCACTATGCCACTAGGGCTCCTTAAAGGAGGTAGGTGGGAATGGGGTAGCCTGTGTAGGGGTTTTATCGGCATAGCACACTCAGGGTTTTGGGTGGGGCAACATGAAGACCCAGCCTGTGGCCTAGCCACCCCATAGGTAGGTATCTAGGTTACCATAAGAGTGAGTCAGGAGGTGTTGGGGGTGCTACTGGGAAACACAGATGCTATTTATGCAAGCCTCTAAGTTGATCAAACTAAAATGGATTCTGAGGCAATTAATAAAATGAGGTCTGACTAAACTTATGAAGGTAACATCTGCCTCACCTCTCACCGTATGTGTGATTTGCTGCAACTGCTTCTCTGCCTTTGCATGTGATACTTGCTCTGCTCAAATTCCACCCATACACTTCCCCTAACAATCTTTCTCGATTTCCCCAATGCTGAATAAGAGTCCTCCCCTTTATTGTCATAACACTCTGTAACAACACTCTATTAAAGTACTTATTATATGTGCATAATAGTTGAATTAATCTGTCTATATCACACTTCCAGCTTGTTATAGGCAATGTCATTCTTTAAAAATTGATAAAATCTACCTTCAAAAGTAAAACGGTAGAAAGGGTTCCAAGACAATTCAAAGAGGGGAAAGAATAGTCTTTTCAACAAATGGTGCTGAGAGAGCAGGATATCCACATGCAAAAAAATGAATTCAGATCCCTACCTCATACCATATACAAACATAAACTCAAAATGGATCATAGACTTAAACGTAAAAGCTAAAACTATAAAACTCTTAGAAGAAAACATAAGAGTACATCTTTGTGATCTGGGGTCAGGCAATGGTTTCTTAAATATGACATCAAAAGCATAGGCAACAAAGGAAAAAGAAACAGAAAAATGGAATTTCATCAAATTAAAAGCTTTTGTGCTTCAAAGGATACCAACAAGAATGTGAAACTACAGCCAACAGAATGGGAAAAAAATATTTGAAAATCATATATCTCCTAAGGGACCCTCCCCAGTAAAACTACTAGCCCCTCCACCCCCATCTGATGAGATTAAACCAGCTGTGTCTGAAGAGCCTTTGTCTGAGATATTGCCTGGGATGAGATCCGAATCATCTCAGTCGTTGTCTGGGGCATCTTGTAAGATGCCTCACAAGACGTTGCTGAATGTTCTCAGAACACATCCCCACTGCCCATTTTGCTTCTAGACCTATAACTAGACTTAAGTCCCAGTGAGCCTCAAAATGTGAAGTACAAAGCGTGACCCAGGAGGAGGTACACTACACTCCAAAAGAACTGCTTGACTTTTATAATATGTACAAACAGAAACCTGGGGAATATGTGTGGGAACGGCTATTAAGGGTGTGGGATAATGGTACAAGGAACATAAACTTGGATCAGTCTGAGTTTATTGATATAGGCCTACTAAGCACAGATTCTTCATTCAGTGTTTCAGCTCGAGTGGTTGGGAAAGGATCTAATAGTTTATTTGGTTGGTTTGCTGAAATATGGATTAAGTGGTGGTCTACACTAAATCAAGTTTAAATACCAGACCTGGCTTGGTATACTGTAGAGAAAGGTATCCAAAAGCTAAGGGAAATTGTCATGTTAGAGTGACTTTATCAGGGTGGACCCACTAGACCCACACATGGAGTGCCTAGAGGACACACCTTTTACCGCATCGGTGAGGAACAAATTTGTGAAGGGAGCCCCAGCATCCTTGAAGACTGCTGTGATTGCTATTTTATGTCAGTCAGATTTAACAGTGGGATCTGTCCTAATTGAATTAAGACACCTAACTACAGTGGAGCTGACTGGGCCCCATAGTGGTAGGGGCCAAGTGGCGGCACTCGGTTGACAAAGATAAGGTGAGTGTGGTTACCGTAATGGACAGCAGAGTCAAACAAAGATAAGGTGAGTGTGGTTACCATAATGGACAGCGGAGTTAAAGCAGTAATCACAGTAGTCTGACTTGTATGGATTTATGGCATTGGCTACTTGTCATGGTGTCCCTAGGTGTGAAACAGATCGGAAATCTACTATTTACTTGATATGTACAAGTAGAAGAATTCTAGGTGAAGTGAATAGCAATCTAACTAGAATTGCCAGAATAGAGAGTTACGGCCCCTCAATCAATTCCCAAACTTGAGCCAGTTAATGATGGGGAGGCTGGGTCCCCTTGAGGAGGGCCCCACTGTGCTACCAAAAATTCATACTGTTAATTTTTCTCCCAGCCTTCCCCAAAGGGATCTATGGCCTTCTATGTGAGTAACTGTTCATTGGGGAAAAGGAAATAATCAGACTTTGGGGGGATTACTGGATACTGGCTCCAAACTAATTCCAGGAGACCCAAAATGTCACTGTGGCCTACCAGAGTGGGAGCGTATTGAGGTCAGGTTATTAATAGAGTTTCAATAGAACCCATCCTGTAGTGATTTCTCCAATTTCAGAATGCATAATTGGAATGATTACTCAGCAACTGGCAGAACCCCTACACTGGGTCCCTGACATGTGGAGTAAGGCCTATTATGGTAGGAAAAGCCAAGTGGAAGCCATTAGAACTGCCCCTACCTAGGAAAATAGTGAACCAAAAGTAATACTGCATTCCTGGAGGGACTGCAGAGATTACTGCCACCACCAAGTGGCAATTCCCACCCCATCCCCATTCAGTCACCTATTTGGCCTGTGCAAAAAAACAGATGGATCTTGAAGAATGACAGTGGATTATCGTAAACTTAACCAGGTAGTGACTCCAATTGCAGCTGCTGTTCCAGATGTAGTTTCATTGCTTGAGCAAATTAATACATCTCCTGGTACCTGGTATGAAGCGATTGATCTGCCCAATGCCTTTTTCTCAATTCTGGTTTCAAAGGAATACCAGAAGCAGTTTGCCTTCAGTGGCAAAGCCAGCAATACACCTTCACTGTCCTTCCTCAGGGGTATATCAACTCTCCAGCCCTATGTCATAATTTAGTTCGCTGGGACCTTGATCACCTTGACCTCATGTACAACAGAACAAAACGTTGCCCGATCCTGTGCCATCTTCACAATCATTGGTATGCTCCAGTCTATTGTGGCCACTGTGTATACTGAGTGACTTGCAACCTAGAGGACTCATCTTCCAGCACCATATTGGGCAATATTCTGTTGTGATCCATAGGGTTTTCATTGGCAAATTTTTGGAAGTAGATTGCCAGGCCTTTCTCCCTAGTCTTAGTCTGGAAGCTCTGCTGAAACTTGTCCACCATGGGTGACCTTACTGGTATTTGAAGTACTAGTGGCATAGCTTCCAGCATCATAGCAACAAACAAGACACCACAGTATGACAGACAGGTGGTGGAACCTACTATATTAGGGATACAGTATCTTCTCATCTCTCTGAAGATATTCATTATACTACATTTGTTTTTAGGTTTTCTTCAGTACCTTTTTCCTTTTTTATTTTCTGGTCTTTGTCATGTTGGAGACAGAAAACAGGTTAAAAAGGAAGACTCCATTTTCTTTTCTGGTGATACTTTGGCTTTGTTATCAGGGTACTTAGTACTAGTCTGCGTTGTGCAGTGTTCCCTCTTTATTTTCTGAAAATGTGTACGTTTGGTATTGTTTTTTCTTTAAATGTTTCATATAATATACCATTGAAGCCATCTGGGCTTGGACTTTTCTTTGTTTGGAGATTTTTAAATTGTTAATTCAGTTATTTACTTGATAGGGATCTATTATGGTGTTCTTTTTCTTCTTGAGTCAGTTTTCTTGTAGGAAAGTTTTTAATTACAAATTTACTTTCTTCACATAATCAGCTATTCAGGTTATCTGTTTCTTCTTTACTGAACTTCAGTGGCTTGTGTCTTTCTAGGAATTTGTACATTTCATTCAAGGTGTCTAATTTGTTGGTATAAATATGTTCATACCTTTTAGTTTCTGTAGAATCTTTAGTGAGGTCTCCTGTTCCATCTCTGATTTTGGTAATTATGTCCTCTCCTTTTCGTGGTCAGTCTAGAAATTTTTATCAGTATTATTAATCTTTTCAAAGAGCTTTTGATTTTATTGATTTTCTCTTTTGTTTCATTGATATCTGCTCTGATCTTTATAATTTCCATCCTGCTATTTACTTTGGGTTTGACTTGTCCTTTTTCTAGCTTTTTGAGGTGGGAATCAATTACTGGTTTTCACACTTTTAATATAAGCATTTAAAGCTGTAAATTTCCCTCTAAGCACTGTTTTAGCTATATCCCATAAATGTTGTGCTTTCATTTTGATTCAGTTCAAGATATTTTCTAACATCCCTTGTGATTTTTCCCCAGACCCATGGGTTATTTAGAAGTGTGTTATTTAATTTTCAAATATCAGGGGTTGGGGAGCCAGTTTCCTAGATTTGTGTTTTTAATTTTTAACTTAATTCTGTTGTGGTTTCAGGACATACTTTATATAATTTCAATTCTTTTAAATTTATTGAGACTTGCTTTATGACCTACCCTGAAATATGTTTTATGTTTTCTTGAAAAGAGTTTATTTTATACAGTTCTTGGGTAGACTCTTCTATAAATGTCAGGTCAGGTTTTTGATAGTGTTCTTCAATTTCTTTCTAATTTTCTGTCTAGTTCTATCAGTGACTGTGATAAGAGTATTGTAATCTCTAGCTATAATTATTGAATTGTCTGTTCCTCCTTTTATCATTTTTTGCTTCATGTATTTTGGGGTTCTCTTGTTAGGTGCATGTACATTTATAATGGTTATATATTCCTGATGGGTTGACCCTTTTATCATTATGCAGTGTCACTTTGTCCCTAGTAATAGTCTCTGCCTTAAAGTCTGTTTTATTGACAAAGCTCCTTATGGTTACTGTTGGCATGATTACCATCATTTTACCATGATTTTACTTTCATCATAAAGAGTGGGTCAGTTTTACTTGGAGGAAGAACAAGGCAATAACTAACTTTAAATAGAACAATAAAAATTATACTTCTAGTAATCTGAATAACCCCATTCAAATAGGCTAAGTCCTTGAGAAGTCTAGCTTTAAAAAACATTTAAAAATAAACATTGAAGAAAGCTAACACTTAAGGGACGAGCTCCCTAATATACCCAGGATGGTGTGGCCATTACACTGTAAAACTTTTCAATCTAAGGAAAACCCACAAATATGAAAATAAACATCAGAAAATGCTCTCACAAATTTTCCAACTTTCTTATTTTAATGTACTTACTCCTTTTTGATATCACATGGGATATGATGGGAGAGTGAAAGCAGGATTAAATATTTTGGAGATGTAGTAGCTTTGAATTAAAGCTGGCAACCAAGAAGGCTGGAAGCTGGGCAATTGTTCTTTTTCATTTCATATCTAGGGGATCACTGGAAAATGAACATAATTTGAGTAAGAGGTTTGACCTGATTTTCCTTGTACTCTTTGTTCTTAATAATTCCCCCCAATCTACATTCTCTCTCTCTCTCCTTGGATCAGCATTAGTTCATTCCACAAATATTTATTGAGTGCTTACTATGTGTCAAGCCCTGTTGTAAGCACTGGGCAAACTGCAAGAACAAAATAGAACAAATCCCTGCTTTCAAGGAACTTACATTCTAGTGAATGTAAATGCTTAAATGCTTAAAAAAAAAAAAAAAAAAAGAATACGTAATATTCTTTACATATTTAATATGTCATGTGACTCATACTTTAAAGAAATTTTAGAAGCATACATGGATTGAAAAGTGGGTCATCCCTGCTATTTTACATAACAGTAGTCAGGGAAAAAAATAGCATTTGAACAGAGACCTGAATAAAGTAGAGAACTGTTGGGTCTCTGCGGGAACACGATTCAAGAAAGAACGAACATATAATGTAAGTCCCAGAAGCAGTAGAAGATTGTGCTTAACTATTTCAAGGAATAGAAGGAACCCATTGTGGCTGGAGCAAAGTAAGCCAGGAGAAGAGGAGAGATCGAAGAGATAGCCCAAAACCAGATCATGCAGGGCTTTATTGGCCCTGGTAAGGACTTTGGATTTACAAGGTCATAATAATAAAACACTAATTAATGACTTAACCAAAAGTATAATGAAGCTACCATAAAAACGAAGGGGTGCAAAGGAGGGAGAGGTTGTTGGAGAACTAAATACTCATCTATCATTCCAGGAAGTTGGTAGATAATGCTTGAAAATGGTAAATCAGCAAAAGATAGCATGCACAAATTAACTAGAATTATGGGGGTAAATACCTGAAGAAACAGCTATACGAGCTAAAAGTGGTTTCACTAGGGAGTACGCAAGGGTGAGGCATGGAGTTGCTGCTTTTCACTATAAGCCTTTTAGTACTATTTAATTTTTTGTTTAACTATTAAGCATTTTTTTTAAGCTTATGAAATTTCTTGGTGGAGATTGGGAACCTCAACTCTAAACATGGAAGACATGGACAGCCCTCACAACCAAACTAGCCGGGGCTGGGACAGGCTGTGCAGGCCACCAACACTTTGTTCCTAGGTTGTATTTTCTGGATTGTCAACTGCTAGTCTCCTCCTACCCTGCATATCTGGTCACCACCACAGGGAAAAAAAAAATTTTTCTTCTGAATAAATTCTTACACTCCTAATTTTGATCCTGTACTCTCGTGCTGCTGTAAATAGTATTTTTTAAAAATAAGGTGGTGTTTATATATTTTCATTTTACAAAATACAGATTATATTGACCATATCTGATCTATAGCTATATAAGCCTTTTAATACTATTTTTTTAACGATTAGCACACCAAAACTCTGTATTTAATTTTTCAAATTATATAAAAAATGATAGTTTTAATTTGCACGTTTTTAATTATGTAAGATTTATTGTCAATTTATATTATTTTGTGGATATTTGTTCATGTCTTCTGCCCATTTTTCCATGGTATTTTTCTTATTTTTAAGGGCTCTGTGAGCTATTAACCATGTCATAGATACTACATTTTTCCCAATTTGTTGTTTTTGACATGTTTATGTATTTGGATGTTTTTATTTTCTAGTTTCCCCCCTTACTTTTATGCATATGTGGTGCAATGGATCACTTTTATATGGTCTTTCTTGCCATGGTCTTGTAACTCTCACCGAATGATTGGGTGGGGCTATGCAAATAAGGTGCTTGTGGCCCACCAAGGGGATTGGATAGTTTGCTAATAATGCAAATAAGGTGCTTGGCACCCTTGTGGAGGTAGGACCATGCAAATAAGGTGTATGGAACTGTAACGAGGGGATTGGTCAGTTCTGCCATCCTGCTAGGCTTAAAATGAGCCATCCCAGAGGCGGGAAAGGGGACCTCAATACCGCCAAGAAAAAAGAGCCAGGAGTGGAGTGCATCCTTTAGACCTGGGATCCTTGCACTGAGAACCTCCTAAACCCAGGAGACAGAGAGAGACAGCTGTAACACTGGAGACAGCAAGAGACAGCGAAAAGCAGCGGCAGAGAAATGGTGGCAGCAGATGCAGCAGAACCAGGAGACCAGCAGGAGATGGTGCAGTGGGCTGCCCATAGAGCAAGAAAGCTGAGTGCCTTCAGGAAGGAGGCTTGCTGGTGGAGCAGGGTGCCTCCAGATACTTGCTGGTGGAGCTAGGCTTGCCCACCCATGGAGCTAGGAGCTGAGCGCTTTCTGGCCAAGCCTTACTGGTAGAGTGGGGTGCCCCTCTGGGCACAGAGCTAAAGAGCTTTCTAACACTTTCCCGGGCAAGGCAGAGGCTGGGTCAATGGCCAGAAAGAGGCCTGCCTGCGGACACGGCTGAGAAGAGGCTGTCCTGATCAAACAACTGTATCCTGAGTCATTCCTGATCCTGAATTGTAACCTGTTACTTCCCTAATAAACCCCATAACTTCTGAGTCTGATCTGTGAGTTCTGTGTGGCCAATGCAGTTATGGAACCCAGCAGAGAAGTAGAGTGTGTCGTGGGACAGCTGGTGTCACAACTGGTGAAAAGGTTGGAGGGTGGAGGTATGTCTGACCACCGTCTCATCGGAATCAGCTTTAGGCAGATACTGATTCTCTTTCCCCCTTGTGAAGTTAGAGGTGGTCAGATGGCCCTGCCACGCCATTTTTACAGCTCAGCAATTCAGTAAATACTCACCTATATTCCCGTCTTTCCCTCGCCCCTAGTCCTTTTACTTTTACCCGCATTTTTTAAGCCTTTAGGTTCAGTGGGTGGAGCCCTGGTGGCACAGTAGTTAAGAGCTCGGCTGCTAACCTAAAGGTCGGTGGTTCAAATCCACCAGCCGCTCCTTGGAAACCCTATGGGGCAGTTCTGCTCTGTCCTATAGAGTACTATGAGTCGGATTCGACTCCACAGCAATGGGTTTTTTCGTAGGTTCAGTGGTATCTTCTTGGTCACACAGCTCACTTAAAGACATGACTTCAGTAACATACACTCACGGGCTTAGTTTATGAAAAGAGAATGATTTGATCCTCATAAAATAAGAGAATGATTTGATCCTTCTTAGTGTGGCTTATGATTTGGAATCCTTAGTTACATATTGTGTTTTCTGCGAAAATATACATTTATGTTTCTTCATTCAGCCACTTAACAGCTGTCTCCTAATTTTTAGGTGTCCCGGAGTCCTGATGGCAAACTTCAAGGGCCATGCTCTCCCAGGGAGTTTCTTCCTGTTAGTTGGACTGTGGTGGTCGGTGAAGTACCCACTGAAGTACTTTCACCAAAAGGGGAAGAACTGCCAGCTGAACCGTAATTATTCACGTATCGAGATAATTGAAGCAGCAGTCAGGACTTTGTTTCCAGTCATTGGTAAGAGTGGGGGTCATTTTGTCCAGAGAGTCTCCCCATCATATCCAGAACCCCAAACCCATTTTCAGGACTCTGTGAAATAGATGTTTCTACTGGCAGAAGGTGTAGCTACTGTAAAAGTGAAGGGGTGCAGGGGAGGGGGAGGCTGAAAGAGAGCTAAATCCTCATCTCTCATTCCAGGAAGTTAGTAGATAATGCCTGATGGATTTCCAGTTGATCACTAGACTGTGTTGTCAGAGCATCCACTGTGTACACAGCTTTGTCATTTTAATAGTTAAAACACCTCACATCATAGTACACTATGAAAAACCATCAAACTACATTCTGTGCCCTAGAAGTACATAGGTATAAGTTGTAGGAACAGAATACATATTACATGAAAAAGATATGGCACAAATAAAAATAGAAGACTAGATTAAGTTCACGTACACGAGTTATGAGAAAGTACTAATGGAGTTTAGTTTTAGAAAAATCATCTTTTTTCACCAATTGTCTCTCCTACTACCATCTCAGAGTAGTGACCACCCAACTCACTGGCCTGCTCCCCATCTCAAGCAACTGCAGAGAGGGGTACTTTATGCTAGGTTAGTCATAAGTAGATAATGGAATCATCTGAAAAAAGCCAGCAGAGGACAGATTTTCCTTTACCCCATCCCAAAAAACCCCACCACTTCGTGACTCGCCATCCACTCCACTCCACTCCCTAGTGGCTCTCCAAGGAGGGGCAGTGGCAGTACTCTAAGACGTGTTCTTCCTCAGGACCAGCCAATCGTGTGGTAATGAGGAATCTGGTTTTGCAATTGCATTCCCCCCTGGTGACTTTGGCCTACAGTTTCTTGAGAGAGACTGAGACAACCGCAGTCGCTGCACTTGGAGTAAACAAAATCTACAAGCTGTGTTTTCCTAATCCAGCTGAACATTCTCATTCACCACTCAGTCTGCAGAAAGGCTTCCTCACCCTTCTGGAGCAGGTAGACTGTAGGGGCCACATGGCTAGAACACTACTGACACTTGGCCTCTTGGCTGCGGTGAAAATACTGCTCATTCAACAAGTGTCTCCTGACCTGACCAGGGAACAGAAATTCACTGTTGTAGGTACTGAGAACACAGCAGGAAACCACAGTCTGCTCTCACAGGCTTGCTTTGGCATGACAGGGCAGCCTTTCCTGGGCTGTTTTCACCAACTCTTTGATCTTTTATATGCAAATTAAGGGGCTGGTTTGTAAAACAAATGTTTGGGTCTAGAATGTTGTCATGGGGGACTCCCTCTAGGCTTCCCCAGGAACATTTTGGGCAAGGCATATAGGCAAATCTTGTGCCTTCTTTACTAGGTGATAAAAGCAGAGGGGGAAATAGCTGAGAGCTACATTGTGACCCAGCTTCATCCATCTTCTGGCTACAGTCTTGCCTTTCCCAAGACACAGTCTGACCAGAAAGTGTCTAGGGCCTCCTCCTTTTTCTCCCGGCGTTTAGGAAGAAGAGCTGGAAGGAGCCGTCAGCTCAGACTAGCTCTGTACCTGGGAAGGGCACTCACTGATGGAGAGAGACCAGAGAACTGTTTCTCTCCCTTCGTGCCTGTAGACGTCCTGATCACCAGCACTGTCTCTGCTCAGATCCCATCATTTTCAACCTAGTTCTTCCTTTTTGAGATTTCCTTTACTGTTGACTTGGCAGGGGGACGCAAAGATGAATGGCTCTTAATCTCACTTAAGTGATGATGCCTGGCTTTGTCTCTGCTACTGGACACATTTCCAGGGGGCCTGGGCAGCTGTGTTTCTATTGCTTCTTCATCCCCCACTCCCCATCCCCTGAAAAGAACAGCAGCAAAAGCAAGGTGTCTACACAGGTTATCAGTGAATATCTTACTTTGTACTGGAGTAGCTGAACCCATGGCAGCACAGCAGGTTTGCTGAGCCCCAGGCCACCTCTACTGCACGTCTCTACTTTACTCATGACTTTGTGTTATTTTGTGTCGTCTCCTGTCTGTCTTGGAGCTATTCCTCCATCCTGCATTTCCATGCATTTCCTGCAGGGATCCTGGCAGAGCAGCTTGTTCCAGATGGGCCCCAGTTCCACTTGTACTCAGAAGATCAATGGGTGAAGATGATGAACTGGCAGCACAGCACCATGTACCTGTTCTTTGCAGCCTCAGGAATCACTGATATGCTCACCTATCTCGTCACCTACATTCCCCTGGGGGTGGACAGATTGATGATGGCCGTGGCAGCATTCGCTGAAGGTAATTTAGAGGAATGGAGGGAGAGAAGGGAGCAGAAACCGTCAAGTTATATTGGAGGGATCAGAACACAAGAGACCAGAAACATCACAACCTTCTCCAGAAATTCCAAATCCTTGGAATTTTCAGAGCCTCATCAGGACTCGGTCCTGTGCTCTGGATGGTAATGATGACATATTCCATTAAGCAGCCCATGAAAGCATGAGGCTTTTAAGCAGTTCTCAAACTGCCAGCTAAGGCTGCACAAGCCCTCCCTGCCTTCCCACAGCTGCCCCCACCCACCACTGCTCACACTCATGTGTAGAGGTATGTGTGCCTGCACACATACGCACAAACTGCCCAGAGATTAGCTGAATGCCACCAGGCAGGAGGACAGATCGCTGTGGTTAGGGAAGAGAGACTGCATTCCACCCTCCACCTCGGAGTGTTACTGTATTGACTCAACTGCTAGGGCAGATCTCCCAATGCAGCTTGTATTAGCTGAAAAAGCCTTTTGTAATCCAACAAGCTCTCTCTGTACCTCAGAAGAGCTGACAAAAGGCTGAATAAGGGTAAAGCTCCATTTCAAGCATGTGTATTGTGTATGTACATACACATAACCTACCTGTCATAAATCATTTCACCTGCCCTCCTGTATTGAACCTTACCATGGATTCTGTAATATATGTATCTCCTTGCTACTTACACCCACTTAACATATACACATGAAATAAACTTAATCTGCATGTTTGCTGCCCTATTCTGTAAATTGACTTCCAAGTGCTGAAAAATTCTAGCCTTGACACAGCTGTGGGAAGGAATTCTAATAGACAAAGAGTGAACCCTTTGAAATACACCCGAGAGGACTGCTGATGGCTGTAATCTGGTTTGGGCAGGTTTTCTCTTCTACTACCACGTTCATAACCGACCACCGCTGGACCAGCACATCCACTCCCTCCTGCTGTTCGCTGTGTTTGGTGGGGCCATCAGTACCTTCCTAGAGGTGATCCTTCGGGACAATATTGTGCTGGAACTTTTCCGGACCAGTCTCGTTATTCTTCAGGGCACCTGGTTCTGGCAGGTGATTATTGAAGCCAATGCTCCGTGCCCCGCACGGATTAGGAAGTCCTAGTGAGCACGTCCAAGGGAAGCCCTGAAGGGGGCACAATGCCTGAAAACGCAGCACTCACGTACCACGTGAATGAGTTTAGTCACTTTTCCCCCCATGCCCACCCCCTGGCCTGTGTAATTTTATCCACTAATATCCTGCTGATGCCTAAACAAGCAAGAATCTATGGAGCACACACAACTAGCAGATCAAATATTTTCCCAGGCCACACTCCTGTGAGATAATGATACCTTTTGCAGTTTCCACTGTAAATTATTCCCCTGCAATGTGGGCCCTGAAGAGTTTTCTTTAATAAGCCTACACTAAAACCAGAATCAACTTTCCTGCTTAAGAAGGCCTTCCTAAGACACTGTCAGAAATTGGAGCAAACTGTTGTTGGGTGCCGTCAGGTCAATTGCAACTCATGGTGATCCATGTGCCAGAGTACCACTGCCCCAGGAGGTTTTCTTGGCTGTAACCTTTAGGGAAGGCCTTCTCCCTGCAGAGCCACTGTGTAGGTTGAAACCACCAACCTTTCAGTTAGCAGCCACTTAACCATTGTACCACCAGGGCTTCTAAAGACTAATACGAGGGGCACCTGGATTTGCACCAGGGACCTACTGATCCGCAGGCAAATGCTCCACCCCCACTGGAGAACACTGAAGAGACATTATGACTAAGTGCAACATGGTACGCAACACTGTATGCTGAGACAGAAAGAGGACATTAGTGGAAAAACTGGTAAAACCTGGATACAGTTTGTAGTTTAGTTAGTAATGTTGCAATGCACCAACGTTCGTTTCATAGTTTTGATCAATACACCATGGTTACGTAAGATGCTGACATTAGGGGAAGCTTGGTGAGAAGTACAAGATCTCTTCCTACCATCTTTACAACTCTTCTGGAAAACTAAAGCTCTCGTTACAAATTAAAATGTCTGAAGAGAGAGGGAAAAAAAAGCCTTCCCATGCTAACAGAAGTGTGGGAGGTGATGGTAGGGAATGTCTGAGCAATTTGGGTGGCCATGGGAAGGCTAGGTTGTTTGAAAAGACCAACTTCTCCCTGTATTCCACCAGATTGGGTTTGTGCTGTTCCCGCCTTTTGGAACGCCTGAATGGGACCAGAAAGATCATGAAAATATCATGTTCATCACCATGTGTTACTCCTGGCACTACCTGGTTGCTGTCTGCATTGTGGCCATCAACTACTCGCTCGTTTACTGGTATGTTTGAGGGACAAACGTTTGTGAAGCCTTTTCTTCCTAACCCACCCGCAAAATCGATCACACTGGTACTCCCAGTGGCACACCTGTGATACCTGAGCAGTGCTTTCAACACTTAATGAGTGCCAACTATCTGCAGGTTCTGTGCAAGGTACGCCATACCTGCAGGGTAGGTATTACTACCCTAATTTGTGAACGAGGGTAACGAGGCTTCGAGAAGTTAGATGACTTGTCCAGATCACAGTAACGTGGTAGATTCAGGTTTCACAGGCAGTTCTGGCAGATTTGAAGCCTGTGGTGTGACAGGAACAACTCTAAATCAGGCATCGGTACTGCTGTCCTTGTCTCATTTGGGGCTCATCACTTCATTTCTGGGCTCGCCCTGCCAATTTCGAGAGCTGCTGTGACAATCAAATAATATACCATAGCAGAAAGTGCTCTTCAGGAATACACACTGTAACAGCTAGTAATTACTCTGCACTTCTGAGTTCCAGGCACTAGGTGAGCACTTAAAGTACATTACTGCATCTGATCCTCATCACTTCATGAAGTATGTTCTGTTACCGTGTTAAAAGATGAGGAAACCAGGGCTTCAAAAGGTTTAGTAGCTTGATTATGGTTACACAACTAGGAAACAGCAGAGCCCATCTTTAATCGCAGTGCTAAGGTGACTTTTAGCTTGCTGCTGTAGCTGCCCCTACCTTTTTTTTTTCCAGTCCCTTATTTCCCTAGACCCAAAGCAGATAACTTCTCCAGAGTCCTGTGCAGATCCAACAGGAGGGGACCGGAGGTCACAGTTCTAGTTCTGCTGCCTGGTCATGACCAAAAAAAAAAAAAAAAACCCACACCTACTGCTGTAGAGTCGATTCCGACTCATAGCGACCCTATAGGACAGAGCAGACCAGCCCCGTAGGGTTTCCATGGAGTGGCTGGTGGCTTTGAACTGTCTCAATTATGACATTAACTAATTGTAGTCGTGAGTCCTTTAATCTACTGGGTACAATGACAGATATTGTCTAAGAAGTCAGATATTGCAAATGCTTTAAACAGCTCTGGGGAAGGGAATGACTGAATGTGCTCGTTCCTCTGGTGCAGCCTTCTGACTCGGCTGAAGAGACACAGAGACGGAGAAACCATTGGGATCCAGCAGCTGAAGTCCTGTCACACTTACCACACTGCCCTCCTGAACGGCTCCGATGAGGAATGAGATGAGGGCATCAGCGGGGGTGATGCCAAACTGCCTGTGTGGGCGTGTACCCTGCAGACAGACAGCAAGCTTCGTTTGTGTCCCAGTGTGAAGAGAGATCAGACTCTTGGCGTTTTAGAGCAGGAAATGGCCTCATGGATGAACTCAGGGTATGAATCCAGCAGCAGAATTTACTGCTTCTGGTAACTTCCTTCTCTCAAGAAGCAAGTACTTTCTTATCAGAAAGACATTAGAATGTTAAAAGTGAATGACAGTACTTTCATTTTATAGATAAAATTCTAACTTACTATTTTTAAAAGTGGAATAATTCACAAGCTTTGGTATTTTAAATATTACTTGCTAAACATGTCTGAACTAATCATCATAATTATAATATACCAAAGGACTGCACTACCATTGTTGATAAGTCATGAAATCAGGCTGAGGGTGACTGTTTAAAGTCAGCTGAGCTGGAACTCAGATGTTCTGACTCCCCCAAGGTGCCCCAGTGGAGGATGCTGACAGGAGTGTGTTAATGAGGAGAGAGAAAACTGTCAGGTTATGAAGACCTTGACTCTGATACAGATGATGGACATACAGCAGGAATCCTGGACATGTGATACAAAGTCTTGACACTGTAGTCTTGGCTCTGGATCTGTTCTTTTTTTTTTTTGTTAACCTCCTTCAACAAACGTTTATTAAACATCCCCTCTGCACCAGCACGGTAATGGTATTACGGATCAAGGAGACGTCGCTCAGCACAGGGCTCGCAGTCTAATGGGAGCGATAGCCAGCCAGCAGTTATACACGGCGTACTTGGGGCTGAAGGAGGGGAGGAGAAATTCCCAGGCAGAGACAATAGTATGTACAAAGGCAATGAAGAACAGAGTTCAGAGAAATATGCTAAGTTCTGTAAGCTGACAGAGTAGGTTAGGACACATCTGAAGGGTCTTACAGACCAAATAATACCTTTCGTTTGTATGGCATTTTCCGGACTTTGAGATGCACCATCTCATTCCCACAACCACCTGTATTTTAAGTGTATGCGGTTCTTCAGAGAAGCTGATTGGCCTAAGGTGACAAAGCTAGTAAGTGACCAAACCAGTATTCAGTATGACTCAAAAGCCCAGCGTGTTTCTCACTATACCACCTGGCGACCTCGTACAAACATGGCAGAGATAATTCCTGTGAAGCACGGCATACTCTTTGGAAGATACACCAGAATTATAGGAAAGGTAACCTCCCATGGTCAGTCAACACTCAGAGTTCAGGGATTAAGAAAGAGCTGCTTAAAAATACTGGTTTAGTTATTAGGGATGAAGGACTCCGGGGACCCGTTTAGGGATCGACCTTGGTTTGGAAGCTGAGTAGGAAACTAAGCATTCATTCCACAAGTTCTGGAAACCTAAACCAGACCCGTTGCTGTTGAGTTGATTCCGACTAATAGTGACCCTACAGGACAGAGCAGAACTGCCCCATAGAGCTTCCGAGGAGTGCCTGGTGAATTCGAGCCACCCACCTTTTGGTTAGCAGCCGTAGCACTTAACCACTGCACCACCAGGGTTTCCACAAGTCCTGGAGGACTTAGACTTGCCAACTACTATGTCCCTTGGGTAAAATGTGTTCTTTTTTTAGGGATTGGAGGTAGGAAGGAGGAACCTAGTCCCTGTTTTCCTCTCATGGAAAAGATCTCCCTTCTAGAAAAAAGGGCAGGATACTTGAAGGAACTGTGTATTTTCTCCAGAGTGAGGTGTCGATGAGTGGATGTGAAACAGTAAAATTTATTTTGGTGTACTTCCAGGAAGTGACCCACCCTAGCGTAACTGTAACTCAGATGTGGTAGTAATGCACAAACCCATCCCAATGCCATTCACCAAATCCAGTCACAGAAACACGGCCTGAATGGTTTTCCCAGCCTCTGCCAAGCAGAGGTTCAGAGGCTCAATGGCTGCCACCTAGAAGTTCTTCTGGAATTGTTTCCCCCAAACACCCACCACAGCTGCCACATCTCTACGAGATCCTTGGGGTCTGCATCCTAAGGAACCATGTTTGGTGCAAATCCTGGTAATGTCACCTTGAACAATCCCAACAGGGAGTTTCTCACTCTGCAACATCCCAGTGACACATTAGATCGAGTCAGGATTATACTTGCTCGGGTGTGGAGCCAACATCTGCATCCTGATCTATGCCAGGATTTTACACCCCTGCTGTATACACACCTGTGTGCACAAAGCAGACAAGCAGAGTCAGGGGACATTAATAGATAAAAGCTTGGGGTAGGGTTGAAGCTAAATGGTGGAGCTATTTTGATGAAATCATTTGTAAATTCTGAAGGGGTCTGTTTGTAACCAGCAGTGAATACCTGAGACGAGCTCTCTCAAATTTCTATTGTTTTCTTATTAAGAAACTGTCACATGGCTACCTACATGAAATCTGACTCTAAGAAATGTGCAAAGATCAAAGTATTGTAAAACACAAACACGTGCTCCTTCACTTGGTTAAAAGACCCGTGTTTCCTTCCCTGCAGCCATTAAATTACTCATTGCTTCTGTGCCAGTCCGCCACTCGGCCATCAAAAGCTCAATCTCAGCCAGTTCTCCACTGCTCTCTCTAATCCAGACTTTCCCTCCTAATTCTGGGTCTTCCCCAAGCCTCATCATGACCCATTACAGCCATCACCTTCTGAGTAAGGCAGCAACAGAGAACTGGACTGCAAGTCAGAGGACTGGATTTACATTTGGGTTCTTTGACTTCACCTCTGACTCACATTTTCTCAGAATGAAAATGGGGACGATGACATCTATTTTACAGAACTGCTATGAGAATGAGATGTCTGTAAAACCACTCTGCATCCATCAAGCCACGCCAACTCCTCCACTCCTCTGCATCTTGCCTAATCCAACTCCAACCCACTACCCCATCTAAACCACTTCAATTCTGCGTCCTCCACATCTGCTTCCTCACCCAGAGCCCATAAACGATCATCATTAATTGTTCACAGATTAAGGAGACCTTTTTGATAATCTGGATACTTTCCAAAGAGACAAAGAAGCCCTATCATTGCAAAAAAGCTTTATCCCCACCTCTGCCCCAATACAAAAGAGGCATGTGTGTTTAACAACCAGTGCTTTAATGACGTTACATTTTCCAACATCACTCTGAGCGCTGCCTGTTGTTGGTGGAGGCTGAGCAGGGATGTGTGGAACAGCCAAGCCAGGGCTAAATGACTCACAAATCCAGACTGGCCTCTTCTGAGGCTGGCACCACCTAGCAGGCTGAGCCCTGCCCCTGAGCACCCCTAACTCCTTCCTGCCACCTTTGTACTGGGCCAGGAGTCAGCAAGCTTTTTCTCACAGGCCAGGTAAGGATTTTAGGCTTCAGAGCCATATGGTCTCCATCACAGCTACTACTCAACTCTGCGGTCGTAACTCTGAAATCAGCCACCGATAATATGTAAACAAATGGGCGTGGCTGTGTTCTAATAAAACTTTACTTACAAAATTCAGTGGCTAGCCCACAGCTCCAGGGCAAAACAGAATGTATGACCTCCAAACCGCAGCAAAGTCTGGGCTGCAGAGGCAGCACGGCTGCACATCCCCCACTCTGTCTACCTGGCTCTGCACCTGAGCACCGACGACAGCCTTGGTGAGGAGGACGAAGTCGGCAGCTAAACACGCACCACAGCCAAGATCCCAACACCCCACCTTGTGAGAGCAGCACCAAACGAATTCCATTGTAGGGAATCCACACCTTCACCTCACTCTCTATGGTTCCGTCCAGTCTTACAGCCTCTCAACTACTATGTAGTTAGTAAGTCAGCCACCAACTTAACTAAGAACCTTGCTGTTCTCTCATTCTGGTCAAAAGAATAAGTAATCAGTTTAGAGGGGCTAAAGCCCAAGTGTCTATTTGATAAAGATGTACAATAGGTTCTTTAAAAAAATAAAGTTACATAAAACTTTCTGGGCACAAAAGTCATATCCAGACCACTAGTCATGGAGAAGACCAGAAACTAAAAAGCACACTCTACATGCAGAACAGGCTTAGTCACTGCCTGCACAGTCTGTAACTGGTAAGCCTTCCCTAGATGTCCTACTCGCAGGAGAACACTCGGGCTTGTGGGACAGAGCTGACGCAGAATCGCCTCCCGGATCGGTGCGGGGCTGACCTTGTAACCCTGGCGTGACCCTCACTCAGAGTACTGCGCTATGGGCTGTGGCTGCAGAACTGAGGCCATGCTGCCGTCATCCCACTATGATGCAACCTCCCTGCCCCCGCCTTTCTGCTAGAGGCACAGACCAGGTGTGGTCTCTCTGGGAAGCCATCTTTCTCTCTCACATCACTGCTGTTCAGGTGCCTGCTTAGGAGATGGGGCCGTGGTCACAACAACAGTGGAGACTGCTTTGGAGGAACCAGAAGCTGTTCCCTGCTGGAGATGGGACGCTGGAACAGTCTGGATCCGCACCTGTTGGCAAAGAGAGAATATTCCATCAGCAGACTGCAAAACCCAAGTAGGTGCATCAAGTAAGAAGAGCGAAGGAAAAAGAGAGAAGACTGGGATGGCCAACAGTTTGTCCTGGACCTTACCTGTGTGGCCTGACCTTGCTGCTGAAGCTGCTGCAACTGCTGGGCAGTGAGGAAACTAACAGGCTTATTGCCGGCAATGAGCTTAGTACCCGCTGGCATGGTGGTGAGGATGATATTGCGGCCCAGCCCGCTGATGCTGTGGGAGGAAAGGAGGAGTCAGGTGTGACAAGAGGATGCGTCTCTCTGGCTCAGAACGAGGCTGCGCACCGAGAGACAACACAATGCCAGCACTCTGAGAAGCAGAAACCAGCTGACGAGACCAGCTTTCTTCCCGTTTCTATGCTTCCCACGGCAGGAGAAAAGAGCGGGTCCAGAAGCTCCCGTACCTCCATCAGCAGGAGTCAACTGTCCCAGAGACATCTGTGCTACTGACAAAACCCCCTCCCCAAAACAGCCTCATCACACAACCTGCCTTGAGACCATCAGGCCGATTTCATCCTGCTCTTCTGATCTCTGTTTAAGTCAGGCCCACAGGAAGCCCAGGGTCCCAAAGTGAGCCCTCATCCACCAAACGATCACACCATCAGGCTAAATAAATGCCAGAGCGAAGCCTTCCCTCACCATCATACCTGAACCTGCCATCTCTAGCCCCATTCTCACCTCCCCACTCCCCTCGTTGCTTTAGTGTCTCCACAGTATGTATCATCACCCAGAATAGTATGTATTTTACTTTCTTAATTCGCTCTTCCTCCTCAACGTGAGCCTGACGACAGCGTGGATTGCTGTCTTTGACTCACTGCTGCGTCCCCAGCACCCACAACAACACTAGGTGCTCAGTACTGTGAAGCAGCACAGGCGAGATGCTAAAGGAGAGCCCCAGAAACCAGCTGCCTTCTGCAGCCCTCTGCCCCGGAGTAGCCCTCACTACTCCACAGCACTTACTTGGCTCCGAGGTTGCCTTTGATGATGGGGGCTGTGACCACGTTTTTGCCCTTCATAGGCTGGCTAATCACAGAAAGTGGAACTGTGATCCGTGTGGGCAGCTTGCCCTAAAGAGAAAGAGCAATCGGGTTTCATGGAATTGCAGGAGCAAAGGGAAACCACCCAGCTGTCACCTGCAGGGCTCCAAGACCTGAGGCGCAGACCCAGCGGATGCTTTTCTTCCTCATACCCTCCAGGGGCCCCATGCTTCTCAGGTTTGGGCCATCGGCCCTCACAAAGTGCACATATCCTCTATATGTAACTGCTATCATCAGGATCAAGGAAGGCGTGTACCTAAATCGCAAAGGCAAGTACCATATTTTTACACAAGTAACGCATGCCTTTTACGTTTATTTGCCAACCGCGTATGAAAATACCTCACGGGGGGGCGGGAGTGGTTGGCAAACAAACGTAGCAGGCACGCGTTATCTGTGTAAAAATACAGTATATATTCAGTTAATCATGGTACTAGATTCTTAAGATCCTCAGAGGACAGGGTCGTACTCATCCCTGTGCCCCCCAATATGGCACACACAGTAACCATCTGGAGAAAGAAATGAAAGGAAGGGCAGAGGAATACAGAATTAATACAGGACCTGCCTAACCACTGCTTCCTGGAATGCACGTTTGCTGCAGGGAACAACAGGGCACATTTGACTAGGAAAAGGTCACATTCCCCAGGTGCTTTCTATTTCTCCCAGAGATAAAGAGAGGTTAGTTAGGGGACACTAACAATAAATTCAACCAGGTGAAAACTCCAGCCCCAAATCTAATAAGGCCTAAGAGGAACAACAACAAGGAAAATTTAGAGGCCTAGGGCCCTCTGGGGGCTCTGGTGGCGCAGCGGTCAGGAGCTCAGCTGCTAACAAAAGGTCGGCAGTTCGAATCCACCAGCTAGCTGTTCGTTGGAAACCCAGTGGGGCAGTTCTACTCTGTCGTACAGGGTCGCTATGAGTCGGGACTGACTCAATAGCAGTGGGTTTGTTCTTTTGGTTAGGGCCCTTTGGGATTTAGGATGGTGAGATTAAGTCACTGCATCACCTGTGTTTAGGCTGCCTGGTTAATGCTTGCTGGTAGTAAAATGTATACATGTGCACAGTAAAATCTTATGTAAATATGATTTTAAAGAATAATTCAAAAGAGGGGTTAACAGGATCCTGAGACAAGACAGCGACCTTTCTATGGGCCGGCTAGTCCTAAAGCAGCGAGGCGCACAACAGCAAAGCTGGTCCAGCGTCCCTGCGCCCATCTCTGGACAGTTTACCCCCAGTGTGCAGCTGGCTAGAAAGCACTAAGAGGTCAGCGGGCAGTACAGTACCTCTGGATGGTGCTTCCAAATGGACTTACTTAGGGCTTTATTTTCTCTTTGCTTGAGAATGCTTACTTGTTGAAAACATTTCAGACCACCTGTATACCAACTGGAACTGTCCCTTCAAGAACTAGCCAAACTAGCTGAGTAGAAAAGGGAAGCACCATTCAGTACTTCCTGCTCTACCAAATGCTCTTTGAGTATAATTACCTAAGCCGGATTAAAATATGGTAGATCCCACTGAAAGAACAGGGTTCAAAAGAGACGAGACTGGACCAAGTAAACAGTTTCCTTGCTTCCTTATTTCAACTTCTATGATACAGGAGCCTAAATAAATACTTCCTTTTAAACCACACAGTATTTCAGATTTTTTCTTGCTAATATGTATGTCCTTTTTCCTTCATCGTTCTGGGATGTATTCCAAATCACTAAAGTTTTACTATATAGCTTGATTAGAAAAGTGAAACTATATTTTATACTGTTCCTGTCAACTCCACTAGTCAGGACAGTGCACCTCACTTATCTAGAGGCCACTTTAAAGAATAAAAACACATGCTTCTAGAAACACACCTATGTTGATGGGGGTATTTGGTTTATGGTAAATGTGGCATTTCAAGTTGGTGGGGAAGGGACTGACTAGTCAGTGATGTTGGAATAATTTGAAAATATGAAGTTAAATTTCTACTTTAAGCCATTCACAAAAATATAGTTCAAATGGATTAGCAATTTAGTTTTTTTTTTACTCTGAAAGTATATGATTATCTTGATAACACTGGGGTAAGAAAGATACAAGGCAGAAAACTGGAAACCACTAAGAAAATACTGCCAGATCTACCGGATAAAACTGTCAACACCTACAGAGCAAAAGGCTCCACAATCAAGGCAAAGACCACCGTATTTTTACACAGATAACTCGCACCTTCTACGTCTGCCAAGCAGGCCCTCCCAAGGACGTATTTTTGTAAGCATGCTATGCTAATTTTTTTACACACTTATGAAAATACCTCGTGGGGAAGGTGTGGCTGGCAAACAAACACAAGAGGCACACATTATTTGCATAAATTGCAGTAATGACAGGCTGGGATAAAATATTTTTACACATATAAAGAATTAACTCCAGAGGCGTGGTCAACACGGAGGGTTAGACGCTTCCTATATCCGTCTTACAACAAAGACCTGGAAAAACAAGTGATTTGATTCTATGTGAACATCTGGCAGCCCTGAACAAGGCAAGGTTAAAAAATCCAACTGAGTCATACAAGAGAGGAAGACCGTTTGGAAGAGGTGAGGAGCTCTAGAGCCGCGGCGGCGAAACTGCAGAGACACAGCCACGCCGGGCCGCGGTGAAGCAGGCAACCAGCTGTGCTGTGCGCGTGCTCAAGAAGCAGCTTCCACATCGAGAAAGACCCAGCAGCAGAGATTCTGCTTGGACACTCCGAACCAGTGAAGAGCAGCTCCCAAGAGGCTACGATAAGTACATGCATGCACCCTTTCGTGGCGATTAAAAAAAAAAAAGCAAAAGCCCATTTGGGAAAAACCTCTCTCCCTTTTGCCTCCTACCTCTGTGCTCTGCACCAGATTTGGGAAAAACCTCTCTCCCTTTTACGTCCTACCTCCACGCTCTGCACCGGATTTGGGAAAAACCTGTCTCCCTTTTACCTCCTCCCTCCGCGCTCTGCACTGGATTTGGGAAAAACCTCTCTTCCTTTTACCTCCTTCCTCCGCGCTCTGCACCGGGAGTCCACTGGGCCGGAAGTAGATCCCAAAAGGCGCCCTGACCCATTCTCCTGGCCTTGGAGAGGGAACGAATAAGCTGCTGGCTCCCCTAGGCCAGGAACACAGGGTCAGCACAGCTCCTTTGCTAGCCACAGAAATCAGGAGTCCGCAGACTCTGAGTGCCATACACTCTGTATAGACTGGCAGGGACCCCTCTCAACAGCGTTAGCCCTCACTGCCACAGTACAACAGGGCAAACATCTGAAGTTTAACTTCAACTGCTTCAGCTGTGAACGGGCAGATCTGTGACCCTTGAAACAGCCCTGCCCCTCAAGTAGGCACTTTATCAATCTGCAGCAGGGTCTTGAGGACTGGTGGTAGCTCCTAAAGTGCCTAGTCACCTGCTACAGGAGTTCAAGAAAAAGTGGTGCCCTCCAGTCTTTGCAGCCAACATAGTGGGGTGCTCTTAGCCTGGCTGCAAAATTTACCTACCTATTCACTCTAGAGAATAGGGACATGCTTTTCTTTCAGATTTTCAGGGGCAGCCATCAGCCCCCTGCCTGGCTCAGTGCGTGATCCCCTACCACAGCCAGAGTCCAGTGCCTGCACCAATCACCCATGCCTCTCTAGGACTGGAGGTGAGAGCCTGCATCGCACACTTGGTGACCGACTGCCTGCACACCCGAGCTGATCCATATAGGAAATTTTAACGGACTCCGGTATGCACATACTTAGTTACAGAACTAACTACCTGGTGACAGGACATTAGAGATCCAAAGGTGTCAAAAATCAAACTAGTGCACACGAGCAGTTTATTTGGGCCTATCAAAACAACACAAAATAAGAAGCTAGGTCTCACTAAGCAAACACAAAATAAAATTATAATAAATTATTGATGGCTTGGAGACAA
>NW_004444000.1:7480222-7531892 GCF_000243295.1 Trichechus manatus latirostris | reverse complement strand
ATGTATGTTAAAAAAAAAAAAAAAATTCTGTATGGGAGACTAACTTGAAATGTAAACTTCATTTAATTACAACAATAAAAAAAAATAATTAACTCCAGAAGATACAAAAAGTCCCCCTTAAACCATAAGGAAAAGATATAAAAGGCCAATCACCACTGGAGAGAATGTGCAAACAGCCAGTATCCAGATGAATCGGTGCTCCACCTCACAAGTAACCACAGGAATGAAACGAAAAAGAAACTCCTCTTCACAGCTAAGATACGTGTATAAGGTTAAAGAGACTAGTGACATCCAACGTCTGTTTGGGTATGGGGAAAGCAGGAAACTTGCTGGTGGGAGTGCACCCTGGTATGGCCTTTCCGTATCACCAATGGAACATCTGTTAGCTTTTTAACTATGTACACCCTGATGGCTCATCCTAGGAATCTGTGCTTTAGAAATACTTAAACATGTACAAGGACATTCACTGTAGCACTGATTAGTAGCAGTGAAAATGTATCCTCTCACAGAAGACTGGTTAGAGTATATCCCTACTGTGGATGACTATGTTGCTTAAGACTCAATTCCAACTGATGGCTTCCCCATGTGGTAGAGTAGAACTACCCCATAGGGTTTTCTGGCTGTAATCTTTAAGGAAGCAGATTGCCAGGACTATCTTCTGTGGTACCACCTGGTGGGTTCGAATCAACCTTTAGGTTAGCAGTCGAGTGCAAACCGCGTGCCCATAGTACCACAAACAAGAACACAGTCAGTATCTGTGTATGCCTAGAAATATCCCCAAGACACGGAGTTAGTGAAGTCTCTTGTATGTATTTTCAAAAAACTATGTGTATATGTATGAAAATGCTTAGGAAAAAGAGCAGAAGGATAAATGGCAAATTACTAGCAGTAATTAGCCCTCATGAAGGGAGAAGTGAAGGGTGGTGAAATATTTTCCTGAATGTACTTCTATACTGTTTTAGTATTTTTTAAGGATGTATGCAGGTATTGCCCTTTTATAAATTCCAGAAGAAAACAAGAGGCTATTAGAGTCAAATGAGGTGACTCCTCTGAACTAAGAAGTTTCCTAGTTCTTAGGGAGTCTCTCATGGGACAGGAGTTAAACAATCTTAAGAAGCTCCCTAAACAACTCAACAACAAAAAGAAAAACAAGTCAATCATAAAATGGGCAAAGGACATGAACAGACACTTCACGAAAAAGGACATTCAGGCGACCAACAAATACATGAAAAGATGCTCATGATCGTTAGCCATTAACCCAAAAAACCCGTTGCCATAGAGTAGATTCCAACTCATAGCAATCCTATAGGACGGAGTAGAACTGCTTCACAGGGTTTCCAAGGAGCGGCTGGTGGATTCAAACTGCCAATCTTTTGGTCAATAGCCTGAGTTCTTAACCACTGTACCACCAGGGCACCCATTAGCTATTAGAGAGATGCAAATCAAAAGTACAATGAGATACCATCTCACCCCTGCAAGCATGGCACTGATCAAAAAAACAGAAAACGGATGCCGTGAGGTTGTGGGGAGATTGGAACTCTTCATACATTGCTGGTGGGAACGTAAAATGGTACAACCTCTATGCAAAATGATACGGCACTTCCTTAAAACACTAGAAATACCATATGATCCAGCAACCTCACTCATTATATATCCTACAGAAAAAAGAGCTGTCACAAATCAACATATGCACACTCATGTTCACTGCAGATTATTCACAATAGCAAAAAGATGGAAACAACCTAAGTGCCCATCAAGAGATGAATAGATAAACTATGGTATATACACACAACAGAATACTAAGCAACGATAAAGAGTAACGATGAATCCACGAAACATCTCACAGCATGGCTGAATCTGGCAGACATTATGCTGACTGCAATCAGCCAATCACAAAAGGACAAATATTGTATAAGACCACTATTATCAAGTCAAGAAAAGGTTTCCACACAAAAGAAACAATATTTGATGTTTACCAGCAGGGAGGGGAGTGGAGGGCAAATCACTAACTAGATAGTAGGTATGTGTTAACTTTGGTGAAGGGAAAGGCAATATACAATACAGGGGAAGTCAGCACAACTTGACCAAGGCAAAGGAGGACACTGAGGGAAAAGGAAAAAAAAAAAGGCAACCACAGTACATACTATAGCATATACAAGCCTGTAACAACAGTACAGACAAACAATTTTACAAACAGATACATAGGTACATACGTATGCTGAATCGGGGTAGGAAGGAGCACAAGAGTATCTCCATGTACATATACAGGTCTGGCTGTGGATTATTTTTACATACGTATTTGTATGTGCAGCATGTATATTCACATATATTCCAGAACACATAAGGGGCACAGTCATAGAAGCTTCCTGGGCACAACCAAACACCTCTTGGGATTGAGTTGCTGGACCATGGTCTCGGGGGACATCCAGGTCGACTGGCACAACATAGTTGATAAAGAATGTCCTACAGCCTACTTTGGTGAGTTGTGTCTGCGGTGTTAAAAGCTCACGAGCAGCCGTTTACAGTTATTGGTCTTGTCCCGTCGGGAGTAAAGGAGAATGAAGAAAACCAAAGACACAAGGAAGCAATTAGTCCAAAGGACTAACACACCACACAAACCACAGCCTCCACTAGCCTGACACCAGAAGAACTAGATGGTACCCAGCTAAGACCACCAACCATTCTGACCAAGATCACGGAAGAAGGTCTAGGACAGAGCAGGAGAAAATGTAGAACAAAATTTAAATTCACAAGAAAGACCAGACTTACTGGTCTGACAGAGACTAGAGGAACCCCTGAGACTATGGCCCCTAGACGCCCATCTAACTCAGAACTGAAGCCAATCGTGAAGCTCACCTTTCAGCCAAAGATTAGACAGGTCTAAAAAATAAGTAACACCCGTGAGGGGCGTGCTACTTAGAACAATCAAGCACAGAAGACAAAATAAACAACACCTGCCCAAAGGCAACACTGCGAAGGGAGGAAAAGGGGATGAATGGAAACGGGAAAGCTGGGGTGGAAAGGGGGAGTGCTGACAGTGCAGGGATTGCAATCAATGTCACGAAACAATCTGTGTATAAATACTGAAAGGGAAACTAATTTGCTCTGTAAACTTTCACCTAAAGCTTAAGAAAACGTCAAAAAAAAGAAGCTTCCCAAACAAGAGGGGCTATTCTTGACCACTAGTGTTACTCACAGCCTGGGATGTGGACACAACTGTGGTGCTAACCGGGACCTGTCGCACAGTGGGGGCTCCCGTCCCGATGCTGATAGGGGTGCTTGCAGCCCCAGACGCCACTGCCACAGTCTTGGACACGGCCGCATTCATACTGGGCACGGACACCGCAGAAGCGTGCACAGTTCCAGACCCACTCGCCACTGAGGACCCCTGCTTGGCCTGGGCTGCGACTGTGATGGTCTGGCCTGCTTTGGGGGGCATCATGCCCAGGCCCTGCACGATGCGGATGGTGGCGGCCGCCTTTCCTTCTGAGGAGACCACTGTGCTCTTCCCCTTCTGGTCAGCCACGCTCACACCAAGGGCCGGCATCAAGCGAAAAGCTGAACCCGAGGCTTCTGCTGGCTTGAGGTCAGGAGTCACCTTGACCACGGTGGTGCCTGCTGGAGTGGACGCAGGGGCGCTGGCCGAGCTGGCCTTGGCAGGGCTCTCAGCTGCATGGACTGGGTTGGAGGTGACGTGTAAGGTAGCGGAGATGCCTTTGCCTGCTGTACTGCTTCCTGTCCCAAAGAGGTCCTGGGTCAGTTTGACTGTGGTAACCTGGGACTTGGCCAACGTAGCCATCATGTCCGGAGTGATTCGCAGGACTGTCTGGCCTTTGGCATCTGTGGTGATGGAAGAGGGTGGCAGACGCAGCACATCCTTGCCCTGGATACGGAAGTTAGTGGCCGCGAGAGGAATGTTGTTGCCTGTCTGGGGCTTGACACCAAGCTGCCCGGTGATTGCCACCTGGAGGGGGAAGGAAGAGCACAGATGAAGGCGTCACCGTGTTACGCTGGCTAGGTACTATAACTAGGTAAACCTCCACTGCATGGGCACGTAACCAACCCACATACCCATCACCCAGACCCAACAGTTATCATGCTGCCAATCTGGTTTTATCTTTCCTTCCCGTTTAGGGGCAAGCGGAGGAAGTGGGAAAGAGAAACTAGAATATTTTTAAGTAAATCCAAGATATGTCACTTCACTAATCAATACTTCTGTACTCATCTCCAACCTAAAACAGAACTTTTTAAAAAACAATCAAAATGTTATGGCCAATAGTGAACAAATTAACTACCCTGATACCACCTAATAATCGGTATATATTCACATTTCCCCTACTATCTCAAAAACACCTATTTACAGCGAGCGCAACCTCCATTTTGAGAGCCGTAGTATGGCAGTAAGAGCACGGGCTTTGGGGCCAGACTTCTGGGTTCATGTACCAACTCCACTACTTACTAACTCCCATCTAAGGCCAACTGCCCGCGCAACCCTTCCTGCCAGCTCAGGCACTTCCTCTCTGTTGCGTGATCAATTTTCCCCTCCCTACCAGATAACTGTTATCAGAATGCAAACATGTTATGACATTCCCATGCTAAAAAAACAACCAACTCCACGTCTCCCTCCACCTACTGTCCCAGTTCTCGGCTCCCTTCAGAAGTAAAACTCCTCTGAAAGTTACCTCTGCTGTCTCCACTTCCTCACCTTGTGCTCTCTTTTGAACCCATCCCCAAAAAGCCACCAGTCCACTGCAACCAGTCGTCAAGTTCACCAATTACCTATTTCCAGTGAATGGTCAATTCTCAGGCCTCACCTTACGCTTCCACTGCTCTCGATACAGCTGCTGACTCCCCCCTTCGTGAAAACACTTTCTCTGTCTCCAGTTGTCTGCACGTCAGTGTTCTCTTCTATCTCAGTAAATAATATCACTATCTACCCAGTTACACGAGCCAAAAAACAGCAAGTCATTCTCAACTCCCTTCTCTCAGACCCTTCTCTCATGATCAAGCCACCAGAAAAACAACACTGACTCAGCCTTCAAACTATATCCAGAATCCCGCCACTGCTCATCACCTCCCGTGGCTACTCACACTAAACTAAGCCAGAATCACCTCTTACCTGGATTTCTGCAACTGCCTCCTTCCTGGCTTCCCTGCTCCCATTCTTGGCCCCTGCACAGCAGCCAGATCAAGCTATGCTGGCTCACAGTCTCCCAATGGCTCCGCACCGCATTTAAGGAGTCCTTACCGGGCCCAATATAAGTCTCCACGCGATTTAAGAATGGGCAACCTCTCTGGACCTCATCTCCTGACACTCTCACGCGTGCTCATTAAGCTTCAGCCACAACGGCTTTCCTGTTGTTCCTCACACACACCAAGCATACTCCTGATTCACAGCGTTCTCCCTTGCCATCCCTACGCTGGGAATGCTCTACCCACAGGTAATCATGACATGGCGTAGTCTACTTCACAGAGATCTCTGCTCAAATGCCATCTTCTCAGAGAGGCCTTCTCTGACCATCCTAGCTAAATACCCCTTATTCTGCTTCCTGAATTTCAGAGCATTCATTACTACCTGACATTTAAGTATGTGTTTGTCTCCTAACCCTGTTAGAATATAAGCTCCGTGACAGCAGGTACTTAGTCTGATTAATATACCAATGCACCCCTGGCACACATCAGGCAGTCAATAAATACTTAATGAACGAATAAAAGATGGTACTTTGCCCTTCTGTGTCTCCGTGGGGATAATAAAAGCGTCTGCCCCCCGCAGGACTAATGGCCCATGCAAACCACAGCCTCTTCTAGCCTGAGACCAGAAGAACTAGATGGTGCCTGGCTACCACTACCATTCTGACCAGGGACACAACAGAAGATGCCAATTAGAATGGGAGAAACATGTAGAAAAATTCATAAAACAGAACAGACTTACTGGACTGATAGAGACTAGAGGAACCCCTGAGACTACTGCCCTAAGACACCCTTTTAACCTGGAACTGAAGCCACCCCTGGGGGTCACCTTTTAGCCAAATAATGGATTGGCATATAAAACAAACACCTGCGAGGAATGTGCTCCTTTAAACAATCAACTTACACAAGACCAGAGAGTCAATATTTACCCAAAAGCAAACACAAGAAGGCAAGGAGGGGCAGGGAAACTGGATGGATGAAAACGGGGCAGGTGGGGTGGAAACGGGGAGAGTGCTGACACACTGCAGGGACTGTAAGCAACGTCACGGAACAACGCGTCCATGAACTGCTGAATGGGAATCCAGTTTGAAAGTGTAAACTTTCACCTAATACACAATAAAATTTAAAAAAAGTGTCTACCCCATAGCGTTATAAGATTTAAATCATTTAATATCTATAAAGGCCTCAGCACAGTGCAGATACACAGTAAGTACTCCTGGCAGTCATAGTCGCTGTTTCGCCTAACACTTCGTCAAAGTTTAACAGTTATCTTTTCATATCCACACTAAGAAAGTACAGATATACTCTACGTTTACTTTACTCTCACAGAGTCTACTCTAAGACCAGAAGCTCAGCCAATAAACGTGAATTCTATGGAAAGAAACAGAAGAAATCTCTTAGGCATCTACAAAGCTTGCACTGTCCTTGCTGGGAAAACACACCAGAAATATCTATAAATTAAGGATCAAAGATCACCCATCTATTCTCCATGAGCACTGTTTTTTCAGGACACTCCCATCCAACTGTCCTCTGCTCTAGGACAAAGGAGTCAGACCCTCCCAGGAGGAAGTCCACCTACCTGCTTGATGATGTTCTGCCCTGGGACGTTCTGAATGACAGCTGCTGTGGAAGAACCTGGAGTCGAGCTTCCCGGAGAACTGGTGGCTGGCTTGCTCACAGGGCTGGCGGTGGCAGTGACGCCTGTCACTGCGAGCCCCGTCTGCCCAGCTCCAGGCCGCTGCACGGTGGCTGCGGTGGCCTGGGCTTTGACTGGGACCGTGGCCATCACCGTCTAGTTCAGAAGATGACGGCAGAATTCTCATCAGACACTGAAGTGTAGATCCACAGAGCCCCTACCACCCAGGAGGCTTTCCTCTGAAAGCACTTCTAATTCTAGCTGGGCATCTTCCAGGCAGTTCAACTAACCTAACAGTGCATAAGGTTCACCACTCAGCAAAGTGGGCACCGTACACTTCTTGCATTTGTGTGAACCTCTTCAATTTCAGAATGCTTTTATATGTGAGGGAGCCCAGGTAGCACAGTGGTTAAAGTGCTCAGGGGCTAACCAAAAGGTCAGCGGTTCGAACCCACCACCTGCTCCACAGGAGAAACATGTGGCAGCCTGCTTCGATAAAGATGTACAGCCTTGGAAACCCTAGGGGGGCAGTTCTACTCTGTCCTACAGGATCGCTATGAGTCCGACTGACTCGACAGCAGTGGGTTTGGTTTGGTTTGGGTTAACCCCTACCTACACAGTGGAGACAACCGATATTACAATACCCCTTTCACAGTGATGGAATCGAGGTGGAGAGGGTAAGGTCTTTTCTAAAATTAACGAGTTACTGGCATGACTAGGAAGTGCGATACAAGGGAAAAAGCCTGAGATTTAGAATGACGAAGTTTGGATTTAAGTTCTACCTCTAGCAGGGTCCTGACACGAACCTGGGTAAATCACTAAACTACTCTGAAGCTCTGACTCCCAGTACATAAAACACCTACCCAGATCTGACCAGCAGATGAGTGGCTGTGATCAGCATCAGCATCAATAACCACCACCTCAGAACCCACCCACTGGAATCACGAGACCATCTCTGGGTCCATCTCGCTGTTTCCCGATGGCCTTCAGCTCCCGTTACCTGGGGCACGACCTTGGTCTGCACAGCAGTGGCTGGAACCCGGATCTGAGGTCCTGCTGGCATCTGCGGCAGCGTCTGTGTGGACCCTGCAGACTGCTGGGTAACAGCAGGAAGGCCGGACGGGGCTACCACGCGCACCTGGGGCAGTCCCGCAGAGCCGGACTGGCTCACCACCCGGGCAGTGGCCTGAGAAGTTGGTGGAGTCTGGCTGGAGGGTGGGGAAAGCATTGTTCCTAGCTGGGGCATTGTCGGTGATGACACCAGGAGAACACTGTGAGGAAAATCAGGGAAAAACGAGCTCAGGACATGCCCAGAGAGAGACTTCAGAGGGAGAAGGCCGGGGAGGAGACAGCTCACCTGGAGCTAGACTTGGCTGGCTCTGAGGCGGTACTAGGGGCACTTTTGTTCACCGCTGAGACAGGTGGAGGGGAGATAGGGGTAGCAGGCAAGGCTGGAGTGGTGGGGGTCACAGGTGTGACAGGGGTCGGGGGCATGCTGGAATCACTGAGGCTCAGCTGGCTCTGCTCTGAAGGACCACTGCCGAGGACCTTGACTGAAGTCTCCTTGCTAGTGGACTTCTGCAAACGAAGGTAAAGAAAATTCACAAGCAGGTATAATTAAGGTTCTGCTGAAGCCCCTTCGATTTCTGATGCACTAAGGGAGCGAGAGGCCAATATCTACTTCGAGCTATTGCCACTGCAGAGACGGCTGGGGCAGACGCTGTGACGAGGTCACTTACCACCTTGGAGGGGGGCTTGGGTTTTTGCTGAAGGGCTTTCCTGGCTTTAGCTGCAGCTGCCTGTGCCTGGTGAATCCGCTCTGTAAACGAGAGCAGTAAGCTTCAGCAACAGCACTCGGAAAGCCATGGCTTCATTAAACCAAGGCCCCGCTGGGCTTCACTAGCGGGCTGACTGCTGCCCCTGAGAGCTGCTCCTGCCTCAATGCCAACAAAGAGAACAGGAGAACTGGGGCAGAAAGTCAGGGCACCCCTAGTCTAGGCTGACACACTGCCTCAGAGGCCTCACACACCAAACTCTTCCTCGCTGCGGTCACGATGCAGGTAGATCCACAGCTTTCGCCCAATGTCATACTTCACACACGGGTCTTTCTCATAATGAAGCCGGTCCAGGGCACCACTCACCACCGTATTCACCTGAGGACCAGGAGGAAGATAAATAAGGCACAAGGCAGACCCTTAGTTTACACAAGTTGTTTGTTTTTTCTAATGTATAATTTCGTCTCTCGTTACTGTTGAGAATACACCCAGCAAAACATACACACGAGTTATTCGGACACTGGACAGGAGCCACAGCTGGGAAACAGATTATCTCAGCCAGGCTGTGGTACTCCCAGTGGTTCACTGAATCCTTTGGCAAAACAAGAACTACTAGGAGACTCCCAAGAGATTGGTCTGTTTTCAACATTAAGGACACTGTGAACTAAGGTAACTGACTCGTCATCTCTTTACTATATAAGTTGAAGGAAAGCTTAGCACCAAATTCATGGTTCATACACATTAAGTATTTTAGGTCATCACTATACACATTTTCCAAGACATGCTCTTTTTTCCTTCCTCATTCAGTCCATTTAAAACCTTATTCTACGTTACATTTGCTCCTAAGTCTTCTTAAATTCATCTGGAACAAAGCAGAAATCAACGACCTCTCCTCCATCCTACCTGAGTGCTGGTGACATCTGGCGCGAGAAACTGGGAGTCCTTGAGCAATTCGCAGATCTCTGCCCGTGTGCCTTCTCCATTAGGCAGCCGAGCAGCAGCATCTCGAACTGACAAAACAAAAGACAGAACATCCAAGAGTCAGGCAGGGCTTCCAGTGAGGAACAACATCCCTTTACTTCTGGTGGGGTGAGGTTCCCTGCAGTCCCGCTGTCTCTCTGCCTTCCCAAGACTCAGCACTAGGTGGACACTGTCCCCTGGTGGCTGACAGCTCCGCCACTGGAGTTTCCTGTATATGCCACACTTTCAGGGAAGGGGGATTCCATGAACACCTCAGAATTAAGTGGGTCCATGAACTTGGGTGAGGAAAAAATAGTATTTAACTGAAACTTAGCATTTCTTTTAATTATGAACAAAGGTAACAAACCACAATATATTGGTAGTGCCTGTGATGCTGTAAAAGAAACCCCGTTTTCATACCACATTACACTACTGCAGACAACTCAAAACATCATTTATAGTCATCATTATTGGGAACTGTAAGAGTTACAAGACCTACTGCTAGAGCCTGTCATTTAATATGATAAAAAAGCACATACATGTCTGCATCATAAACTTGTGTTAATATTCTGGTAACAATCCCAACATGACTAGGTTCTTTTGCAACTATGCATTTTATTTTATGCATTTCGAAAGCATAATTCTAAGGAGGGGTCCAGAGGTTTCACCAGATGTCAAAGGAATTCATGGCACAAAAAAAGCCAAGAAACCCCACCTTTAAAGGAGTTGGAGCCTGGAGGGAGCAAATTCCTACAGTTAAGCTAGAACTCCTCAGCTGGCCTGTGAACAATTCCTGAATGAAAATGAATGTGAGCCCAGACTTCAGGGAAGAAAACACCGACTCCTGGAATAAATCTTGGGGACTAGACCTCCCCCTTCACCTCCCAAGGTCCAAAGCTTCCAAAAGCTATACCTGACCCTCAAAAGCTTCCCTATATGGAAAACAAAAACAAAGCACTTCGGGCAAGAAAAGAAATCCCTGGCAACAAATACAGGACACATACCAAGAGACAGGATGGTGACGTAGGCGGGCCGGTCCGAGCGCAGCAGAGAGTGCTCTCGGGCTTTGTTGAGGGAGGTCTCCTTGTCGAACACACCCTTCACCGGCCCCACCACAGACTCAAAGCCATGCATGCGAAAGGTAAATGCCTTATGGGGCTGGCTGTATCTGTAGCGCTCCTACCAACAGAAAAGAGAAGGCTCTTCAGTCAGAATTAGTGAGTGGGGTTCCCACCAGCTCCCCTACAATAAGGGGATCCGGCCCAGGGGAAGGAAAGAAATGTTAGGAATACCGAGCCCACCTTAGTGGGAAAGGGTGATCCTCAGAGTCCCAGTCACTGAGCAAAGGGGCAAGAAGGTAAATACAATCTAATTCCGCTATCCTGGGAGAAAAGACCATCAAAGCCTTTCTCCTTCCCTTTCCTCACGTCATTTCTGCCCCCCATATACAATTCCCAACCAACAGAATCTCTAAGGGATTTCCTTCAAGAATCCGGACCCAAGGAGAATCAGGCCAAGAGCTTCTCTCTCTGTGTCCTCATTACACTGGGTTCTAGGTATTTCTTACCTGCTCCTGAAAAACCCGTTTCTCCTCTCCCGTGCTGGGCCGCACCACATAGTCAGTTCTTCTGGAACATAAAGGAGTTTGTATCAACTCTGAGGGATAGCAGGTGATTTCAACCCTTTTCCAGCACCCAGAACCATTACCCATAACGTTTCCATTCCCTTTGCAACATGAAAAAATGTCCCCTCATCAGTACTCCACCTCTACCAAATAACTCCAGCTGGTGTTCCTCAAGTTCCGTGACTCTTAGAAATCCAGAAAAGTACTGAGTAGGTGGGAAAGAGGTTGACACTTTTAACTACTGTTTCCAACATTGCTATTAAACAAGCTCAATCTAATGGCGGCAAAAAAGTCATCCCTGGAGGAACGAAGGATTTCAAGTTTGTAGATGACACAGGTGGTTTTGCTACCTTCTAGGGGAAGTACCCACAACTCTACTCTGTCAGACAGTGGTTCTTCCACATTCAGGGACAGAGGCTGGATTTTTATGCTGGTGTTTGGAAATCTAAAGAACCACTGTTGTTAGGTGTCATCGAGTCGGTTCCGCTTCCTAGTGACCCCATATACAACAGAAAAGGGCCACACCCGACTGAAAACAGTACCATGAAATGGTGTGACATAAAGAGCGCAGGATTACAGGTCAAGAGATCTGAATACTAGTCGGGGTCCTATCACTAACCTCCAACAAGTCACTTAGCCTCTTCATGCCTCAATTTTCTTATGGATAAAATGAAGAAGTTGGGTTAGCTGAATCATTCTCAGATAGGAACTGAGGAGGGGTATACATGAAAGAAAGAATGCCCACCTACAAGGTAGACCACATCCTTCTCAGAGACTCTACAATGCGGTCCCTCCCTGAGTCAAGAACCTTTCCCCTGCCACCATTACCGAACGTATTGACCAAAGAGTCTATAGAAGAGGTCTGATCGAAAAGAAAAGGGGAAAAATGCAGAAAAGAATTTCAAATCCTCATGGAATCCATAATTTCTGGAGCCACAGAGGCTGGATGAACCCCTTAAACTACTGCCCTGAGATAATCTTTAAACCTTAAACCAAAAATACCCTCTGAAGTGTTTTACAACCAAACAATAGTTTAACTTAACTAGTAAGCTAAACTAGCATGCTCTTTTAATAACTATCAATATGGGATCAAACTGACGACAGCAACTTGAAAGATACGATAGGAAACTTAGAGGGTAGTGAGTTTATGTTAACGGAGGAGGAACAGTTTGGAAAAGGAGGGTAAGAATGGCTGTACCACTTGAAGAATGTAACCAATGTCACTGAATTGTACATGCAGAAAATGCTGAATTGGTGTATGTTCTGCTGTGTATGATCTCAACAACAATAACAAATAAAATAAATAAAGACTGAGGAGTTGGGAAAAAAAAAGAGAATTCTTTCCACAGGAAGCCACTCTTACTACCGGGAGTGTGTTGTCCTCCTTCACAGTGTTGAAACAGGTAAGAATCAGTGGAGTCCTTGGATCTCAACAGTCCACTATAGCTCTCAAATACTAAGAAACGTCAGCAAGACCATGGCAGTACCTGAAACTCTGGTTTCATGAGACATCATCCACTAATAGCGTATTATACTTACACCCGAGGGACAGGGGTTGTGGCGTCTGAGCTGTCTTCATTTTCTTGCTGGAGAAAAGGAAAAGCATTAACAGGTAAATGGACCAAATAATTTTAGTCAACTTGAGGGTTCTAGAAATCCAGTAAGAAAGGTCTGCTATTTCTAGACTGAGTCCAGTACAACTAGATGGTGCCCGGCTACCACTACTGACTGCTCTGACACAGATCACAATAGAGGGTCCCAGACAGAGCTGGAGAAAAATGTAGGACAAAATTCTAACTCACAAAAAAAGACTAGACTTACTGGCCTGACAGAGACTGGACAAACCCTGAGAATATGGCCCCTGGATACTCTTTTAGCTCAGTACGGAAGTCACTCCTGAGGTTCACCCTTCAGCCAAAGGTTAGACAGGCCCATAAAACAAAACGAGACTAAAAGGGCCCACCAGTCCAGGGAGCAAGGACGAGAAGGCAGGAGGGGACAGGAAAGCTGGTAATAAGGAACCCAAGGGCAAGAGGGGACAGTGTTGACATGTCATTGGGATTGTTAACCGATGTTATAAAACAATATGTGTACCGTTTAACGAGAAGGTACTTTGTTCTGTAAACCTTTATCTAAAGTACAGTTTAAAAAAAAAAAAAGGTCTGATATTTCTTAAAGATTGTACCTTACAGAAAGTCTGGTCTTTGGTCTCTAGCCACAGCTGGAAGAGAGCAGCTAATTCCTTTTCATTATCTTGGGATTGGCCTATTAGAAGAACAAAAATACAAAATAATAAGAACTAAAGCGCTATTTCAAAATCCCAGCTTTCACCTTACTTGTCACATCTATGCCAGACATACCATAACCTATAGCAATAATGGTCCTTTGCACGTACTCTCTCTCTGCCTGTGATACCAACCCATACTCTGCCTGCCTCCTTGTACCCCAGAGATATAGTTCCAGACCATTACTCCCCAGCTCTTCTAGAAAATCAAAATAAAACAAAACCGTGTTCCTCTGAGGCTCTTACTCTCCACCTCCCCAACCGTCGACCGCTCACCACACTGGTTCACCTAATCACACCTCCTCCCAGTGCACCTGACTCACCTTTCTCAACATTCATATGGATAGTCCAGCCAATATCCGAACCTCTCAGTTCTGTGACCGCAATGATCTCCTCTATCTACTCCAGCCGCTCACTCCCACAATCACAAATGGACTCTGTCATTACCCACAACAGCTCTATCTTCAAAATGCCTAATCCAGTGTTTCTCAATCCTGGCTAAACATAAGAATCACCCAGGGAATTTCTAAAAGCACCAATGCTGAGGTCCCACTTCAATCAGTTCGTCAAAATAAGGCCCAGGCAGCAGTATTTTAAAAAGTTCCCCAACAGACTGTAGCGCACAGCCAGGGCTAAGATCCTCTACATGACCAAGCTTTCTGACCACAATCACCCAGACCTCCTGGCTTGCTTGCCCAACTACCCCCATCAAAGTACCCACTCCCACGAGCCCCCATCCAGCTCACCTGCTCCCTATTCAGCTCAATTCTATGTCCATCATTTCAACAAAACTCTTACCAATACAGTAATATCGCTGCCCTCCTATCTTTGCATCATTCCCATCTAGCAAAGCTCCAATTCTAGACTACTCACATTCTCCTTGCTGGAACTCAAGCAACCGAAGGCTGCCAGAGAAAACACACAAAAGGGCAAAGGGGAACGCTATAAGTTAATGATCAGCAGCCTCCACAAGACCCTCAGCACCACCTAGCAATCCTACTGTCACATCTGGTCAAGCTGTCTTCCATGCTCCATAATGGCTATTTCCTCACTCTTCTCAAAACTCCCATTCCTCCACCTTACCTTATATCACCACCTACTGAGGGAGGCAGCCTCAGAAACCCAACCCTTCTAAGAGACACCTGCTCTGGTTTACCCTCCTACATCGATCAGAATAGGCCGCACATTCTTCTGAAATTGTCCTTGACAGGATAACCACAGAATGGGCATAGATGACCTCAACCCACCTCCAAGTGGAAACTTAACATGCTAATGAAGGAAACTCAACCTCTTCCTCCGTTCCGGAGAATCGAACCCTTGTCTAAAGAAAATGCCTTGTCATCCCCAAGCTCTGAGCACCTGCAAGAAGGTCAATTCTGAATATTCATGGTGAGTTCACATTGCCTTGTCTGCTCTCTGTAAAATTCCACCTCCCCAAGCTGCCTTCGAGCAGTCTTGGAGGCAAAAGTCCCAATAGCTCCTTACCTTGTGCTACAAAATAAAGGTGCCTTTCTTCCCCCACCTTGGCCTCTTGTTTATTGGCTGTAACAAGTCACACCGAGCAGAACCTGGGGTTTCCATCTGGAACACTACTTTAACAGAAAATCTACCAGACCAAAATTCCTTCACCTTTCCCACAATAAAACCTAGAAACCTACTGCTGTATTCATTATTTCCTCCGTTCCTCTTGCTAATGCTAAGAAATGGGCTGCCACTTCCATCCAAGGCCAATCCTTTTCCTCCTGCTCAGGAAACTTATATGATTAATTTTCTCTTCACTCCAGTACTCTCAACCTCCTCCTCTCCACTGCACTCTTTCTATCAACCCTTAAACTCACTCAAGGTTTCTCCCATTTTAAAAATTCCTCTCTTGGTATCAAGTCCCCTTACTATCCTCTCCTGCCCTTCACAGCTAAACTTTCAGAAAGAGTTGTTTAAATTCACTGTCTCTTTAACCATGGGGGGTTAAAAGGGGGGGCGCTGATTTTAGCATTTGCAGATCTTCATGGTATACATCAAGGGTCAGCAAAATGCCTCCTTTTTTGGTAAATAAGGTTTTATGGGAACACAGCCACGCCCATTCATTTATATATCGTTTATGGCTACTTTGTGTTATACAAAGGCAGAGCTGAGTAACTGCAACAGATACCAGGTAGCCCACAAGTTTAAAATATTTATTATCTGGTCCTTTAAAAAAAGTGCGCTAACCTCTGGTGTAAACACTGCCACCACAGCTGCTCTCAAGCCACCAACCCGACAGAGCCGGGAAAGATGCGCACAATGGGTTACCATGAGCTTGTGTCAGCACATCGCTGTCTCACCCCTTGTATTCCACTGAGCAATCACTCTTACTAAGAAATTGTTTCTTCCACGTTCACAAATTTTTAGTCTTTATCTTACTGAACCTTTTATAATAATTGAAGCTAAGGACCACCCCTATTTCTTGAGACCGTCCTTCACTTCTAAGATTCAACAATCTCAGGGTTTTCCTCCTGTCTGTGGAGTCTTCCTCTCAATATGCTTTCCCATTCAGCTTCCTCTATCTGATCTTTAAATGTAGGAGTTTCTCAAAACTTAGCCGTACGTCCTCTTTTTTTCCCTCACTTTATACTTTTTCTCTAGATAACAGCTTCATTTTTATCTCTGGCCTCAAGCAGTATATCTGCGTCAACAACTACCTTCATTCCTGATTTGAATTCTAAACCCATACATCCTACCACCTATTCTACTTAAACACCTCAAAGGCACCTCAAACTCAGCACGTCCAAAACTAAACTCATGCCCCTCCCCTTACCCAAGTCTAACTGCCTATCTCAATGAACAGCACCTTCATCCATCAGCTACACATCTAGCAGAAGTCACACTTGACACCCACTAGTCCTTTATTCTCCATATCCAATTCATAGCCAAGTCCTGTAACTTTTCCATCTAAAATTTTCTACCACGGTGCAAATTATCATTATCTTACAGGCTTACAATCTTTTTCAATCAAAAAATGGGCAAAGGATTTGAACAGACATTTCACCAAAGACAATATTCAAATGGCCGAGAAGCGTAACAAAAAAAAAAGCATATGAAAAGATACTCAACGTCATTAGCTGTGTATTGTGGAGTAAAATAATCATATTACAGCTATGTGCCTCATAACGTCCGTTCTGGCAATGTCCGACCACATATATGTCCATGGTCCCATAAGGTTATAACAAGAGTTCAGAAATCCTGATGGGAGAATGGGACGTAGCGGATTCATTAACCATTAGCGATACAAATCAAAACCACAATGCAGTACCACTTTACTCCCACTAGGGATGGCTAAGATGAAAAACAAAAAATAACCAATGTTGGCAAGGATGTGGAGAAACTGGAACCCTATTTGTTGCTGATGGGAATGCAAAATGGTACAGCCACTGTGGAAAACAGTTTGGCGGTTCCTCAAAAAGTAAAACATAAAACTACCATCTTTGTTGTTCTTGTTAGCTGCCATCTAGTAGAGTTTGACTCACGGCAACCCCATGTGTGCAGAGTAGAACTGCTCCATAGTTTTCACGGCTGTGACCTTTCAAAAGCAGATCACCAGGCCTGTCTTCTGAGGCACGTCTGCGTGGGGGTTCCAGCCACCAACCTTTCAGCCAGGAGTCGAGCACTTAAGCACTTGTGCCGCATGACCTAGCAATTCCACTCCTAGGAACATACCCAAGTGACTTGAAAGCAGCAACACAGACACATGTACACCAATGTTCATTGCAGCATTATTCACAATAGCCAAAAGATGAAAAAACCTAAATGTCCGTCAACAGATGAATGGATAAACAAAACGTGATAGATGCATACAACAGATACTACTCAATCATAAAGAGAAATGAACTTCTGATATATGCAACAACATGGATGAACCTGAAAACATGTTGAGTGAATTAAGTCAATCACAAAAGGACAGGTATTGTATGATCTTGCTTATATGAAATAACAACAGGCAAATGTACAGAGACCAAGGTTAACTCGTGGTCATGGGGTGGGCCGGAGGTGGGGAGGGGAAGTCATTGTTCTGGAAGCAGTGGGTTTCTGTTTATGATGATGAGAAATTTGGCAACAATTACGGGTGATGGCTGCACAATACAACTAATTTTAATTGTATGCCTGAAAAATGTTGAATTGGCAAATGTTGTGCTATATTTTTACAATTTAAAAAAATCCTTTCCAGCAACACTGACAGCACTCTCACCTCCACCTCTTCACATACCGTTTCCTCCACGCAGAATACTCTTTCCCCATCATCTGCATAGCTAGTTCCTATTCATCATTAACATCTCTGCCCAAACGTTACGTCCTCAGGGACGTCCTCCCTGACTCTCCAGACTACATCGATTCCTCATTACCAACTCCCATCCTTCCTGGCACTTTTTTTTACAGATTATATCAATTTGTTGTTTCATGTGAACGAATACTGGTTTCCCAAACAGATCTGAAGCCCCATGAGGGGAGAATACTATCTGGCTTGCAAACCATTACATCTTCCAGCACCTAACACAGTGCCTGGCACCTAGCAGCAGCTCGATAAAAGCTGTAAGCAATGAACGCGTCTACTGCTTTTATAACCTTCTCACCATCTCTCTTTACAGATCACTCATGGGACAGCAAAGGGGGGGCCTGTGAATTTCAACAGAAAATCAACAGTCCATTTCCCTGCTTACTTACTACCATCACTAGTTAGCATTCACCAACTTACTTTAGGAATGTGTTATTACAACTTACACATTAAGCAGGAATTTATAAATTTAAGGCAAAAATAAAGACCCTGCTCTTTAGAAATAGCTTATTTAGGGTTGTAAAACATCTTGTTGCATAGCATTTCAAAAGCATAGCCCATCTATAGAAATGTAAAATAAGCATATTACAGACATGTGCCTCCTAACATCCATGGTCCCATAAGGTTATAACAGAGTTCAAAAATCTGATCAGAAAACAGGATGCAACAGACACATTTTACTAGTTACTGTAGATCCTGTCTCTCACTAGCTCTCCAGTCCCATGTCAGCCCCCGCCCTAGGGCAGCAGGGGGAGGGGGTCCTGAAGGCCATCTACCAGCTGCCTGTCCCGCCATCACCCTGCTCGCCTCAGGCAAGGACCACGGAGGTGCCGCTAGAGCCGCTGAGGGGGATGCCACGCGAGGCCACTGCCCCAGTTGGCCAGAGCATCCTGAGCATCTGCCTGGCAGAGACTATGGCACCTCCCGCGATGGCAGCCACCAAGCAGTACGCAGAGGAAGGAAGGAAGGGAAGGGAGCTGGTGGCACGCCCAAAGGCAGCTGGCTGGAAGTCAAGTGCGCGCCGAAACGGGCCAGGCACAGCTCTCGGAGACCGACTGGCGACCACACAGGACCCACGGCAGTGAAGCCAAAGTTTTTGCATAGTCCCTCGGTGGGAGCACAGGTCCTGGGCCTGCCCAGTGACCATCCTGCGAGCCTCTGTCCTGCATATAATATGGCATTCGCACAATGTCCGAATCATTATAACACCCTATTCCACAGAACATATTGTGGACGTTAAGCGACGTATATCCGTATTATAAATCAACCCCACACCGCTGTTGTTGCTGTTAGGTATGTCGAGTTGACTTTCGACTCATAGCAACCCCAAGTGACAACGTAGAACCACCCCACAGAGTCTTCTTGGTTGTAACCTTTACAGGAGCAGATCGTCAGGTCTTTCTCCTATGGAGCAGACAGGTGGGTCCGAGCCAACCTTTTAGTTAGCAACTGTTGTGTTACCAGGGATCCTATACCCACAAGCGTTAAACCAAGCCATTAGTAGACTACATCACAATAGAAGGGATATTCCACCTCAGCTTCGGTGAACCAAAGCCCAATGGGAGGTGAAACCCATACCCTGAGAGTATAAAAGCATCCTGAAGGATTCTTTCACTGCACAAAGTAAGGTTTAGTATTGCCTGTTTTTCCAATCTCTCAGACTGTATTCACTGGAAGGCGAAAGAACCACAGCAGGGGAAAGTGAGAAAATGAAAACCAAAGCAAAACAATTACAGGTGGGTAATGTGAATTACTTACCAAGCAACTTCCACTGCTGGGTTTTCTCTCTGAATTCCACAAACGGAGAGAAACTGGAAGGAACAGCTGCAAAGACACGGACCACACAAACAAGTCACGCGGCAGAGGGAGCACTCCCCTCTCACCAACCCTGACAAGAGCACATCCAGAACTACACTCGGAAGAGCTGGCATCCCTGAGCTCCAAGACAGCGCTGAATGTTTCACAGCTATCAGGAGAGCAGAGGCCTCCAAGCACAAAGGCATGACAGATTAAACCAGAAAAGCTGCAGTTTACTAAGAATTAGACAAAGGGAAAAAGAAACACTGACCCTACCAAAAAAAGTAGCTTACCTCGGCTTTCTCCAGCAAGATACTGCAGAGCTGGAAGCACTAGCTCTGCCCAGTTGGGGGCTGCAGAGAACCAGCTATTGAGGGAGCTGGCTGGAGATGACTGCCAATCCAGAACTCGCTCCTCCAGCTGAGGAAGAGTAAAGGCACACAGTCAGATTTCTGCTCGACAGCAGCCACTGCACAAGTCTGCCAGGCAAGCAGGGGTATGCTTTGCCCAGAGTTTGCCCCATCACAAAGCAAGCTGGCTGCAGAGCTTTGGAACAAATCCAGAGTTCTGCTTCTCAAGCTGTAGACTCCTGAAGATTTCTAGGATTTGAAAACCTCAATGGACATTTGACTTTTCTGAAACTCTTACCATAGGAAGGCTAGCCTGACCCTCCAGCAGCAAGATTTCTAACAGGAGAGAGAAGAAGCTGGAAGATATTTCATTGATTCCAAGGCAAGGTTTGAGGTCTTCAAGAGGCCTAACAATGGCAGAAAAATATAAGAACAATCAGAAAGACCAAGAACACACCCCTCTATTGGTTCAGGCCCTCCAAGCCTCCTAGAGCACACTCGCCATTCTCCCTAGCAAGATCCCGGGGACTTGGGGGTTACGTGCTCCACACAACGCCATAAAATTCAAGTCCACTCAAAGCAAGGACCAGGGCAGAGGGTACTGTACGCCCCTCGGTTGAACTCGTCACCCCTGAGCTGCAATCTCAGCAGCTCACTTACTCTTCCTTGATAGCAGGTATCGCCAGTGGAGATGGGGCCTGCGAGAGAGGGGCAATCCCCTCAGTGCTGCTCAGGGGCTCGGCCAGCTCCTCTGCCTCCAATTTAACCATTTTCAGTCTCTTCTTCTTCTTCTCCTCTTTCTCCTTAACCTTTTTCTTAAGGACAGCCAAGTCATATAGGGCTGGAAAGAAAAAGTAATGCAAGAATTGAAATTTCTATATCAAGAAGTGAGGAATCGTCTCTGAATATTATTTTCCCAACACCTGCCAGTAAAACAAAGAAAAATCTCAGTAATAAGATATTTAGATTTTAATTAACAAACCCAATGAATAATCAATAGCTTAATGTTAATACTTATTAAAGAATCAATGATCTGTTGTGCTGATTTTTGATTCACTTCCCATCTTATAAATCCTTAAGAGACAATAACAAAACAAAGGTTATCGGCATGAAGGTTGGATTTGTTTTTGCAGTGTACAGACAGGCTCATGAAATTTAACACCAAAGTCAACTTGAAGGCCACGCACGGGACCATGGTCACGTACCTGCTAGAGAACCCTTCCGGCCAGCATTTACTCGAGTCATGATATCATTGAGAGTCAGGTCTGCTGTCAAGAGGTCCGGATGATCCTAGATGTGAAATTCAGAGCTGTAGTTACAGGGGCCCAAAAGGGAGCTAACACTGACGGAAACACTGCCGTTTACCTAACAAAACCGGTCAGGGATCAGGTGTATTCGAGCAATCACGCTGAATTCAAAATACACAGAGATGAAAACTACCGCTCTTAACAATGGTGCACAGGAGAACTGAGTTCCAAGCTTTCTACTCCATGACACGTGACGGTTTACAAAGCTCTGTCACGTTGCTTATCTCATGTGCTCTCATCTTGTCAAATATTATTATATTTTACATTTATTGTACAAAGAAAACAGGGCTCAGAGAAGTTAAGGGGTTTTCCCCGTGTCACACAGTAAGTGGAAAAGTCAGAGGTAACACAGTTCCAACTTCTAAGGTGGGACTCTCCCCACATCAGTGCTCTGTCTTCGATGGACTGCCTCTTCTCCACCTGAGAAGACACCATCTTTTCTCCACTACACCCTCTGGCGTGGCTTTGGTAGCTTGACTTGGTAAATTAGAATAATGGAAGCAGTAAAAAAGGAGAAAGTGCACAGGACTGACTCTTGGCTCTGCTACTTACTAGCCATAGGACCTCAGACTAGCTCCTTAATCTCTCTGAGCACCGGCAAAATGGAGGTAATGATTCGCATACCTCCCAGCGTTGCTGTAAAGATTCAATCAGATAATCAGAGCCCTTGTCAAGTCTTCTCACATCTTTGATGTTAACTAGCCTTTCTGGTTGCTCCCATTGTGGTAGTGACTATCTGTATGTCTTCTAGGATATCCAGTCCAGAGATTAAAAAAAAAAAAAACCAACCCACTGCTGTCGAGTCGATTCCAACTCATAGCGACCCTACAGACCAAAAACAACTAGTGACCACCCCTGTCCCATCTTACTGGTTGATGTTTTCGCTTCTCATGGTGCTTCTTTAACATTATCTTCAGGTCACTGTCCCCCAGTTCTATTTTATCTGAGAGAAAATGAACCAAATCACATGGACTACATCATTTACCACCACGATGCTCAATTTTTAAATTTTTCATCACTTGTGATATTCAAAAGTAAGATTTCTCTGTGCTCCTTTCTGATTCCGGTGTGACACAAGTACCAAAAATCTTGAAATGGTTACAGAAATAACACTCTACCTTTTCTATACAACGATAAATTACAATCACTAGTTACTTAGCTGGTCCTATAACACATTAAAGTTCTTAACATTCTTTTTTGATTCCTATACCAAATAAAAATTCTTCTCTAATTTTACAAACATTCTAAGGAATTGCTACGGTTCCGGATACCCTTCTTGTTCTAATACTAAATTATTCCTTAGTATTGATTGCTATTTTGTTTTAAGATACTGCGTTCTGCTTTTTTAAGTGCAAAATACCAGCTGATCAGCTCCTAAAGAAATTTTTTTTAAAAAAGGAAGGAAGGTCCAGACTCAGGGGCCACCCAGTTTAGTGTACTTCATATCCATCAGGGCATCATAAGGCTTGTGCACACTTACACATCAATTCCAGAGCAATCTAGTTTTCTTAATAACCCACTACGTGTTGGAAATTCACTTGCTTATCTTAGTATACCAAAGCTACTCTCATCAATTTTAAGATGCATGTTTTTTCCGGTGTTTCAACATCTTTGAAATCTAGATAAATCTTAAAATTGATCATAAGAATCGTTATAATTGTGCCATGATTTAATTGTTGACGTTCTGAACCACTTCTTTAAGTCGTGAAATATCCTGAGTTCACTGCCCACATTTTATATCCATTCCCAGCATTACTTACACTCCAGGGAAGCAGCCTACGTGTAAAAAAGTGGAGTAGTAAAAACCTTCGTCTACATCTCCTAGTTCTAAGCAACACTGCTCTGTTTTCCGGGCAAGAAAGAATCTAGTGCCCGCCACCCTCTAAGGAGTTCTCTGATCTCCATCCCGATCTCCGGGGGTGTCAACATCATCAACTCAGTCCTCACCTGCAGTTTTCATATCCATGGTTGAAAGTGTGGGCACCACCCTGAGGGGCACCGCAGGACTAGGAGAACGCGCTGGAGAGCTCGGAAGCCAAGAGCTGAGATCTTCAAAAGAAAATTTTTCTTGTAAATCCAACGTGGCTGTGGACTCCAATAGGGGAGATTGGGTAAGTGGCCATTTGGGTTCAACAAGGCTAAGCCAACCACTTGGAGGCCAGGGTTCCACATTCCTTTGTGACCCTTCCCCAGATGGACTGGAGCACATTAGGTCATTTAAACAGCTCTTCCAGGAAGAGAGGCGTCAACAGAGTGATGGGTCGCATTGCAGCAGGCCAAGTCACTACTACTCTCCTGTAAGGGGAAAAGCAGTTCTCTCAAGTGGCACAATAGGACCAGATACGCCTATTGTGGAAAGAGCCCTGTCATACAGCGACTGTCCAGTAAATTCTGACTTAAACTCCAATGCCACTTATGCATTAAGGGTAAACGGTGGATGTAGCCACTTCCCACTTAACAGGAATGTCTCAGTGACCCAGAGATCAAGGGCTTCTGAGTTCCACCATCCACCCACCAAGCCAGATAACTTTGAGGGCTTTTCTGCTGGGGACGTATATTGCTACCACTGGCTCCAAGTGGACGATAAGCTGTCCGATGTAAATCTGACACCCCAGCCACCCCAAGGGCTCATGGACGCTCACCTTCTTCATCAGATGACAAAGCTGTGTCACCACACTCCTCTTTCACTTCCCTCAAAACCTTCAAATAGCGCTGCTGGGTCCGCCACTCCCGCTCCTCAGGGGTGCGGGATGGGGAAGGGCGCTTCTGCCGGAGGGGAAGGGCTGGGCCACTCCTTCGGGCCATCTCCAGCAGATCCTAGAAGAGATTGGATGTGTCACCCACTATTGTCCAAATCTTGTTCCAGAAAAATGTATGCTAAGTCTACATTTTTTCTCTCAGCGCTTAACAAACTCAATTCCCCACCCCTAGATCACAAAGAAAGAAGCACATATATGAATATGGCCAAATGAAAAGGGCCTAGGTTGATTATTTTGGAGCCCTGGCGGCGTAGTGGTTAAGAGCTTGGCTGCTAACCAAAAGGTCAACAGTTTGAATCCACCAGCTGCTCCCTGAAAACCCTATGGGGCAGTTCTTCTCTGTCCTAAAGGGTCGCTATGAGTCAGAATCTACACGACGGCAACAGTTTTTTTTGGTTTTAGGTTGATTATTACATGGTGAAAAATCCCAAATCTGAGTGTTGGACTGCTCCACTAAGAATAAACGTTTATTACACTATACACGTCCAAGTATTTCCATACCAAACGTTAGAATAACACTTAAAGACAAACAACTTTGTCACTAAGCACACTCATACACACCAATTTCAAAGCAACCTCATTTTCTTCATGACCCACTATGTGTCTGAAATCCACGTTTATCTTAGTAAACACTGAAGCTACTCTATTTCATCAATTTTAAGATGCATATTTTTTCCTATACTTTAACATCTGTGAAATCTGGATACACCTTAAAATTGATTATAAGCATCATACGAACTAAGCTATAATTGTGTCATGATTTAAGTGCTGGCATCCTGAACCACTTAAGTCATGAAATCTCTGAGTTCACGGCCCACATTTTATATCCAGTTCTCTACATACTTACACTCCGGGAAGCAAGAATCTGCTTCAACAGCCGATGGAAATACTGCTGCTGAGAGGTGAGGTATCGCTTGTACTGTGACTTGAAGCACAGCTGCCGATATTTGACCACCTCAGGGTTAAAGTGACCATCTTTAAAAAAAGAGGTACATTTATATATAATCAATCAATGAACAGTTAATGGGTACTTAAAATGTGTTAAACTCTGTTGTTGATGGAATACAGGAGCGAAGAAAGATAATTCATGTCCTTGAGAAGCCTACAGTCAAGGGGAAGATGCAGAAAATATGTTAAAAGATAAATAATAGTTCTCTGAAGTACTATAAGGAAATTAACTTCGAACAATTGTAGAGAATGGGAAGAGAGTTAAATCGGGGAAGCAGTCTCTAAAAAAAGATACGGAAAATGAGGTTTGACTAAAGCACCCGTGGTAAAATGTTGTAACTGACAGAGGTAAAGGTTACATGGATGTTTACTGTACTTTCATGTTCCAAGTATTTCCTATGGTGGGAATTTTTTCAAAATGAAAAACTGGGAGGAAAATAAAAGGGAACTAAAAAAATAAAAATGGTGAAAAGTCTGCTCCAGGCAGAGGAAACAGCATGTGCTAATGCCCTGAGGTATGTTCTGGAAATTAAAGAAAGATCTTTAAGACTAAAGCAGACGTATATATAGAAAATCCCGAAGATGCCACAAGAAAACTTTTAGAGCTAAGAGAGGAATTTAACAAAGTTGCAGGGTACAAGGCCAACAAATAAAAATCAGTTGGGTTTCTGTACACCAGCAATGAGAAATCTGAAAGGGAAATTAGGGAAACAATTCCATTTACAATAGCATCTAAGAGAAAAAAAATACCTACAAATAAATATAACCAAGGACATGAAGGACTTATCTAATGAAAACTATAAAACACCACTGAAAGAGATTAAAGAAGACTTAAGTAAACAGAAAGATGTTCTGTGTTCATGGATTGGAAGTCTTGATATTGCTAAGATGTCAGTATTACCCAAAGCGACCTACAGATTCAACACAATCCTGATCAAAACTCCATCAGCCTTCTTTACAGAAATAGAAAAACCAATCCTCAACTTTATATGGAATGGCAAGAGGCCCCAAATAGCTAAAACGACGTTGAAAGAAAAGAACAGAGTAGGAGGATTCACATTTCCTGATTTTAAAACATACTTTACAGCTAAACCACAATTAAGTCGAACACATGGAAGGATGCTCAGTGTCGAACACATGGAAGGATGCTCAGTGTCGAACACATGGAAGGATGCTCAGTGTCGTTAGCCATCAGAGAGATGCAAATCAAAACCACCATGAGATACCATTTTACTCTCACTAGGATGGCTAAGGGCTCAAACATAACGACAAAAGTGAGGATGGCGCACAACGGGGCAGTATTTCACTCTACTATGAGTTGGAACGGACTCAATGGCACCTAACAACAACAAGATGGCTAAGGTAAAAAAAAAGAAAAGAAAAAATGTTGATGAGGATGTGGGGAAACTGGAACCCATATCCACAGCCGATGGGAATCCAAAATGGTACAGTCGTTGTGGAAAACAGTGTGGCAGTTCCTCAAAAGCACAAACAGAACTGCCATATGACCCAGCAATTCTACTCCTACGTCTATACCCAAAAGACTTGAAGGCAGAGATTCAAAAAGAGATTTGTACACTAACGTTCATTATAGCACTATTCGCAGCAGCCGAAAAGATGGAAACCACCTAAATGCCCATCAATAAACGAACGGATAAACAAAATGTGGTACATACATACAACGTACTACTACTCAGCCAGTAAGAGAAATGAAGTCTTGATACATACTACAGTATGGATGGACCCTGAAGACACTATGCTGAGTGAAATAAGCCAATCACAAGAAGACCTCACTTATATAAAAAGACAAAAAAGGCAAACGTACAGAGGCCAAACTTTATTAGGGATTACCAGGGGAGGGAAGGAGGGAGGGAAAAAGGGGAGTTAGCGGTGATAGAAAAATCGCATCGACTAAGGCTAGGGTTGCACAGCTGACGAGTGTAATTGCTGTCAATAAGTTGTACACCTGTAAAAAGTTGAACTGGCAAAAGTTGTGTGGTAATTTACAACAACCAAAAAAAAAAAGAGTAGCTGCTGAGGCTGCTTATGTACAACCAAACACCTCATGGGATTTGGTTCCTCGGTTTGGAGGTTTAGGGTCATAGTTTTATGGAACATCCATCCCAGCAAATTGGCCTAATAATGTGTTTAGCGCTTCTGTTCTACCTCCTAGTTCATTGCGTAGTTCCTGGGATCTTAAAAGCCTGTAAGTGGCCAAGGCACAATTGGTCTCTATTCACCTGAAGCAACAGAGGAAGAATAGTCAGGAATAGGAGGATATGGAAATGTGTGTGGCTAATTGCCTCCAAGAACAAATGCCTCCTTTGCCAAGAGACCGGAAGAACTGGATGGTTCCCAGTTACAATTACTGAACTTTTTTTTTAAACTGTACTTTAGATGAAGGTTTACAAAACAAACTAGCATCTCATTAAACCATTAGTACACATACTGTCTTGTGACATTGGTTACCAACCCCACGCACGACATGTCAACACTCTCTTTTCTTGACTTTGGGTTCCCTACTACCACCAGCTTTCCTGTCCCCTCCTGCCTTCTAATCCTCGCCCATGAGATGGTGTGCGCCTTTAATCTCATTTTGTTTTATGAGCCTGTCTAATCTTTGGCTGAAGAGTGAACCTCAGGAATGACTTCATTACTGAGCTAAAAGGGTGATGGGGGTTACTGAACATTTTGATCTAAGCTTCCTGAGCATAAGGGGGAAAATGCAAAGAGAATTTAAAATATCGTGGAATCCAGACTTCCAGGAGTCACAGAGGGTGGATGAACCCCTGAAACTAGTGCCCTGAGATAAACTTTAAGCCAAAAATATCCCCTGAAGTCTTCCTAAAACCAAACAGTTTAGCTTAACTAGTAAAAAAAAGGTCTGCTTTGAGCATTATGCCCTTTTAAGAACTATCTATACGGGATCAAATTGACAACAGCAGGTATGCTATGATGAAAACTGAGGGGGAAAGATTGAGAAGCTAAGCTCAGAAAGCTAGAATAAGGGACAAAAGCACAAGATAGTCCCTTTTTTTCCCCCTTCCTAAAAACCAAAACAAACCCACTGCCATGGAGTCAATTCCAACTCATAGCAACCCTAAGGGACAAAGGTGAATCACCCCATGGGGTCTCCAAAGCTGTATATCTTTACAGAAGCAGACTGCCACATCCTTCTCCCATGGGGCAGCCAGTGGGTTTGAACTGCTGACCTTTCAGTTAGCAGTCAAACAGTTTAACCACTGTGCCATCAGGGCTAATATCCAAGATAACTAGTAACAGCAAACACAACCGTATGTGGCACACAACTGCTTGCATATATTAACTCAAATATTCTTCACAACAGCTCCATGAAAACGGTACTATTAGTTCCTCTTTTTACACATAAAGAAAGTGAAGCATAGACAAGTTAAATAACTTGTCCAAAGTCACACAGGTAATAAAAGAGTGGAACCAGCTTGGAACCCAGGTACTCCAGCTCCAGAGTCCAAGCTCTTAGCCACCATGTTAACTGCTTGCTGCATGGAAACAGGAAATTTGACCTTCAAGAAAAGAGCCAAGAGTTTAATCCTACTGACCCTGTTTTATATATAGAAATTGGACAAATAGCTTCTTTGCCTCTGTATTACTTTGTCTTTAGTTTCCCCTTCTTCTTCCCAGCCATGAAATGCTATGCTGTGCTGCTGTTAGCTGCCACTGAGTCGATTTCAACGCATGACGACCCCATGTGTACAGAGCAGAACTACTGTACCACTGCTGAAATGATTACATTTTAGATATAGCGGACTAAGGAAAATATATTATTAAAATTAATTTTACTTGTTTTTACTTTTCTTAATTAGGCTACTAGGAAATGAAAACACGTGGCTTATGTAATATTTCTACTGACCAACACTGGGCGAGAGTACAATAGAAAAAGGGGAAAAGCGGCATCAGTTTGTCTTATTTAGTGCTGCTATAAAAGAACTACCACAAGCAGGTAGCTTTATGAGCCTCACAGTTTAGGAGGTCGGAAGTTCAAATTCAGGGCATCAGCTCTAGGAGTAGGCCTTCTCTCTCTGTCGGCTGGAGAGGAAGGTCCTTGTCTCTTCTGAGCTTCTGCTCCTGGGCGATGTGGCTTGGCATGTCTCTTCCCCATCTCTGCTCTGCTCACTTGTTTAATCTCTTTTCTATCTCAGAAGAGACTAACTCAAGATACACCCTCCACTAATCCTGCCTCATTAACATAATAATGACAACCCACTCCCAAATGGGATTATAACCACAAGCATAGACGTTAGGATTTACAACACATATTCTGGGGGACATAATTCAATCTATAACACAGGTGAAGCTGGGCAGGGGTCAGATTACGTAGAGCCTTGCAGGATCTGGCGAACAGACCAGATTTTACTCTAAATTAAGATAAATGGTAAACAACTGAAGCTTTAAGATCATTCTGGTAGCTGGGAGGAGGTTTGTGGTTTAAGCAACCCAGGCAAGAGTCATCAGTGAAGAGATGGTAAGTTACAAAGAAGGAAAATGGAACTGAAAGAATAGTAATACAAAGAGGAACAATCAATGAAAGAGGGTTTAGCAAAGAAAGGAAGGCACAAATTAAACACGAGGAAACCCAGGACAAAGGAATCACGATGCAAAGGGAATAAAGTTTCAAGATGAAGAAAGTGGTCCTTGTATGAAATGTTACAGGATAATCAAGAAGAGAGATGAAGAGTAGCTGCTGACTTGGAAATTATATTCACTAAGGACACTTAGGCCAGAAAGAAAAACTGCTTGTTTTAACAACTGGTGAAATTTGAATATGGACTGTGTATTAGGTAACAGTATAAGCAAAGTCAAATGTACTGCCGTCGAGTCAATTCTAACTCACTGCGACCCTATACTGTCGCACAGTTTCCAAGGCTGTAAATCTTTACTGAAGCAGAGGGCCGCATCCTCCTCCAGTGGAGCAGCTGGTGGGTTCGAACCACGTCTTTCGGTTAGCAGCCAAGCACTTGAACCACTGTGCCACCAAGGCTCCCTAGGTAACAGTATATCAATGTTAAATTTTGTGAATTTGACTATTTATGATTACGCAAGAGAAAGTTCTTGGTTTTCAGAGACAAATGCTGAAAAATTTAGGGGAGTTCTATCTGTAATACTCTCAAATGGTTCAGTAAAAATAACGAAAATAATAGTGGGTAAAGGAGCAGAGTAGAAAACATAGCAGGAGACAGGTAGGGGCAGACAGCAGAAGGGCTCAAATACCAAGCTATTGAGTTTGGACTATATTTGTAGATATTAAAAAGTTTTAAGCAGAATGCCATGAAGTACGAGGGAAGTTAAATCTTACAGTACAGCAGAAAACGGATAGGAGAAGTGATGGGTTAGCATCAGAGACAACAGTTGTTGTTAGGTGCCATCAAGTCGGTTCCAACTCACAGTGACCCTACGTACAACACAACAAAACACTACCCAGTTTTGCGCCATCCTCACAATCATTGTTATGCTTGAGTCCACTGCTGCAGGCACTGTGTCAATCCATCTCATTGAGGGTCTTCCTCTTTTTCGCTGACCCTCCTACTTTACCAAGCATGATGTCCTTCTCCAGGGACTGATCCCTTCTAATAACCAAAGTATGTGAAATGTAGTCTTACCATCCTTGCTTCTAAGGAGAATTCTGGTTGTACTTCTTCCAAGACAGATTTGTTCATTCTTTTGGCAGTCCACAGTATATTCAATATTCTTCGCCAACACCACAACTCAACGGCATCAATTTTTCTTCCGTCTTCCTTATTCATCGTCCAGCTTTTGCACGCATATGAGGCAACTGAAAACACCATGGTGGAGGTCAGGCACACCTTAGTCTTCGAGGTGACATCTTTGCTTTTCAACACGTCAGAGAGGTCTTTTGCAGTAGATCTGACCAATGCAACGCGTCTTCTGATTTCTTGACTGCTGCTTCCATGGGTGTTGACTGTGGATCCAAGTGAAATGAAATTCTTGACAACTTCAATCTTTTCTCCATTTATCACAATGTCGCTTGTTGGTACAGTTGTGAGGGTTTTTGTTTTCTTTACGTTCAGATGTAATCCACACTGAAGGCTGTGGTCTTTGATCTTCATCAGTAAGTGCTTCAAGTCCTCTTCACTTTCAGCAAGCAAGGTCGTGTCATCTGCATATCACAGGTTGTTAATAAGTCTTCCTCCAATCCTGATGCTATATGTTCTTCTTCATATAGTCTAGCGTCTCAGATTATTTGCTCAGCATAGAGACTGAATAGGTATGCAAAAAGGATATAACCCTGAAGCACACCTTTCCTGACTTTAAACCACGCAATATCCCCTTGTTCTGTTTGAACGACTGCCTCTTGATCTATGTACAAGTTCCTCATGAGCACAATTAAGTGTTCTGGAATTCCCACTCTTTGCAATGTTACCCATACTTTGTTATGATCCACACAGTCAAATGCCTTTGCATAGTCAATAAAACACAGGTAAACAACTTTCTGGTTTCTCTGCTTTCAGCCAGCAGTTGGGAGCTATTGAAAAAAACAGTGACAGAAGAACTAGATGATGCCCAGACACTGCCACTGACCGTTCTGACCAGACACAATAGCAGGTCCTGGATAGAAAGGGAGAAAAATGTAGAACAAAACTCAAATGCCTAAAAAAGCCACACTTACTGCACCAACAGAGAACAGAGGAGCCCCCAAGACTATCACCCTAAGATACTGTTTGACCTTGGAACTGAAGCCACTCCAGGTGGTCACCTTTCATCCAAATAATATACTGGCTTATAAAATAAACAATTGTCAACCATGAGTCCTGTGCTCCCTTAAATAGTCAACTATATGAGACCAAACGGTCAACATTTACCATAAAACAAAGATAAGAAGCTAAGGAGTGACAGGGAACCTAGATTTATGAAAACAGAACAGAATGGAAATGATGAGAACATTGACACATTGTGAAAAATGTGACCAATGTCATGGAACAATCTGTATAAAAATTATTAAACGGGAAACTAATTTGCTGTGTAAACTTTCACCTAAAACGCAAATTTTTTTTAATAGTGATACTAGTAACAATAACTACAGCAATGAGACCACAAATATGGCAAAATGTTAACAGCTGGTAAAACTGGTGAAGAGTATATGTGTGTCTTAGTTATCTAGTGCTGCCATAACAAAAATACAAGTAGATGATGTTAACAAAAAGACTTTTATTCTCTCCCAGTTCGGGAGGCTAGAATTCCAAATTCAGGGCGTCAGGTCTAGCGGAAGGCTCTCTTTCTCTGTCAGCTCTGGAGTAAGGTCCTTGTCATCAATCTTCCCCTGGTCTAGGAGCTTCTCAGTGCAAGGACCCCAGGTCCAAAGGACACCCTCTGTTCCCAACTCTGCTTTCTTGGTGGTAGGAGGTCTCCATGTCTCTCTGCTCACGTCTTTTATATCTCAAAAGAGACTGATTTAAGACACAACCTAATCTTATAGATTGAGTCCTGCCTCATTAACATAACTGCCACTAATGCCATCTTATCAGCATCATACAGACAGAATTTACAATACACAGGAAAATCACATCAGATGACAAAATGGTAGACAATCACACAGTACTGGGAATCATGGACTAGCCAAGTTAACACACATTTTGGGGGGACACAATTCAATTAATAACATTCTACCCTTTGGTCCCCAAAAATTCATGTCCTTGCCACATGTAAAACACATTCACCCCACCATATCACAGCAAGTCTTAAATCAACTCCAAGTCCAAAGTCCAAAAATTCCTCATCTGTGAAATCTAGAATACAAGTTATCTGTTCCCAAATTACAATGGTGCAACAGCCACAAGCTAGACATTTCCATTACAAATGGGAGAAACTGGAGGAAAAGAAGGGATAACAGGTACCAAGCAAATCAGAAGAACACATTACATTAGCCCTCAAGGCTGGAAAATATTCCTCAGTTCTCCGATACCATTTAGACAATGACCCTGCCCTCTAGACTCTAGATACTGGCCACACTCTCTGGATTCTGAGTGGAGGCCCCCGGCCCTGGGCTTCAGCAATGCCTTCCAGGCCCACTGGAATGGCAACTCTGCTCCCTTAGCTTTGGGTACACCATTTGCCTAGTTCATCTGAGTGGCAATTCCACCCTTTGAGACCAAGGCAGCTCTGCTTCCTGTGTTCCTTGTCTCTTCAGCTTCTGCTTCCTGGTTCCTTGACCTCTCGGCTCTTTGGACCTCACTGCTAGCATCTGCCCAGCTGGGGCAAATGTTCCAAACAAAGCTCTTTAGCTCCATCAGTAAATGCCTGGAGGTACCCCACTCCACCACTAAACTTCAGCTGGAAGGCAATCGGCTCTCTCGCTTTGTAGGCTGGCATGTCTAGCTCTACCAGTAAGTGCCCAGAGACACCCTATTCCACCAGGAAGCCTCCCGCACAAAAGCACTCAGCTCTCTTGCTCCGTGAGTCGGCTCCAACACCGTCTCGCACTGGTCTCCTGGTTCTGCTGCTGCTGCTCGTCATCTGTGCTGTCTTCAGTATAACAGCTCTCCTCATTTCCTTCTGAGTCCTCACCAGAACTGTCTCTGATGTCCACAATTCCAACAATAGTCTCTTCAAGGCAATCTAGGCTTTTACAATTTGGCACTTAGAAACTCTTCCAGCCTCTATCCATTCACAGTTTCAAAACTGCTTCCACATTTTAGATATCTGTCAGAGCAGCACCCCACTCTCGGTACCAAATCCTGTCTTAGTTACCTAGTGCTGCTATAACAGAAATACCGTAAGTGGATGGCTCTAACAAAGAGAATTTTATTCTCTCACAGTCTAGGAGGCTAGAAGTTCGAATTCAGGGCACCAGCTCCAGTGCAAGGCTTTCTATGGTGACTCTGGGAGAGGTCCTTGTCATCAATCTTCTCCTTGTCTAGGAATTTCTTAGCACAGGGACTCCAGGTCCAAAGGACCTGCTCTGCTCCCAGCTCTGCCTTCTTGGTGGTAGGGAGTCCTCATGTCTCTCTGCTCCCTTCTCTCTATCTCAAAAGAGGCTGACTTAAGACACAACCTAATCTTGTAGATTGAGTCCTGCCTCATTAACATAACTGTCACTAATCTCACCTTATTAACATCACAGAGGCAGGATTTATAACACATAGGAAAATCGGATCAGATGACAAAATGGTAGACAATCACACAGTGCTGGGAATCATGGACTAGCCAAGTTGACACACATTTTGGGGGGACACAATTCAATCCATAACAATGGGCGTCCATTGTATATTCTCGCAACTTTTCTGTCAGTTTTAAATTTTTTAAAAAGTTGAACAAAAACAAAAAAAGAGATCACTGGTGGCATTAGCAAGAGCAGTCTCAGTAAGGTAGGAAGGGCATAGCCACAAGTGAATAGAAGCGGGGTAACTGAAAAAGACAGCTATGGACACCTTTCAACAAGTGTGGAGACAAAGGAAAAAGATACATGACAATAAAGGGGCCAGGTGATTGAGGATGTTTTTAGTCTGAAACCCCTGAACATACCTATAGACCAAGAAAGCATATGGAAACTGAATACTCATGTGGCGTGAATATGCAGGAGAACAGTGAACTGAGGAAACAAGGTCCCAGAGGAGATAACAGAGGAAAGAGCAGAGTTAACCTTAAATAAAAAGAAAAATCCTTCTTCCTCTGAGACAAGAAGAGTGGGTCAGAAAGGGAATGAATATAGTTTAAGCTGGGGTGGGGTAGGAGATGGAAAGTTAACAAATGGTGCTGGCAAAACTGGATGTCCATCTACAAAAAGAAGAAACAGGACCCATATCTCACGCCATACACAAAAAGTAATTCAAAATGGATCAAAGACCTAAATATAAAACCAAAAACTATAATGATCATAGAAGAAAAAATAGGATCAACACTAGAGGCCCTAAAGCATGGCATAAATAGGATACAAACTATAACAATACACAAACACCGGAAGACAAGCTAGATAAATGGGATCTTCTAAAAAATTAAACACTCATCAAGACTTTACCAAAAGAGGAAAAACAAAGCCAACAGACTGGGAAAAAAGTTTAGGCTATGACAAATCCGACAAAAGTATAATCTCTAAAATGTATAGAAAATCTAACACCCTACAACAAAAAAACTAATAATCCCATGAAAAAATGGGCAAAGGATATGAAGAGACACTTCACCAAAGAAGACATTCAGGTGGCTAACAGACAGTTGAGGAAAAGCGTGAGATCACTAGCCATTAGAGTAATGCAAATCAAAACTATAATGAGATACTATGTCACCCCAACATTACTGGCACAATCAAAAAAACAGAAAATAACAAATGTTGGAGAGGCTGTGGGGAGACTGGAACTCTTATGCACTGCTGGTGGGAATGTAAAATGGTACTACCATTTTGGAAAACAATACAGCGCTTCCTTAAAAAACTAGAAATAGAAATACCATACCTTCCAGCTATCCCACTCCTAGGAATATATCCTAGAGAAATAAAAGCAGTCACACAAATAGACATATGCACACTCATGTTCACTGCACCAGTATTCACAATAGTCAAAAAATGGAAACAACGTAAATGCCCATCAACAGATGAACAGATAAACTATGGTACAAACACACAATGGAATACTACGCAACGGCAAAGAACAATGATGAATCTGTGAAACATCTCACAACACGCATGAATCTGGACGGCATTAGAAATAAGTCAATCACAAAAGGACAAATACTGTATGAGACCACTATTATAAAAACTCATAAAAAGGTTTACATACAGAAAGAAACAATCTTTGATGGTTACAAGGGAGGAAAAGGGTGGAGAGAAACACTAACCAGACAGTAGGTAAGTGGGAACTTTGGTGAAGGGTAAGACAGTAGACAAGACTTGGGAAGTCAGCACAACTTGACCAAGGCAAGGTCACAGAAGCTTCACAGCACATTTGAACTCCACGCAGGACACAATTAACGGGTTGAGGGCTGGGGACCATGGTCTCAGGGGACATCTAGCTCAACTGGCATAACATAGTTTATAAAGAAAATGTTCTACATTCTACTTTGGTGAGTAGCATCTGGGGTCCTAAAAGCTTGTAAGCGGTCATCTAAAATACTCCACTGGTCTCACCCTGTCTGGAGCAGAGAGAATGAAGAAAATCAAAGACACAAAAGAAAGACTAGTCCACAGAACTAATGGACTACAACTACCACAGCTTCCACCAGACTGAATGCAGCACAACTAGATGGTGCCTGGCTACCCACACTGATAGCTCTTACAGGGATCACAATAGAGGGTCCAGGATACAGCTGGAGAATAAAGTAGAACAAAATTCTAACTCACACAAAAAAGACCAGACTTACTGGTCAGAGACTGGAGAACCCCGAGAGCATGGCCCCAGCCACCCTTTCAACTCAGTACTGTAGTCACTCCTGAGGTTCACCCTTTAACCAAAGATTAGACAGGCCCATAAAAAAAATACAAAACAAGACTAAATGGGCACACCAGCCCAGGGGCAAGGACAAGAAGGCAGGAAGGGACAGGAAAGCGGGTAATCGGGAACCCAAGGTTGAGAAGGGTAGAGCTGACATGCTGTGTGATTGGCAACCAATGCCACAAAACAACATGTATATTAACTATTTAACGAGAACCTAATTTTCCCTATAAACCTTCATCTAGAATACAATAATGTAAAAAAGAAATGCCATTCCCTAATTATTTTGCCCAAATGGCAGTTTATTGTACTTGAAAATAAAAAAATGACATTTCTTTTAAAATACCAAAAAAAAAGAGAGAGAGGTGGTTTGCTCATGCTTGAGGCCCCTGGCTTGAGTGAAATATACCTCTGCCAACATAGAGAGGAATTCCTCTCTTAACTACTAACCCACCGAAGGAGAAAGTGTTCATTTTAAACCCCTAAGACATTGCCATGTTTGAAATGATAAGCCTGCTCCTTTCAGCAGTCAGCAGCTGTCAAGCTGTCCGTTTCAACAGAACTCAAGGAGGTACGCTGTCCTTTTAGGGCCTTCTAGCAAAGCAAAGCAATCTCAGAGAAGGGGAGGGAAAGAGGCTTTAGGCTGCCTCTGTGCCCTCTCCATAAGACAGGAAGGGAACTATGATTCAAGAGTGGTCCCAACTCATTCTAGAATCCCGACTGCAAACGTGAGGATCATCAACAGACTTTTGGGAAATAAGATTATCACACGGTCCCAAAGTATCACCCCACAGATTTCTTCTTAATTATAAACAAAAAAAAAAGTACCCTTACAATCTTAAAATTTTCAGCTTAAACTGGTAGGAAAAAGTTAACACGGGAAGGAAAGAACTTGGGAGTTGAGGTCATCTGCTAAGAGTGAAAAGAAAATTTCAATTCAAAAATCAAGGGGTCTGGCAGACACCACTTAAACAAGTGATCAAACCTGGCATTACCAACCATGGAACACACTGACATTACGTGCCTCCAGAGGGAATGAACTGGGAAAGACGTAATATTTCCCACACACATTCTTGCCAAAAACTTTTAACCTGAATCCAACCATGAGGAAATAAGAAGACAAGTCCCCGGAAATTAGAAAATTTTACAATTCAAATGTCCTGGGCTCTTCAAAAACGTGCCTTGAAAGAAAAAAAAAAGGCAAAGGGCCCTAAATTCAAGGAGCTAAAGAGTCATGAGACCCAAATGCAATGCATGAAATCTAACTGGATCCTGAATTGAAAAGGAAAAAACAGGGAACTATAAAGGACATTTTCAGGAACAATTGAGAAAATTTGAATACGGAGTAATATTCAGTGCTACTATTAGCTCAGTGTTAAATTTCTTGTGCGTGATAACAGGATTGTGATCATGTGACAGAATATCCTTAGTCTTAAAACATACGTGCTGCTGGCATACTTGGCAGTGAAGTGTCATGCTTTCTGCAGCCAAAAAAAAGGTGAGTGTGTGTGTGTGTGTGAGTTGGTGTGTGTGTGTGTGTGTGTGTAAAAGAAAAGAAACGGCAAAACAAGTTTTAAAAAATTTTAAAGTAGTCAAAAGAGGACTTTTGGGGTGCTGGTAATGTTCTACTTCTTGATCTGGGTGGTGGTTACATAGCTGAGTTTGTATTATTAAAAACTGTTGAGCAATACACTTACTATTCATGTATTTTTTGCACATGAAACAATAAAATTTTATTAAACTAAAATAAATAAATAAATAAAAGTAGCCCAGGCAACAAAGTGCTGCACAAAACCTCTCTCTGCTGAATCAATCAATATGTGAAAATAAAAACAGACAAAATAAAATGAAGGAGAGAACACCCACATGTGGTGAATGTGTCCTGCACCCACCACCTCCCTCCAAAAAAGACTGCTGAGCTACAGACCTCGGAAAAGCTTCTGGGCAATGTGCAGAGGGTTTCCAAAGCGGAAGTTCTCCCCACTGAACAGGGCGAGGATAAGCTGGTTTTGCTGCTCCATACTGTCCTGAGGAAAGTGAGGCAGGAACTGCTGAAGGTATTCACGCTGAGAGTCACTTAGTACTTCTTGCCACGTTGACAGGCTGACTACATCAAAGAATATCTCAGGCTAGGAGAATTAGGAAAAGTGGGAGAAAAGCAAACCACAAAAAAATAAGTTTTTAAACAAACTAAAATTCCAATGATCCTTACTCAATTCTCAAAACTTAAAGATTAATAAAGACTATACAGAGACCAAAATCTTATACCCAACAGTAAATAATAATCCAGAAGAAGCTGATCTTGGTATAGAGAATACCATTTGGTAACCATCTCTGCCAACAAGGGGTATGATACTGGCCATTTGAATTCAGCTTAAACTGAGCAGCTGGAAAAAGTTAACATAGGGAGGAAGGAACTTGGAGTTGAGGTCATCTGCTAAGAGTGAGAAGAAAATTTCAACTCAACAACTGTCTACTGAATATCTCCTGTGTGCCAAGTACTCAGCTAGACTAGCGTACATAGTTCTCCAGGATGAAGGACAGTTAAACAAGCAAATTCAATGTAGGATAATAAGTGCTGATGAGTACAGAAGCAAACAGAAGAAACATACATCCCAGACTTAGGTGTCAAAGAAAGCCTACCAGAGGGAGTGACATTTAAGATAGTAGAAGGATAAGGAAAAGGAAAACAATGTTGCGGGAGAAAATCCATGGAGTAAAACCATAAAAACAAAAGAACAATTAATACAAAAGATGGCAGTTAGCTACAGGGAAAGGATAAGGATAAGACAGGGAGGGGTGCCCAGGGCGCTCTAATGGTGTTGGTGACAGTCTACCTCTAACCCATGCAGTGGGTGTTCACGCTGAAAACGTACATATACACATTTTATATATTTTTCTTATGCATGACACATTTTTTAATTAAAAAAAGAGTTCAGACACTGGCTGCAGCAGACAGGGAGGGAGGAGGGAGGCAGTAGACCATAGAAAGAGTAGCAAGGGATTTGAAACACATAAAATAGTTGTGACTTTATTCTAAAGACAATGGAGAGCCGCTGAAGGGTGAAGCAGGAGACAACCCAGAAATCCAACCACCTCCTAGGCATCTCTGCACGTATGAATCAAACGCACCTCAGACTCAATGTGCAAGATCGCCCCCTGCACACCTAGTTTTGCTCACTACTGTACTCCTATCATCTAACTCAGTGGCTGGCATAGACTAAGCCCTCAGCAAGACAAGCACTGGCTGACTAAAGGAAATGACAGCGATTTACTGAAAGAGTACACAAAATTAAGAAAACGCAGGACGAGATGGATATATGCCAACTTCAGTACAGTTGTTACTTTAGATGGGAAGGGGATTAGACAACAGCACAATGGTGGCTTCCACTTTATCTACAATGTTTGACATCTTGAAATAAAAATCTGAAGCCAATATGATTAAACGAAATTATCTCCTAAAACTGAGTGATGCCTAAGAGTACTGCTATGTTATTCTCTGTTGTTGTTGGGTGCCATCGAGTTGATTCCAACTCCTAGCGACCCCATGTGACAGAGCAGAACTGCCCCACCGGGTTTTCTTGGCTGTAAGCTTTACAGAAGCAGATCATCAGGTCTTTCTCCCATGGAGCTGCTGGGTGAGTTCCAACAGCCAACCTTTCAGTTAGCCAAGCGCTTGACCGTTGTGCCATCAGGGCTCCTTATATTATTCTCTACACTTGCCTGTATGTTTGAAACATGTCAAAATGAACTAAATAAATAATCAAATAAGTGAGCACATACAGTACCTTGCAAATAGCAAGCACTCAATAAACAATATCCATCTTAATGGTGACTACACATCCTGCCTATAAACATGGCAGGGCTTCAAACCGGTTAGAAATGGTTCAGTCATAACTCATGGAAACAAGGGAAGTGTACGTGTTACACAGCAACCAAAGCTCCTGCCCATGGGATTTTGTCCCAAGTAGGAAACAGCGCTGTCCCGCTCAAAGATGACGATGGCAACCACCCAAGCTGCTTTGAATGTGTGCTGCATCATCATTGAGAGGGGCAGGCCTGTTTCCTACTCGGGATCAGATACCACAGGCAAGAGCTCTGGTTGCTATGCAACATGTATGCTGCCCTTGTTTCAGCTGGCCACGACTGAACCGTTTCTGACCAGTTCAAAGCCCTGGAACGTGGTCAACAGCATGCTGCCATCCTATCCCAGGGCATGTACTTTTAATTTAGCCCTGGTGGCGCAGTGGTTAAGTGTTCGGCTGCTAACCAAAAAGGTCAGCAGTTCAAATCCACCAGCCACTCCTTGGAAACCCTATGCGGTAGTTCTACTCTGTCCTATAGGATTACTATGAGTCAGGACTGAATAGACAGCAACGGGTTCGTTTTTTTTTTTTTTCTTTTCCCAGTTCGGTTATCTTATGGACACAGATAATATGTTTGCATTTTGTTTAATGATTCACAACATGGGTAACCATTTTAACGTTAAAGAAACCCAAACCAGTAGCCATCGAGTTGATTCCAACTGTGGCAACCCCATGTGTTACAGAGTAGAACTGTGCTCCATAAGGTTTTCAAGGCTGTGACCTTCTGGAAGCAGACTGCCAGTCCTTTCCGCCAACGCACATCTGGGTGGGTGTGAACTGCCAACCTTTCAGTCAGTCATCAAGCTCTTAACTGTTTGTGCCACCCAGGAACATCTTACTGTAAATATATACATAATTCTGCTCTTGAAATATTAAACTTTTTAATTGCTGGAAATTATTACCAAGTTATTTTGACATGTTCTCACACATGAAAAATGTAGTTTACACTTGATTCCAACTAAATATTAAATAGACTTTACACTTAAAAAAAAATAAAAGATTACCCACAATGTAGAAAATGAAACAGGGGGAGCACAAAAGACTGGAAACTTGTACAGAATGGCCAAGTTTCAGAAGCGCTCCTATGGGAAAGTTAACGGTAGAAAAAGACTGAGACAAGGTCAATGCTTACATCCTCCAAGAGGTCCTCGGGCAGACTAACTCTGGTCCCTCCCAGCAGGCAGTCCTCCATAATGCGAGTGCCATTGCCATCTCCACAGGGACCCAGTTCCAGGGGATCCGTCAGCATATGGTCCAAGGAATCCATTGTTTACTCTTCACAGGTACTCTTGATTAAGTATATCCAGTGATACCTTGGGATAAAACCAAAAAACAAACCAGCTGCTGTCACGTAAGCTCCAGCTCATGGAGACTCCGTGTGTGTCAGAGCAGAACTGTGCTCCATACGATTTTCAGTGGCTGACCTTTCGGAAGTAGATCACCACGCTTTTCTTCCAAGTGCCTGTGGGTAGGATTCAAACTGCTAACCTCTCAGTTAGTAGCTAAGCATTTAATCATTTACACCACCCAGATGGGAAGGCAGAAATCCCAGGGATCCAGTTGATGCCAACATTCTTGCAGGAAATATTCTGGCCCAGACAATATTCACTCTCAACAATCTCTAGTCTATTCTGATCTTCCTTACATCCTAACTACAGCTAAACAGCTCTTCTCCCTCCCTTCCACCAACACACTCCCATCTGAGTTTCCAAATCTTATCTGGTAGGTTTCCTGTTTCTCAGAATGCTCCTACACTAATTCCTAAATTCACAGGATTTCTGGTGCTAACACAACTGTATTAATTAATCCACATAAACTCCTGAGGCTCCAGCAGCTGCCCATGACAACCATTAAAGTCAGAGGCCAATCTGCCTTTAGTTAGTCCACTTGATCTTTATAACCATGTAAACTTAAGGCAGTGTAATCTCCTTCCTGTAACAACTGGACACTGCCAATCCCGTTAAAAAAAAATACATATTAAAACATTTTCTGAAAGCATCTCACAAAGCTGAGAACTGGAATCAGACATAAAGCTGAGGCCACAGGACTGAACAAAGCTAACAGGACCACAGGGAGCTTGAATTCAATCACTCTCTAAGCTTTACTGAATCCATCCTAACTTATTCCCATCCTATTAAAAATAGTACAAATGAGCTAACAAACACAGTAAAACGGGGAAAAAAAAAGTGAACTTAAAGAATCAAAACACCAAACTTTTAGCCCAGGTCTGTCACTAATTCCCAGTGACCTTACACAAATCCTACCTCTCCAGGTGTCAGTCTCCGTGTCTGTAAAATGAAGGGGCGTTGGACCAGGTCTTCTCTACTGATGTTTCCAATCCTAGAATTCTGCAATGAATAATCTCAGATGAGTGACAGCTTATATTACTTAACGTAGGCACTTTTTATTTCCAAGACTCTCAAACGATAAAAAGCAGACAAAAACAAAACAAAAAACAAAACAAAACCCCTTGTCATCAAGTCGATTCTGACTCATAGCGACCCTACAGACAGAGGAGAAGTGCCCCACAGGGTTTCCAAGGAGCGCCTGGTGGATTCGAACCGCCGACCTTTTGGTTAGCAGCAGTGCTCTTAACCACTACGCCACCAGGGTTTCCGAGTGTTACACTACTTCTAAGATAAAGCACCTTTCCACTAAATTATTTCAAGTTATCTTGAAGAGATTTCCAACCCATGTAAAGATACAGGGAAAAGAATAGTGTTGGGTCAAGGCAGATGAGTGGCCCCCAAGCAACTGTGCCCTAATATCCTTCAGCATGTGGCAAAATTACAACATCCTCAACATTCCTGGTGCCTGAATAATCGAAGCAAGCAGGAAAGTACAGGCCTGTAGGTTTAATAAAACTTTAAAATAGAAAAAAAAATGGGGGGGGGGGACAATCTAGGGCTCAGAGTAAAACTCTCTTAAAAGAACTGGCATACAACAAGATAATAGCTCCAAAGTTACTGTTCTCCCTGACTCTTGGGAGCATCACCTGTTTGCTCACCTTGCTCACAGGTTTCCTCGACAAGGGTGGATATGTAGCTAAATTTAACCTATTCAAGTGACAAATCTTTGTCCTGCCACTATTCTGACCAGTGCCTCAAAATACAAAAAGCAGGCAGCTGCCAGGACGTTGAAACACCGGAAGCCAAGGGTTCGTAAGTCTTGCGGCGTCCTGGGCCTCTTCAGTAGTCCAGGAAGGCTTCTCCCAAAGGCCCTGCCTCTGCACCTGGGCAGCGACTTTTCCTCCTGGACTCTACCCAACGCAGAAGCCAAACCCTCGGCTCCCTCCCGAGCAACCGCCAGCTCCAAATCCGCGAAGCCTGCAGCAAACTCCTCCACAACAGCCCAAGGCCCGGGTCCTGCCTTCGAAACACACCTCCCTCACCCTCGGCCCCTCTCCCACACCGTACCTAACCCTAACCCTCACCCCCCGGACCACCTGGCTCCCGGCGCGCCCGCTCCCCCTCCCACAGGAGCTGCCACCATCGGAGACCCAGCTGCTCCCTCCTTCTGCTCTCCGGCGACATTTCATCCTCTCGCCGGCCACGACCCGCCCTCACCTGAGCCGGGGCTGCTGCCTCCTAACCCGCTAAGCTTCCCGGCCCACGGCTCTCAGACGCGCTCGCTCCCGCAAGACGCCCTGGTGCGTACACGCTCCGGGCTCGGGCGGCGGAAGGGGCGGGGCCTCGAGGGGCGGGCCGAGAGAACGCCAGGGGCGCGGCTTAATGAGGCGGGGCTTGGGATGCCGGGGGCGGGATTGCGATGAGGGAAACACGGAGCAAGCCGGGGCCAGCGCTGCGGTAGGCGGGGCTTAAAGGGCGCCAGAAGCCGAGCTCCAAGGACCGAGACCTCGAGAGCGCCGGGGGCGGGGCTGTGAGGGGCCGGGCGTGGGATGCGAGGGGCGGGGCGGGGCGTGGGCTCAACGTTCTGCGGGTATCGGTGATGGCTGTTTCTGCTCGGCTTGTAGGTCTCACCTGGTTTTCGAGCTTCCAGAGGGCACAGAAGGTGCCTCAGTCGTCTTTGCCTAGAGGATTAAAGCTCCAGAGTCTGAAGGAGTAAATGCAATTTTATTAGAGAACGTTTTTAGAGAGCATACTCTGCCCCGGACTGTACTAAGCACTTTATATCCACTTTGTACTACAGGTGTCTGAACCCTGCACTATTATTTCCCAGTCTCACAGCTGAGGAAACCCGGGTTCCGAGACGTAGAGTAAGAATGAACTCAGCCTTGCCTCCCGGTGTGGGTCCCCGGTTCGCGGCCCAGGAGAGGGTATTTCTCCCACCGGTCCCCCAGCCCACGACGTCAGAAAGTAAACACGTGAAAGAAGTACATTTTACATCAAACTCGATCATGTTCCCCTTGTATCTAGGTCCTTGTTTTCTTATTCGCTGATTTTTATCTAGAACGGCTCCCGTCAGTCCTGCAGATACATTCACTTCTCCTGGGTGGATGGAAAATACGTCAAAGAACCTGACTGACGGCGCTAATAGGTTTGGAGCTGTTCCTCCCTTGTTGGAAACCACCTATTTACAAATAAAACACAGTCTCTGCCCCATTACTGGCTCCACGCATGCCCTTGTCCTCTGCCACTCGGAGTCACTCTATTGGGAGATTCTTTAATTAGAATTCACTAAGTACAAATGGCCGGGGAAACAGCATTCCAGAGTTGTCATCATAAACCCCCTTACCTTCGGTCTGTGATCAGACTGAAGTGAGCTGGAGTCAAAACACTGTAAATTGGAATACTTAAAAAAAAAAAATTTGAACATCTCAGTAGCTGTTACAGCTTTGCATATACAAACAAGAAACTTGTTTATTAAAAAAAATATTTATTAATTTTTACACCTGCTGGATAGCACAAGACTATTAACACTATAGCTCACTGAATGTACAATAAATGTTCACATTTCAATAACAGGACAGGGTTAACACTGTCAACCAGTACATCAGCTTTAGCATCTCATGAAGTGCTTTTTAGCCCTAGTTCTGAGTTTTTAAAAGGACAATTCCAAATTAGAAAACAATTCAACGAGAAGATCAAAACAATAGGTTTTTCCAGAATAGCAGGAATTTTACATGATGAAATGTCTATTTATGTGGGCACAAATCAAACAATAAAAATATAAAATCTATATGTAACCTACCCCAAAATTTTCACCCTGCACTGAATGAATTCTACAGTGCCAAAGTACCTTGAGAGAGGCCACAATATAAACATTGGCTACATTTTTTTTTTTTTTCCAAATTGGGTCTTCAGATGGCTTAGCATCTCCCATCTCTTCAAATTCAAGTCCTTCTGGAAATCTGTTACCTCAGGATGAATGTGGAGAATACTTGATCTTAAAGCAATGTTATTTGACTTGACTGCAACACGCATTTCGGTTGAAAATATACAAATTAATTTTAGCGTCTTTACTTATTCTATATAAGGAAAACAGGGGGAAAAAAAAAACTAGAAGGGAAAGAGACAAAGAGGTCCTCCCACAGTATTTTTCTCTGTGTATTTTAAAACTTGAAATAACTGGCAGAAAACGAACATTCCATTCAGTGAAACGTTTCCATTTTAATCAATAAATTATTCGAGGGAGGGAGAGATACCTGGCTGGTTCAAATTAAAAAGGACCCAGAGGGACCAAATTTAAGTTATAAAGACTAAAACTGGACCTTTTGGAAAGTCTAATATTCTTCACCTAGCGATTCTTTCCTAGACTGGAACAGGTAAGCAAACATTAGGGAATTTACAATCATTATATTGGTGGGACTTTGTGACCCAGAGTCTCTATTTTGTGGCTCCACATCAATATTTTCTGTTGAAAACATCAATATCTTTGTCACCAAAGAAGATCTAGAGTCTACTTTCAGTTTCCACATATTTACCAAGTAACTTTCTCAAGTTCTCTTAGTACCCAAATTTTCTAGGAGACTAAATGAGGTCTCGAAAATAAAGTGCAAAATCTCTATATTAGTAAAGTTATTTCAGCAGAACTGTTTAGTATTCAGAAAAGTATCTTTACCATAAAGAAGCTACTATGTTTCTTGATTTATAGAACCAAGTTTACCCAGAAATGTAAATTAAATTAGTTAACTTCATTTGAAGTTAGGTGTTCCCATTCTGTAGTGATAAATTCTGCTGTGCAATAATTATATTTAAAAATGTGTTAGTAACTATGTCACAAAAAGTTACTAAAATATATACTGATTTCTGAGATGTCTTATGCATACAATCGGAATGTACAGTAAAAAGAAGGAAAATATCATTTTCCTCTGTTGAATTCACGGCAAGCAAGGAGCACATATAGGAAAAACTGTTACTGAGACAGGTTTTTTTTCCTCTCCCAACTAACAGTGTACTATTCATAAAGATTAGATATCTTCCAGATCCCTTAACATATTATAAATGGTCCCCACATATTTTAATTTTTCCCCTAAGTGTGAAGTTGGTCATCTTACAAAAAGGTCCAGGTGAGTTTAAAGTGTAAGATATAAGGAAGATCACCTTGTCATCCAACCTTAAGGAATGTTCGTTTTAAGATAGCATTAAAAGTACTAAAATACATCGAATGCTATGAGCAAGGGTTGAATGGTAAAGGCAAGGAATTTATCCTTCACCAGTGAATGGTAGCTGGGTCCTGTAAGGCAGTGACACAGTTCCAGTGTTTTTGTTTTTTTCCACTTAAAAAGAAAATATATATATATATATGATTGTTTCAATAATTGTTCTTGTATCAATCTCTCTTTTTTAATGCGACCACAATCAGAGAACGGAAGGCAAAACTTTAATGCAGAGGTTTAAATTTTGCTGACATCAGGACACTTTCTCTTCCAGAAAATCCACCTTTGTGGAGTGACCACTACCTGCATGTTAAGGTTCTAACCTCATCAGCTGGGAGGGCCAGAATCTATGGTAAGCATTCCCAACAACCCAACAAAGTTTTCAGAAAAAGGGAAAGTTTAAAAAAAAAAGTGAACAATAAGAAAAATTTAAATGACAGTTTTCCTTCAGAACGTCACTACCAAACCTTTGTTTCATCATTTTTATTTCCATATTCAATAGGCTCCCTTTGTTAAATCACTGGAAACTCAACATCACAAATAAAGCAGTTTCGATCTAATTCAAGCCCGTAAAATGCTACTCCTCTTTTACTGCCACGGCTTAGAACTGAGAAGTCCAGTGACTGTTCAATTGGTACATCTTTTCTCCACTTTTCGCATGAATACAGCATGCCACTTAAGAGTTCCATAAAGGAAAAGTAAGGCTTATCAATGTGTTAAAAAACCAACTCAAGAGCAGGGCAAAGCTTCTCCATCTTGAAATCTCCTTTCCCCTGAAAGACCTCTATTCCGTGGCAGAAACCCCTTAGGGTTTGAAGACTCAATTTGGTAAAGCTGACCTTGGTGAAATAAACCTCACCGTCTATCTGAATGTCAAAATTGTAGTTTCCAACTCTTGGGTGAGTAATAAATTTTTAAAAACAGGGTTCTAAGTGTCAGAAACTTTCAGACGTGATGAATGAGAAGAGATATGACTGATTCTCTCTCTCGGACGAGAGTTACGGTTTAGTGATGTGCACTTCACTGCTTCCGTTCCCATTGGTGGTGGCTGTGATGATGTACTGCGTGGTCTGTTGTTGGCTGGTTGTCTGGGGGTCCAAGGAGTCATTGTGTACAGATGGCTGAACCTGGACTCCACTGGAAAGGGCAGAGGTTTGCTTTTCCCCCAATTCTGGTTGACTTTCTGATAACACATAATGACCCTAGAGCAGGAAGAAGAGGATCTTTAAAAATCTGAGGCCTAAAAGAGGGTGGGGAGGGGAGGGGGGTGTTACTGGTAGGAAGAGGGAATATGCAAAGAAATGTTACAAGGGAACACCAAGATAGGCCCCCATAGGAGATGATTTTACTTAAGTCCTTTAGAAAGGACTAGTCAGTTACACTCATTGACTACACAGGTAATTTAAGGGAGCACTTTAGTTTTTCTAGCAAATGATATAGTCAAGAACATCAGGTATGAAACTAACATAAAAATGGTAACCTACATGGCAAAGAAAACATGTTACTGTGCTGCTCCTAAGAATTTAGAAATTCAGGAAATGAGATTATTATCTGTCAATTTAATTTTAGGATTAATACAAAATAGATCAAAAAAAGAGATATTTAAAGTCACTTTAAAGAGGCAGAACGGCCCCTAAGCCAGGGAGTTGCGATCAATGGTTCCTCGACTTTAGAATTTCAAAGACCAGCAAAATTAAAAAATAATAATAATAAAAGGTCTCAATATTTTATTTTGCCAAGTAAGGTCATTTTAAAAAAAAAAATGCTTCCCTCAAATAAGAGACATTTAACACTCACAAGCATGGGAAGAACATAATCTTAGAATAAAGCCCCTTATTGTGAACAGAGTTAGCTTTAGGGAAACTCATACATTGTCCTTGTTTTCTCTAATTTTCCCTCTGATCATGAAAATGTCTTCATAGACATACTATTTCAGATGTTGATATTTTTAAAGACAGAATGTGTCAGTCAGAAGGAGGACTGGTCAGCCACAGAGGCACAGAAAAAAAGAAAGTCACAGAGGAAATCTCAGGCAGTAGCTTTTCCAGGCACTGTGCAAAAAAAAAAAAAGCTAAAGGCAAATCCCTATTGGATTCATCTAGAGCTGTATGTTCTGAGTCTATGCTCACCAAGCAACTTTCTGATTAAGACTTGATTCCCCGTGTTGACTCTTCTTCTAGGGATGGGGGTGGTTCTCAACCTAGGGTCCACCGACCCACAGGGAGTCCACAGGTGGACTTCAGAGAATCCACGTACCCCTGAAAATAGACATTAAAATGTACGTGTATATACATTGGGGTGGAGGGAGGGGAACAGCCCTGGCTATAATCAGGTTCTCAAAGGAGTTCCTGGCCAAAAATGATAAAGAATCAATGGGTCCTATAGGGAGCAAAACAATTCACTGAGCTTGCCAATGTGACTACTTCATTTCACATTAGTTACTGTTTTCACTGACAACTAATAATGTATTACTGTGGATTTATACATCTCTCCTAAGTCTAGTTAATGTGAGTTTGTGTGAATGTGAGTTTGAGTTAATGTGAGTTGACTGAACTCGTAGTATGCTCTTTAAAAAATCAGGTTTTTAAGGTCCCTGGACTACCTTGCTAGTAGCCCCTGGGAGGCACAATCGGTTAAGCGGTAGACTACTAACCAAAAGGTTGGCAGTTCAAACCCATCCAGAGGCACCTCAGAAGAAAGGCCTGGTGATCTGCTTCTGAAAAACCACAGCCTTGAAAACCCTACGGAGCACAGTTCTAATCTGCAACGTGTGATGTCTCCATGAGTCAGAAGCAACTTGATGGCAACTGGTTTAGCTTGGTTTAGGACTGCCCTGCTGCCCTTTGAGGCCTCTTGGGAGATGGTCAGCCTTCCCCTAGGAACACCTCAATCTCTTTAGCCACTGAAGGGTATTTTTCATCATTTATGTAAATTTACGTACCCTGTCTTCTAATAACTTAGAGGCAGGTGAAAACAATTAGTATGGATGAAAACAGAGGTAGACAGCACACACAGTCGACGGTGACTTGGCCAATTTAAATATAACAGGATAATGCACGGCAGTGTTTTTCACTTTGGGGTAAAATAGTTTAAAATAGCTCCATAACTGCTTCATTATATTATTCTCTTCCAATCCAGGACCAGTTATCTTGAGGACATATATATTTTCCAAGAAGCACATAAAAAAGTGATCAATTATGAATCCATACATATATTGATCTAGGAGTTTCAGTATACAGTAAAACCTGCGAAAGCCAGAACCTGTGTAAGGTGGAAACCTGTCAGAGAAGGAAAACTCAGATATTTCCACTAAAATGAGAAAGAAAAGTGGTAAGACTGCACCCCGTCAAGAGTGGAGTTTTCTCGTCTTTCTCCTGTCAAGTTCCAGCTCTCACAGGTTTCACTGTAGTTATTAATTGGATAGATATTGATAATTTGCTATATCCCAGTCTCTGTGCAAAGCATGAGGATAAAGAGATAAAGACCAAGCCCCATCTTTCAAGGAATTCATAGTCTACTGGGAGAAGACAGAAGAGTAAACCAATAATTAAACTGTGATAAGGGTTATAACATAGCATCATGGGGTATTATGGGCATACAGAGGAAGTCTTCCAATCCATATATGAAGGTGGGGAGGGAAGGGTGGCGCCATGTGGTGGGCAGGAAAACCCCACTAAGCAGCGTAGCTTACCGGAGTGACCGCCTTTACTTGGCCAGCGGTGACAGGAGCTGCCACACCACTATCTGTAATCACAAACTGACCAGGGGGAAGGGTCATCATTTGGATCTCAGACGCTGAAAAACAGAAAATATCCATAGTTCAGTGGTCTCAGATTTTAATACAAGCTGTAGAAACAAATACCTCACTGACGGCCACCTTCTCCGTTGAGACATTTTCCACGGATTTGCTCAATGAGAGATTCTTATGATGATGTGATTTTCTTGATATAGTGAATGCATCTCTGATGAGAACTGAACGCGTGAGAAAAGGCTAGTACAGAAGTGCTGAATATCAGAGACAAGCAATGAATCCCCGCTCCAGTGTGGCTTCTGAATATCCCATAAGGACAAATATTCAACAAATTTTAAAACTTTGAAATAAGTTAGAGATTTACGAGTTAGCTCAATATTTTTATCTTTTCTATTTGGACTTGAATTAGTGGCACAAATGCACCCACTGGTATCTAGCAATCACAACTTAATCTTACCTGAATTTGATTTCACCATTAGTTTTATTAAAGCAAATTAAAAACAAATTTCACCCTAGCACTCAGTTTATGGTCTCTAAAGAAAATTTTCTACTAAAGGAACCAAGGCATCTTGGAAAAATGGCTGATTCCAGACCTGGGGCAGAAGACATAGAAGGTGAGCCTAGAACATCTTGTCATACCAGAAAGCAAGACGTCATCAAAGACTACTACTGGGGTCATGTCAAGAAGACACAGGAGCCAACCTGGTCAAAACATCAATAAGAATAACAACTGCAATGGATAAATATAGTAAAATTCATGAGTATGGAATGATACTGAAGTACACACATACCCTCAGGAGTCACCTTGGATAATACTAGGAAATCAACTCATTATATTGAAAACCAGCAAATAAAGGGAATGAACCAGGTACTTAAAACATTTATTTTGCCTTTCCTGTGCAAACTGTACCACAGGTACCTGGGCAGCTGAGGAAAAGTATTTTATCTTTATAGAAGTTTTCTAGCTTATTAATGAGTAAAAAATGATAGAATTAGAATATCACAACTTTGCAACCCATAATGAAATAATGGAGCTAAGCAATTAACATCAATGACTGCTAACATCACAAAAAGAGAGACAACCAACCATTATGTGCCTCATGGAAGTATACAACACCAGCTATGCAGTATCTCGGGGCGGGGG
>NW_004444000.1:7433093-7480122 GCF_000243295.1 Trichechus manatus latirostris | reverse complement strand
AATCTGAATCTTATCAAGCCTCCATATCTAATTGCCAGTTTATAGGAAATAAAAGGGACAGAAGAATGCATGTTAAGTGATACCACAAGGAAGCAACCAACAAAATCCAGAATGTGGGAAACTCTACTTGACAAACAACACAGTGTCTTCAACATGTAATTGCAATTTAAAAGACAGGAGAGAACATATCGATGAAAAGGAACTCCAAAGACATAACCGATTGCAATATATGGCCCTTACTTGGAGCTCAGTTTGAACAAACAATAAAAAATATTTATGAGACAATCACAGAAATATAGAAAGTTGATGGTGTTAAAGAATTACTGTTATTTATTTTTAGGCGTGATAATGGTACTGGCATTGTGTTTTTTAAAAATATTCCTTTTGTTTTAGAAAGGCATACTAAAATCTGTACAGATGAGATGATATGATGTCTGGATGATAATCCAGCTGGAAGGTGGGCAAAGAATGACTGGGAACACAGATGGGAGAAGGTAGGTCATGAGTTGACAACGGTTGAAGCTGGATAATGGGCACATGGGAGTTCATCATGCTATTATCTCTACTTTGTATATTTTGAAATTTTTCCTAATCGAAATTTTCAGTCCCAGATTCTTTCTTTCAAGTTAGAATGCTAGCTCATATTATTACTACCATGGATATCTTCATCAATCTACTTTCTTTCACAGGAATTAAACTGAGTATAAACGTCAATCTATTTATCAGAAGTCTTCTGGTATTTACCCTGAGTTAGAGAGTCTTTCCCTGACTGGAAACTAGACTCTGCCCTCATTATGAGCACCAATATTTAGAAGAATAGATTGTAAAAACAATTAAATGGTAGCACTTGAGCCTGACTCCACAGCAAACGTACATAACACAGCCATGGATCAGTCACAACAGAGATGGGCACCAAAAGGAGAGATCAGTAGGAGAAAGGTCAACAGTGGCCTTCCTCTCTTCTCAGCCCCTTTCCTCCTAGCTCCTCCTACTCAGGTCCAACTGTGCCCTCTCTTCCGGTCCCTTGTACATCTTTAGTAATGAAAGTCTCATACTTTCCAGCCTATACCCAAGGCTGTCATCCTCACCAAGATTTTTACCTATTCTGACCTTCAACAGCTGGCCTGTGGCTGCTTCCATACCACTGATCTTGGGATTTGGGAATCAACCATTCATATATGTGTCTCCTCCACTAAATGAGTCTCCTTGAGCCGAAGACTGTCTTATTAGGAGAGGCAGTACAGCAGGGTGGTTTGGAGGGTAAGCTCTGGAGTCAGATTACTTGGGTTCAAATTTTCCATTTACCAGCTGTGTTCCTTGGACAAGTTACTCTATGTCTAAATTGTCTTATCTGTAAAACGCAAATAATAATCATACTTACAGATTATGAATACTAAATGTGATATATATATACGTTAGAATCACTCCTAGCACATAGAAGAGCTTAACGGATATTGTTGCTGTTAGCTGCCGTTGAGCGGGCCCCTGACTTATGGCAACCCCATGCACATGCACAACGGAAAAAACGCAGCCCGATCCTGTGCCATCCACGTGATCTGTTGTGGACTGGACACTGGGATACATAAGGTTTTCATTGGCTAATTTTCAGAAGTAGATCACCAGTCCTTTCTTCCTAGTCCATCTTCATCTGGAAGCTCTGCTGAAACCTGTTCAGCGTCGTAGCAACACGCAAGCCTCCACTGACATACAGGTGGTGGCTGAACCTGAGGTGCACTGGCCAAGAATTAAACCCAGGTCTCCCTCATGAAGGGAAGACCTCTAACACTGAACTAACAATGCCTCCACTAATCAACGTTAACATTATTACTGTGGTTGTTACTAATATTGATATTAATCTTTGTATACCCAGGGTCTAGCACAGAGATTCAATGTTTGTGAAGAAGATGAATCGTTACTATCAACATATGCTACATCCATCTAGTCAATTATTTAAACCATCTGCCTGAACTTCCTCCAGCAATCTATTTAACACCTAAAATCTCTGAAAATGTTATATCAGGGTGGCTCTGAGATCAGAACACTGACTGAATTTTGCCATGCCACTTTCAGATATGTGCACTACCGAATGTTGAAAATGACCAATTGATACTTTACTCCAGAAAATCTATTGTAAAGCTGATGAAATTATGACCAATGGCTGGAGATACCCCACCCATGATCTATAGCACTATCCCCTTTTTCCTTACTTACAATAGCCACGGAAGGAATTCCAAGCATTGGGTAGGTATGTGTGTTGTACAGATGAACTCTGCTGCTGCTGCTGCTGTTGAAGAGACTGACCTTGGCCTGAGGAACTGCCTTGGATGTGCGAGGGGCTGAGCCCTTGCTGGGACTGCTGGGCAGAGGGACTCAATGGCTGCCCAGCTACCTAGGGAGAAAGAGGAAGCAAGAGTGGGAAATTATGAATTTCCAATACGGTTGAGACTCACGAAAATCTCAAGTAAATAAGTAAGACTAATATGAATTACAAGAGCCCGGTGGCACAACAGTTAAGTACTTGGCTGCGAACCGAAAGGCTGGTGGTTCGAATCCACTCAGCAGCTCTGGGGAGGAAGACCTGGCAATCTGCTCTCATAAAGATTACAGCCTAAAAAACTTTATGGGGCAGTTCTGTTCTGTCTGATGGGGTCGCTATGAGTCGAAATTGACTGGACAGCACCTAACAACAGCAACGATACGAATAACAATACTGAAAGCATCACCGCTAAATTACATGTTAAATAAGAAAAGCATTAATGAAAAGCAATCATAGTCTCAACTCACCAGGAGCAAAACAGTAAGAAGGTAACCAAAAGCACAGAGAAGAAACAAGTCTACAAGAGCCACAACCTCAGCTACCCTGAGACCAGAAGAACTAGATGGCGCCCAGCTATCACCACTGACCATTCTGACCGGGGTCATAATACTTGGTCCCGGATAGAAAGAGAGAAAAATATGGAGCAGAACTCAAATTCTTATTTAAAGGAAAAAAAAAGCCAGACAAATTGAAACAGTAGAGAATAGAAGACTCCCTGAGACTATCACCCTGAGACACTCTTTAAACCTAGAACCGAGCCTATCCCAAGATCACCTTTTAGCAAAACAGCGGAGTCGCAAACAAAATAAAGGATATTACCCATAAGTTTGGTTCCCTACTTAATTAAAAACCATTGGTATGAGACCAAAAGGTCAGCAATTTCTCAAACGCAAAGATGGGAAGAGAAAGGGGCAGGGAAACTAGAGTACTGGAAAGGGAACAAACAATATAATAAAAGAGAATGCTGACACATTGTGTTAAATGTAACTAATGTCACTGAACAATTTGTGTGCAAACTGTCAAATGGGAACCTAACTTGCTGTGTAAATTTTCACTGAAAACACAATAAAATATTTTTTTAAAAAAAGAAAGAAAAGCAATCGTAACTATGAAACCCTAACTGGCTTTCAAAGGCTTATCTACAAGAGTATCCAAAAAGCTAATTTCAATACACTTATTAGGAAGTATAATTATCGTATTTTTACACAAATAACGTGTGTGTTATATGTTCCTTTGCCAAGCGTGCCCTCCTCTCAACACGAGCCCCATCACATGAAGACAGCCAAGGAAGGCAGGACCAGAAGCTGAAGAGACAAGGACTGTCCCCTAGAGCCAAAAGAAAGAGAAAGCCTTCCCCTAGAGCTAGTGCCCTGAATTCAGACTTCTAGCCTCCTGAACAGTGAGAAAATGACTTTCTGTTCTTTAAAGCCACCCACTTGTGGTGTTTCTGTTACAGCAGCACTAGGAGACTAAGAAAGGGCCTGCATCTGAAGATCCTGTCTCTTCGCTCTCCTTAACTCCTCATGGCCCCTGCAGCCATGTTAGCTTCTCTGAAAAGTTCACAGAGAACGTACCTGGGATGACGAAGGAGCAGAGGTGGTGGGCTCAGTGACCTGGATATGCTGCACCTGGATGGCATGCTGGGTGTATGTCTGAGGGTCATGGAGCTGGCCGACGTCCACAGTGGACTGCTGAGACTGGTGAGGTGAAGTAGCCTGGAGGGAAAAACAGGCCCAGAAACCAAATCCACATTGATTGAGGTTAAGGAAAACCCATTCAGAGAAAAGGCTCAGTTAAAAACAATAGCCCAACAGAAATATAAGAATAGGTGGAACTTCAGATCCATTGCTTCACTCCCAGAGAGCTCATGCCTAAGCCAAGCTGGCAAACATTAAAACAGTTTTCTAACATGATGCTTATAAAACATAGTTAAGCCACTAGGACAACTAAATTGAGATAAAGGGAATACAGCTTCTAATAATAAGCCAAACGAGAAGATCTCAGGCACCAAAAATCTTTCTCCCTTAAATTCCAATTGACTAGTGGCCTACCCTTTAACAATTAAAAGAGATCAAAGAAAATTTACTTTTAGCTTGTCACTATTAACCCTAGCAGCGGTCCTAGTAATCGTTCCTAACTTTTTATGTATGACAGGCATCTTTGAAAATCTAACTAAAGTTATGGGCCTTTTTTCCAGAACAGTACACACACACATCATATTTCACAGGCAACTTCAAGGATGTATAGATTTCTCCAAACTCGAAAGTTAAGAACCCTTCCTTAAGAAAGACAAGATACAGAAGAGTTAATAAAACAACAGTAGCAACTTCCAATTTCCTGATCTGGTATTAGTTTTAAATTTTTAGAGACCAAATTATTTCAAAGCAACAAGTTTGCTCATTTGTGCCTTGAATATAGTTCCTCCACTTAATTAAATGGAACAAGAGTTCTGGAAGGATTCCTTATTACAGCTCCCGGGTCAGTAAGAACGAGCTACTAATTTTCAGGTCAAAGGAACATAGTTATACCTCTGTACTAACAGGGTACTGACTGATATTCAGAAATTGGATCAAAATGAATCCTTATAACCTCCCACAGATGTAAGACAATGCCCAGGTAGGGATTTATCAAACTGGCTCATAACCATGTAGCAGTCAACCTGGAGGCTAAAGGATAAGGGTTCAGAAGACACCTGGTTGTCTGAGGTCAGAAAGAGGTCCCTCTAGCACTATCCTGCAGTCACACAGGATAGCTGTATAAATTGAAGCCTAAAATCTCTTGAATACCACAGACGGACACCTCCCACCCTAAGTCCAGAGCCTGCAACATCCCAGGAAATAAATAAGTAAATAAAAAGTTCACCCAATGCCTTAGATTCCGAACTTAAATGCAGAAGCACATTATGTAGGACTTTTGCTCTGAGGACTGGGTACTTTGTGGACTCCAGCTGCCATACTAGCTCGTGGCAATATGGCATTGATAAAGGTAAAGAGAAACAGGTATCATACTGTACCGGGGCCACCTGCACCACTTGAAGCTGGATATGCTGAGGCTGTTGAAGACCCGAGGTGGGCTGCGACACGGGGATATACTGAATTCTCTGGTAATCTCCTTGTGGGGTCCGGTAGTCTGTTGTTAAGGTCTGGGACAGTTCTGTCATTGCTTGAGTGAGCAGGTCGGTTGTCTAGAAAAATCACACAAAATATTCTGGTTGATAGCTATTTGGAGCTATTTCAATGCTCTTAAATCCTACTAAAATTTAATTAGCTTGTCTTACTGGTAGATCATCTAACTACATGTCAGACCCAAACCCAGAAAGACAGAGAGAGAAAAAAAATCTGAGGTTGGGAAAATGTTGGAAGGAAAAAAATTATACTATATATACATATATATATACATCTCCCCCCGGCATCTGTCAGTTGGTTGTACTGTGGGGGCTTGCGTGTTGCTGTGATGCTGGAAGCCATGCCACTGGTATTCAAGTACCAGCAGGGTCACCCATGGCAGACAGGTTTCAGCTGAGCTTCCAGACTAAGGAAGACTAGGAAGAAGGACCCGGTGGTTTACTTCTGAAAAGAATTATCCAGTGAAAACCTTATGAATAGCAGCAGAACATTGTCTGATATAGTACCGGAAGATGAGCCTCTCAGGTTGGAAGGCACTTAAAATACGACTGGGGAAGAGCTGCCTCCTCAAAGTAGAGTCGACCTTAATGACGTGGATGGAGTCAAGCTTTCGAGACCTTCATTTGCTGATGTGGCACGACTCAAAATGAGAAGAAACAGCTGCAAACATCCATTAATAATTGGAATGTGGAATGTACGAAGTATGAATCTAGGAAAATTGGAAATCGTCAAAAATGAAATGGAACGCATAAACATCGATATCCTAGGCATCAGTGAGCTGAAATGGACTAGTATTGGCCATTGTGAATTGGAAAATCATACGGTCTACTATGCTGGGAATGACAACTTGAAGAGGAATGGCGTTGCATTCATTGTCCCAAAGAACATTTCAAGATCTATCCTGAAGTACAATGCTGTTGGTGATAGGATAATATCCATATGCCTAAAAGAAGACCAGTTAATAGGACTATTATTCAAATTTACACACCAACCACTAAGACCAAAGATGAAGAAATTGAAGATTTTTACCAACTTCTGTAGTCTGAAATTGATCAAGCATATAATCAAGATGCATTGATAATTACCAGTGACTGGAATGCAAAAGTTGGAAACAAAGAAGGATCAGTAGTTGGAAAATACGGCCTTGGTGATAGCATTACAGAATTTGGCAAGACCAATGACTTCTTCATTGCAAATACCTTTCTTCACCAACATAAATGACGACTACACACGTGGATCTCACCAATGGAATACACAGGAATCAAATCGACTACATCTGTGGGAACAGATGATGGAAAAGCTCAATATCATCCGTCAGAACAAGGGCAGGGACTGACTGTGGAACAGACCATCAATTGCTCATACGCAAGTTCAAGTTGAAACTGAAGAAAATTAGAACAAGTCCACGAGAGCCAAAGTACGACCTTGAGTATCTCCCACCTGAATTCAGAGACCATCTCAGAAACAGATTTGACGCGTTGAACACTAATGACAAAGACAAGTTGTGGAGTGACATCAAAGACATCATACACGAAGAAAGCAAGAGGTCATTAAAAAGACAGGAAAGAAAGAAAAGACCAAAATGGATGTCAGAAGAGAGTCTGAAACTTGCTCTTAAACGTCAAGTAGCTAAAGCAAAAGGAAGAAATGATGATGTAAAAGAGCTGACTAGAAGATTTCAAAGGGCGGCTTGAGAAGACAAAGTAAACTATTACAATGACACATGTAAAGGCTTGAAGTTTGAAAATCAGAAGGGAAGAACACACTCAGCATTTCTCAAGCTGAAAGAACTGAAGAAAAAATTCAAGCCTCGAGTTGCAATAGTGAAGGATTCTACAGGGAAGATATCAAACGACGCAGGAAGCATCAAAAGAAGATGGAAAGAATACACAGAGTCACTTTACCAAAAAAGAATTAGTCGATGTTCAACCATTTCAGGAGGTAGCATATGATCAGGAACTGATGGTACTGAAGGAATAAGTCCAAGCTGCACTGAAGGCATTGGTGAAAAACAAGGCTCCAGGAACTGATGGAATACCAACTGAGTTGTTTCAATAAATGGATGCAGCACTGGAAGTGCTCACTCGTCTTGCCAAGAAATTTGGAAGACAGCTACGGGGCCAACTGATTGGAAGAGATCCATATTTATGTCTATTCCTGAGACAGGTGATCCAACCCAATGCAGAAATTATCAAACAATATCATTAATATCACACACAAGTAAAATTTTGCTGAACATCATTCAAAAGCAGCTGCAGCAGTATATCAGTAGGGAACTGCCAGAAATTCAAGCTGGATTCAGAAGAGGATGTGGAACAAGGGATATCATTCCTGATGTCAGACAGATCCTGGCTGAAAGGAGAGAATACCAGAAAGACGTTTACCTGTGTTTTACTGACTATGCAAAGGCATTCGACTGTGTGGATCATAACAAATTATGGGTAACACTGCAAAGAATGGGAATTCCAGAACACTTAATTGTGCTCATGAGGAACCTGTACATAGATCAAGAGGTAGTTGTTCGAACAGAACAAGGGGATACTGCGTGGTTTAAAGTCAGGAAAGCTGTGCATCAGGGTTATATTCTTTCTGTATACCTATTCAATCCGTATGCTAGGCAAATAATTCGAGAAGCTGGACTATATGAAGAAGAATGGAGCATCAGGATTGGAGGAAGACTCATTAACAACCTGTGATATGCAGATGACACAACCTTGCTGGCAGAAAGTGAAGAGGACTTGAAGCACTTACTGATGAAGTTCAAAGACCACAGCCTTCAGTATGGATTACACCTCAACATAAAGAAAACAAAAGTCCTCACAAACTGGACCAATAAGCAACATCATGATAAATGGAGAAAAGATTGAAGCGGTCAAGGATTTCATTCTACTTGTATCTATAATCAACACTCATGGAAGCAGCGGTCAAGAAATCAAAAGATGCATTGCATTGGACAAATCTACTGCAAAAGACCTTTTTAAAGTGCTGAAAAGCAAAAATGTCACCTTGAAGACTAAGGTACGCCTGACCCAAGACATAGTGTTTTCAATTGCCTCATATGCACACGAAAGCTGGACAATGAATAAGGAAGACCGAAGAAGAACTGACGCCTTTGAATTGTGGTGACAGCAAAGAATATTATATACCATGGATTGTCAAACGAACAAACAAATCTGTTTTGGAAGAAGTACAACCAGAATGCTCCTTAGAAGCAAAGATGGCAAGACTACGTCTCACATACTTTGGACATGTTATCAGGAGGGATCAGTCCCTGGAGAAGGACATCATGCTTGGTAAAGTAGAGGGTCAGCAAAAAAGAGGAATACCCTCAACGATATGGATTGACACAGTGGCTGCCAACAATGGGTTCAAGCATAACAATGTGAGGATGGTGCAGGACGGGGCAGTGTTTTGTCCTGTTGTAGGTAGGGTCACTATGAGTAAGAACCAACTCAACAGCATGTAACAACAACAACAGCAAATATATATACATATATATATGTATGTGTGTTTATGTATGTATCTGTGTGTGTGTATGTGTATACGTACATACATATATATAAACACACACACACACATATATGTAAACTCACTGCCATCAAGTTGATTCCAACTCATAGCAACCGCACGTGACAGACTAGAACTGCTCCACAGGGTTTTCTCGGCTCTATTCTTAATGGAAGCAGATAGCCAGGCCTGTCTTCCACAGCACTACTGGGTGGATTGAAACCACCAACTTTAGGTTAGTAGATGAGCACAACCTGTTTGCACCACCCCGGGACCTCTATATGTATATATCTGAGACTGTCTGTCTCAAGCCCAATGGAGTTACCCTCGAGGATCAGACAATCTTGCAGTGAAAACAAGCAACATTGAAATTTTCTTGCCACCCTTTTCACAGAGCACTTTGGGAAGCATCACTTAGGAGACCCAATCATAAGCATAATGCCTTATGCAGAAAACCGCAGGATCATGGGCCATATTTGCAGGTCTGAGAAAGGTAATAACAAGGGGGACATGGCTGTGGTATTTACAGACAGGGTGGGCACTGGAGGAAACGGGAGGGGCCTACTCGTCACACTCACCACCACAGTCTCCCCAGTGGCACTATCTGTAGTTAAGACAGCCGGGGTAGCACTGATCACAGCTGTGGTCAAGGGCGCATGTATAGTGTTGGGGAGCTGGGCATACTCTGGGTGCTTCTTTCGAATGTGCTGTACCATCTTGGTCTGAAAAAAATGAAGGCAAAAACCAAGAACAGAATTAGTTATTTTCAGTCTTTTTCATATGCAAACCCTCCAAAGATTCCTGAAGTCTTTTATGTTATGCATTAAAAATCAAAAATGAGAGCAATGCCGACTCGGCGCCTGCCCTTTCTAAAGTGGTACAACGCTATGAAAGGAAAAAAAGGGGGCTGAAAAGAAATAGCAAATGCACATGACCCCACACCAACAGGGAAGGGAGGAACACTGCCAGCACCCCTCTACGCCCACCGATACCTGTGGCAATCCATCACAACCCTCTAGCAAAAATGACCCACTGCCATCAAGTCTATTCCGACTCATAGCGACCCTACAGGACCGAGTAGACCTGCCCTATAGGGTTTCCGAGAACGTAAATCTTTACAGAAGCAGACTACCACATCTTTCTCCCATGGAGCAGCTGGTGGGTTCAAACCGCTGACCCTTCAGTTAGCAGTTGAACGCTTAACCATGGCACCACAAGGCCTCCTCCCTTTTAAAGAACTGCCATTTATGTACAATGGAATGCTTCTGCATACCTGAGCTCATTAACTGTAAGCACAGAATATTCAAATATGAGACCTTGAGCAGGCAGAGGAAAAAGAGAAACAAGCAAGTGCCAAAGCTAGTAGATGGCACTAATTCTGGACAAAGTCCACAATATTCTTTTCCCATTCTTTGCTTACAGCCTCTACCTTCAGGGAACATTTCCCCCCCAGTTCAGAAGAAGCCAGCTAGCCATGCATGTCAACAGCACCCTTAAACAGCGATTTGGCCTCAGGCAGTCGGCAACCTTTCCCTTACCTTGCTGCTGTACTGTTTGGAGCAGTGAGGACAGCAGACAGGAGGGGTAGCTATTGTGCCTGTGAGCTGGGTGTGGGTACTCAGCATGGGGTCAGGTTCTCCAGGACCAGCCGGACGAAGTTTGCGAATGCTTGGTGGGAGCTCAGCTCCTGGGTGGTTCTTCAGAATGTGCGCTTTCCGCTTGCTGGCGCTTTTATATACCTGCAATTCAAATGCTTTGCCATGAAAGCCATATACGCTTCCACTTTCTTGCTGAAAACAAACTATCAAGCTATTCTGTTACAAGGAAATGAGAAAAAGTATTCATGTAGCCCAAAAGAGAACACATTAACAGCTATGTTAAGGATAATAAGGATATGACATAAATTAGAAGAAAATAAGAACTAGTATAGATATGTTAAAAATTTTCTTTGGATTTTTATATGTAAGATAGTAACTATAAAAACACCCTTTACCCTAAAGTCAAAAAGGTGGGTGGATATACAGTCATAGAAACAGACTTATTTTTAAAGCCAGCTCATCCTTTAGTCTTTCTGTGAAACTTCTCATTTGATGTATGTAACTGACTACGGGGTACCAAAGAACCTTCCAAAATGGCAAGTCTAATAGCAACTAGTACCTTTAGAGGTGCATCTATGTTGAAAAAAATGTTTCTTACTTTTAAGCTGAAGTAAACTTTATAAAGATAGTAGAGATTATCTCTGAAATGTGATATAGCTACATTACATTAAAAAACAAACAAACCAACCCGTTGCCGTCAAGTCGATTCTGACTCATAGCAACCCTACAGGAGGAGTAGAACTGCCCATAGGGTTTCCAAGGAGCGCCTGATGGATTCGAACTGCTGACCTTCATGGCTGGCAGCCATAGGTCTTAATCACTACACCATCAGGGTTTCCACATTACGTAAGGAAACAACAGAAACAATAAACACATATTCTCTTTCCATTTTGTAACTGCACAAAAGTGAAGAGTGGATAGCACAACTACAGGACTCCCCCACACGTCCTCCTCAATCTTCCAGAAACCCTAAACCCACCATGTATTTTACAAGCAGAATGATAACACTCTGGTTGCAGAGTTTAGGAATTTAAAATTGATTCATGTACAAAGGTCTTGGTAATAGGCCTCTTCTTTTGTAACGAAAATCAGAGAGAAGGGACAACAGAAATAAAGTCAGTCAACTAATTTAAGGGGAAAAAAAAACTGGCTTAAAATAAAGCTGCATTTCTAGCCCTTTCATGTCTGAACGGAAAACTACTGAGAGACAGGGACCCATATGCTGACAGTAACCGCCAGCAACTTGTATATATTAATACACACAGACAAACTGGTTCTCCGCAGAGCGCCCACGGAGGCATACCAGAATGGATGTTGTCCTTTTACCTTATCACAATACTGACAAAAGTAATCGCGGTTGGGTTTTATGATAGGCAGAGTTAACTCTGGCACCTCTTCTATCTTCATGTCTGGGTGCCTCTTTGATAAGTGGTTTACCTAAAAGAAAAAAACAAAAACAAAGCAGATGAGAGAAAGAGACCCCATTATAAACAGAAGCTAAACAAATCCCTCAGACATGAGAAAAAGAAATTCTCTGAAGCAATCTCCCAAACCAATAAGGCATTTGGCCAGAACCAGCATCCGCAAACCCATCTGACACCAAAGCATTAACAGCCACTGTTAGTAGGAGTCAACAGTAATTCAGCAAATTCCTGAGAATGAAGTGGGTCACTGTGGATCCCATTAACACTCTGGCTGAAATAAGTTCTGTTGGAAAAGGAAAAATTACACACTAGCATGAATTTCCTTGGTGACTTCTCCTGATGCAAACCTGTGTTTCATTATTTGGTGACCTAGCCTTACTGAGGAGCCCTGGTGGTACAGTGGTTAAGAGCTATGGCAAGCTAGGGCTGCTAAACAAAAGGTCAGCAGTTGTAATCTACCAGCCGCTCCTTGGAAACCCTAGATGCAGTTCTACTGTGCCCTATAGGGTTGCTATGAGCCGGAATTGACTCGACAGCAATTGTTTCTTTTTTTTAGCCTTACTCAAACATTGAATGAGAAACAAACAGGTTCTGAATTTTAACTATTGCTCTGTGACTTTCTGGCTCCTGCAAAACATACTCTGCAACTGGAATAAGGTCAGGATGTGCTGACAGCAGTGAACTGGTTCCTCTGGGTCCACAGACCCTGCTTTGGTGGGAAGATTCCTCCTACTGCTGTTTCATTTCTAGAAAAGAGAGGCATTAGAAGGGGATAGTGAGGGCAAAGGCAAAAGACCCCACCTGAAAGTATATATTACAAAAAAAAACCAAACTCATTGCCATTGGGTCAATACTGACTCATAGTGACCCTACAGGACAGAGCATAACTGCCTCATAGGGTTTCCAAGGAGCAGCTGGTGGATTCAAACTGCTGGCTTTTGGTTAGCGGCCTGAGCTCTTAACCACTGTGCCACCAGGGCTCCCCCGAAAGTATAGACAGGGATACAAAAGAGAAGAGGGAAATAAAATAGGAAAAGAACAGAGGTTTGGGGAGGGTAAAGAGAAACAAAATTAGTGGTGAAAAGGGATGGAAAAAGACCTCTCGCAAGAGGTCACCGGGGAAGAAGGGTGATAAAGGGGTAAAAGGGGAGACTGGGGTGGAAAGAACGCCACATTGGCAACTGGTTGTCTCCGGTTTTTTCCTGGCCATTCACTATCGGCAGACACAGTTTAGCACAGCGGACAATACACAAGCCATGGTCACACCCAGAGCCAACGAGCCGGCCTGGGAAGCCGGGGCCGCGGCCGCGCGCACTGACCAGCATGCCTCGCCTGCGGAAGCCCATCATGCACAGGCGGCACTTGAACGTGAAGCTGTCGTAATCTGTGGACGTGATGCGCGGCTTGAAAGTCTTGGAGCGGCTGATGCGGTCGGCCTTCTTGGCCTCCCTCTCAGGGTTGTGCATCCTTTGCATGTGTTCCCGTAGTTTGTCTTTTCGCTGTTTAGAAAGAATTTTTGAAAAGGTGGGTGGGGGTAGACAATTTTCAATGAAGTTTGAAAAAAAAAAAAAAAAACAGTAAAAGCTAGCAGTAACCCCAGCCTGCCAAGATGCATCTGAGCTATTGGAGTGCTGGAACATACAAGGATAGGTCACGTGTGGCCAGGGCCTCCTCTGTTCCCTCGCCAACAAGCGCACTCCAGTGAGCCTGGATTTAAAATGACATCTGAAAGATACACACTAGTTTGTGAGAAGGCTTTGTATTTATGTAGAGGAGATCCAATATACACGGAGTAAGTTTGGTATTAAAAACTATAAAATGAATTTATAATAAAACACAAAATACTGGGTTTACAAAGTCGTGTTTATACTCAATTCCCACACATGTTAACAAACATAATGGTATTCCTCTAAATCCCAAATGAATTTGAGTAAGAATCTTTCATCTTACAGATCTGTAGTTTCTCCTTTTATGGATTTATAAGTTTGTTACACTGTCAGGTATGGATGGAGCAGAAGGTGTAGGTCACACCTCCTGGTTGGGTGACCTAATCTAGTGGTAAGTGTCAATGCGAGTCCACAGAGGGAGAAAATTAGGCGGAGCCCAACCTGAACAAAAACACGTTCAAATATGCCAACCCCTTAACCAGTGAGGTTCTCTGTGTTTAGACATACGATTAAACTGTTAGTGTGTTCTTGTAAGGATTTTGAACCTTTCTGGAAGAACAGCTCTTCCTATCTTTTGGTACAGGGACTTTTTTGTTGTTGTCGTTATTGTGCTCCGTAAGTCCCTCCCCCACCCCTTACTTTTGTAAAAATATAAATAAAACAGCACTTGCCAATTCAACATTTTTTGATTGTACAATTCAGTGAGACCAATTACATCAATCATTGTTGATTATACAATTATATGTTGATTATACAAATGTAATTGTTGATAATACAATCCTATTGTACAACCGTCATCAATATCTATTGCCAAAATTTTTAACCACTTCCTTTTTCAGCACACTTATTCAATAAATATTCCTTGAGTGCCTACCAAGTACCAAGAACTATGCTGAGTGCTGGGTTCCCATGCTAGACACCCCTCACCTACCTCTCTCTTCTGTTAAAATGGATATGGACCCAATTGCTCTTTCTTCCTGCCCCCAGCCACTCTCACTCCTGGAAAGCTCAGAAAAGAATTTTCATAGTTTTCTAGTCTGCAATAAACTTTGGATTAAGAGCAGTGCCCTAAACAACAGTATCTCTCATTAGCGCAGATACAATGGTAAATTGTATATAACAAGAGTAACATCAGTGTCAGTGGGGACTCAGACCTGAAAGACCACAGCATCAGAGCCACAGACTGCGCTCATGCCACTACCAGAAGTGTCTCCTTCTCATAACCTTAGCTTGCCGCCTCAGACTCTGTTGCATTTCCACTCTTTCCCAAGCATCAGTATTCACTAATTTCTCCCTACCTATTCCCTTCAAGGAGCCCTGGTAGTGCAGTGGTTAACAGCTCAGCTGTTTACCAAAAGCTTAGCAGTCTGAATCCATCAGCCACTCCCTGGAAACCCTATGGGGCAGTTCTGCTCTGTCCTATAGGGTCACTATGAGTTGGTATCGACTCGATGGCAATGGTTTTTTTGTATTCCCTTCAAATAGATGGACTTACCTTAAATGAATCATTACATAAATCCTAAAGCTTAATGAGAATACAATACAATGCCATATATGCAGGGACAGACCAATGTTTGCTGAATGCCAAATCTCCACGAGGCGTTTCCATCCTAACATCTTCAAAACCAAATTCGCTATGCCCCCCACTGTCTCTCCTCCTGTCTAAATCTCACACCTGTGTCAACACTGTTCCCCAACACCTACCTCCTAGGCTACAGATCTCAATTCCTTGCCGTGCATCCTTCCCACGTTCGTCAGGCGCAAGGCCCTATCGACTCTCCCTCTGACCCCTGTCTTGAAGATGGGCCTTGCTGTGCACGCCACTGCCTCTGCCTCAGTTTAGGCCTGGCTCTAAAATGTCTCCGGGAGTCTAACCACTTAGCACGAGAAGCAGGCCTGAACCTACTTCTCCAGCTTCATCTCGCCACGCACCCCTCACCATGGACTCCAACCACCACACATCTCACCACCTCCTGACAGTACCTCCATGGTCCCTGTCACGCCCTCTGCTTTCAGTGCCGTCTTGCCTCCCTCGTTCCTCATCCTTTCCTTTTCTCACGCTGGCAAACCCCTCCCTGCCCTTTAGTGGAGTCCAAAGTGTCACCTCATCTATGAAGTCTCCCCTGTACCCTAAATCACAGTCAATCCCTCTCATAGTATTTTATTCTTTTCTCTATGGTAGCATTAATAATAATGTTTTAAAATCTACAAGTCTAATTCCTCTATTAAATTGCGTGCTCCTTAAAGTCAGAAGGTCCTATCTTGTCTTTACATACACTGCCCTCATGGAGCTTATAGTTTGGCAACATGGATAATTAACAATACATTGCATTAAGCGCTACAGCAGGGTCATAAGTAAAAGTTCCTACGGAAATTCACAGGAGAAGCACTCAATCTAGTCTAAGGGGATCAAGAAAAGTCCCCATGTGAAGTGACATTAGCAGGGTGAAATGACATGAGAGGTTGAGAGTTGATTCAAGCAGAGGACAACGGGGAGAACAAATACACAGGTCAAAGAGAGAGGGTACACACACTCCAGTACGTCCAAGTAGTTCAGTACAGTCAGAGAACAAAGTGGAAGGGGGGCTGGAGAGGTATCAGGGACAGGTCATGTAGTGTCTCTGACGTGGTAAGAACTGTGGAGTCAATCTGAAGTCAGTGAAAAGTTATTACACGGTTTTCCAGCAGAGACATGACATCAGATTTGTTCTCTAGAAAAATATCTAGGGTTTTAGCCTGAAAAATGGGTTGAAGGTGGGTGGTGATTTTGTACAGTGTCAGCTTGGCTAAGGGGAACTATATGTAACCAGAATCCCCGTCCTAGTATGATTCCAAGTTAGAGTTAGGCAACAGAGAGATCCGTGAGAGAGCGGAAGGTAGAATGCTGCAGTAGCATCTCCTGAGGGTCACAGTGGCTCCAGGCAGTGCCAGACGCAGAGGTGCCCGTGGGTTCCTGCTGAGCCTCACGCTCTCCCCCGCAACAACCAGCTTGTCTTCTCAACTGCCAGATGCACAGCCCCAGTCTCCCACAGACTGCCCAGCTCTCTGGCACAGGCCCACCCCGGTTTCCCAGATTCCGAGGTAAGCTTCAGTCTGCCCACCCACACTAGGGTTTCATAAGGGTGCATAGTGACTTCTCTGATCCTCCAAATTCTCCTTTTAGACCCTTATGTCTCCATCTTTTTTCTATAAGTAAATTCTACTCCTATAATAAAACCCTTATTCCATAGACGCAGAGTGTTCTGCTTCCCTGGTTGAAGCCTGTCTAATACACGGGTGAAAGTAAAGGAGAAAATGGAATCAGAAAGACTTTTTATATCCCTAAGTGCTAACATGATAGCTAGCACAAAATAGATGAGTAGATACTGTTGAATGGATAAGACGGACGGATGGGCAACCAGTTAGCATCACAAGACAGGGATCCATTTAGATACAATTCTTCAAAAAAAAAACCTAGACCTTTTCATACTTTACACATTAGAGTTTTCTACAGAGTTCTGTACAGAGCTACTATACTAAAAGCTAACAAGATTATATGCTATAACACACATACCACAAAACTTAAGCTTAAAAATGTACTTCCTATTTCTCTTAATATCTTCACATTCTACACAAATACATCCTTTAAAATCAGTTTTCCTCTCCTGAATCCATTACGCCTCTAGTCCGGTTTCTGTGACAGTGTGGCCTACAATCATATTCAGTAGAGTGTCTCTCAGTGACATCTTTGCAGGATCATCTGATCTCCCAATGAAGCAAAGTTCATTGTTTTCACATTTGTTTATCTGTTGTCTCTGAGCCTCCTGCAGGTTTTTCCTTTGCTTCTTCTAAGTTCCAGACTGGTTACTGATATTATCGTTATTTATTTTAATCTTTGAAGTTGTCTGCATTCACCAAAGCACTCTAAGCTCTCTGAGTGTTCTACAGATTTCCCACCTCTGTTAGCTGAAAGCCCCGCTGCCTTCAGGGCCCAATTATAGGGGCCTTAGACTTAACAAGAAAACCCTCGTGGTGTAGTGGGTAATAGTTCAGCTGCTAACCAAAAGGTCAGCAGTTTGAATCCACCAGGCATCCCTTGGGAACCCTATGGGGCAGTTCTACTCTGTCCTACTGGGTCGCTATGAGGCGGAATCGACTCGATGGCAAGGGGCTTTTTGGATACTTAATAAGTGCTCAATAAAAATCTACTGACTTGAGTGGTAAGTAAATACACAGTTCTCTTAGGAATTCCTCAACAGTATCTCTGTTCCACTCATTATACATGTGAATTTTTTCAGAAGAATGGGCATTACCGTTATATTTGGTTTGCAGATTTGAATTAATTATTTTTGGAAACTAAGGGAAGTTTTCTCCCCTTTAATTTGTCATAATAACTAAGTCAGACATGAGCACAACGGCTTCCATGAATCTCAAGCCCAGTTCCTGGTAACCAGGAGACAAACTGATGGGATGAACAGGCATTTATCCTTAGCTTGACATGATTTCTGCAGCCACGAAAACCCTAGGCTGCTCACTGGTCACAGTACCTTAAATTGTTTCCCACACGTAGAACACAGAAAATCTTTGCGGTCCGAGTGTCGGAGCATGTGCAGGCGCAGTTTATCCGGACGACAGAAGGCCTTGTCGCACTCTGTACACTGGTATATCTTTTCTGAGTGGAAGCTGCGCACGTGTTTCTTCACCTGGCAGAGAAGACCACAGACAAGCTCAGGGGACCCAGGCACCAGAGGGAATGACGAAAGGTGGTTTGCCAACACTAGAGGGCGCCAGTGCATTACCGTGGATTTCATCAGCCTGGCCATGTAACCCAACCAGATGTCATAATCGGCCTCAATAGCACATACTGTCCAAGTCACAAAGGAGAAACAAAACAAGAGCCAGAAAGCCTTAGAAATCTGAACCTCCCATATGACCTGGAGACGTAAAAGGAAGAGTGTTTGCTTGGTCAAAGGCCTGATTACTTGGAGCCCATTTTTCTTTTTTTTTTTTTTAAGATTAAAAGGAAAGTTCCTTTCAGTTTAAATGAACCTTGCTAAAAATTATCTACAGGAAGACAGCAAATAAATCATTCTTCCTCACTTTCTTCCTACCTCCAACATGTGTAGACACAATTAGCCTCTTTCAGTAATTGGTCCTTTTATATCTTTCTATATAGTCAGATTCTGAAGAATTAAAGACATGAATTAGATGCTATCAAAAACGTTTCCCATTTATGAGAGCAAAACAACACTGGAGTCATTTCTCCTTAACTGGGACTTACTCCTTTTGTTTTTAAATAACTTAAATAAAGAAATATGAACCTCAGGATAATCTCAGCCATAAGTACCCAATGAAGAAGGGCTGCGCACAACAGCTAAGTCATGAGTCCTGTCAAGTTATTTCTATAAGATATTTTGCTTCATTATTTTTGGAGTCTCTTTTACTGACGTCATGCAGTTTGGAGCGGAACAAAGAAGACTGGTATATGCTATACTTTCATATCAAGCACTAATAAATCCCTTATTCCATACACTTATAGTGGTTCAGCTTGCCTGATTGAACGCTGTCTAATACATTGGGTGAAAGTAAGGGAGAAAATGGAAGCAGAAAGACTTTTTATATCCCTTAAAGCAAACTTTCTAGTTGTTTGTATGAAGTGAGTAAATTTCCAAGATTCCCAACATTAGCAGAACTATGACTAACTCCTAGTCTCTTTTGCTTTGGTAATAAAAACAAAACAAATAAACTTTTTTTAAAGGTTTTTATTAGATATTTAGCTTTAATTATTCATTGACTGAACCAAAAAAACCAAACCCATTGCTGTGGAGTCTATTCCAACTCATAGCGACCCTATAGGACAGAGTAGAACTACCCCATAAGATTTTCAAGGAGTGGCTGGTGAATTAGAACTGTCGACATTTTGGTTAGCTGTCTAACTCTTAAGCATTGCACCACAAGGGCTCCATTCAATGACTAGCATATAACAATATTATCAATCAAAATCCAAATAAAATCATGAATGTTCTGGAATTTACCTTCACCCACTTTGCTTCAGCACAGGGGCGGCAGTCTGTGCTTGATATGAAAGTATACTGTACACCAGCTTTGTTTCCCTCCAAACTGCATGACCTCAGTAAAGCTCAACAGGAACCCACAGTGGTAGGAAGGAGATGTTTCCAACCCAAGAAATGGGCTCCTGTAGGCTCTCCAAGTCCATTTTACGAGTAATGGATGGATGTTGGCAAGAATTCTTTATAATTTTTTTTATTAAAATTCAAATCAAGTCTGAGTGTTTATTACTCCTAATATAACTTAAATGTTTACATTCCAAAGTTTGATTTGGATAATTAAGGGTCATAATAATCTTTTGTTTATCCAAAGTAGCTTGATTGAAGAAACGTTGTGGTCAACTACATGGTTATTTCAAAGAAGGGATGAAAACGCAGGTGCTAGGCAGTAGTCTCAATTTTCCAGGAAACCACAGTTTCTTTTGCCGAAAGAAATGAAATACACAGGAATCTCAGTAGTAGGCACTCACCTGGATAAAATCTGGGAAACGTTTTTTACAAGTTGGGCAGGTGAAGTAGCCATCATTGATATGAATGGCCACATGATCTTTCAACAAATCAAGGCGGTCAAAGGATTCTGGGCAAAAAATGCAAGAGTAAGTCTTCTGGTCAGAATGGAGCTTCATGTGGCTCTCCAAGGACGTGCTGCTGATGAAGCCCTTGTTACAGAGATCACAGGTCAAAGGGCAGTTCCCCTCCCGCCCATGGAAGCGCAAGTGTTGGTCCAGCTTGTCCTTTTCACGGAAGGCCTTCCCACACTGCAAGCATTTAAAAGGCCGGAAAGACTTCCGAATAAACAGGTGCTGAAGGGCTGCATTCTGAAAGACACACACCAATGTGATTCTTTAGTGGAGAAATTAAAGGTGCACGTGGCTCACACATTTATAGACAGAGAGGATGAACCCTGTAACCACAGACTTTCCCTAGAAATTTAAACTCTAGGACAGACCATGGAAAGATTTCTCTGGTAAAGACATTAAAAATGAAGCCATCCCCAAAGAAGTTCATCTTGAAAAGATGGTTTTCTTTTTTTTTTTTTTTTGGTCTGTGTGTTTTCTTTTGAAAAAATTTAAGTAACCTTCAAAGACGTGTCCCCAACAGAGGATTTGTATAAAAAACAAATTCCAGAGTGGAGTAGAATAAAGACTGAAGACTTGGAAGAAAAGACTTGGAGTGAGTCATATGTGTATGATGAGGTTGGAGAAGTCAGCCAAAATGTTACTTGTTGAAGCTCTTGGAAAAAAAATTTTTTTGAAGCTTGATTAAAATGTTCAGCCAAAAAAAAAGGTAATAAAAAGAACTGAAGGGCAGCAGTTGCTGGGGGCTGGGGGAGGGAGGAATGGGGACTGACACTAACGGGCATGGAGGCTCTTTCTGGGGGGACGGCTGCACAGCTTCCGGAATATACTAGAAAACCATGGAAACACACTTAATATATAAAATCTGTCTGTTCATGACATGATACGTGAGCACACATAATCTGGGATATATGCAGTGAATAACTTCCCACTTAGAAAATGCAGAGGACAAGGCTCCAATGTTGCTAGTTAGTTCCATTGGTTAGAATGCCATGCTGACAAAGTTAAGCTGATTGTCTTGTTCCCTATCTACATCAGTCAACTGTGCTTTTTGCACTTACAGATTGCACTTCTAATGATGATTAGCCATCCTGTAAATTCATGCAATTGTTATGAGGGAATCCAAGTGAGAGAATGCAGGCGCGCAGTGCAAACCCATCACTACTGAGGGAAAAACCACTTATGCTTGGCTGAGAGGAGGTCAGCAGGGTCGTCCCTCACACAGAGAATCCACGTCAACATTTCAGCTACACCATCATGAGACTCATTCCTAAGTCCCTCAGAGGACCAGAGGGAGAGCTATAGATAGCTATAAGGGAGAAAAAGCCCTCAAAAAATATTTCTTCAAATGAATATGCCTATGTAGCTATAGGGGAAGAGTAACTGAAGGGTTAATGGAGACCTTCATGCAATAGTTATGCAGTGGGAAAAGTACAGTGAGCAATGCTTAGACCCTTAACTTCAAATTACTCACAAGCAGCAACCACCAAGATAATTTAATGTGAAATGATAATTTGACAGAAAAGCAAAGGAATTATTTTTGATTTAGTAAAAATGCTGAACTATATGTCTGTTATTACAAAACAGAAACTTCCTTCTCAGAGCTAATCTCACAAGACTAGGGGAGATGTTTTAAGATGCTAGCTACATAACATTATGAGCAACTACCTTCCCTTCTCAAGTTGACTGGGACTACTTGGGAGTGTGCATGATATTTTATTCTCCTTAGTACCTAAATCACTTAATAAATTACTTAGCTCCTAGGATGTGTTCAATAAAAGTTTGAAAATTAATGAAATGTATTTCAAGTGAAACTATATATATATAAACAAAACAAAACCAGATTCTGACTCACAGCAACCCTATAGGACAGAGTAGACCTGCCCCACAGGGTTTCCAAGGGGCGGCTGGTGGATTCGAACTGCTGACCTTTTGGTTAGCAGCTGTAGCTCTTAACCACCGTGCCACCAGGGCTCTGTGTATATGTATTATGTGGTATATGGGGCCCTGGTGGTGCGGTGGTTAAGAGTTCGGCTGCTAACCCAAAGGTTGGCAGTTCGAATCCACCAGCCGCTCCTTGGAAACCCTATGGGGCAGTTCTACTCTGTCCTATAGGGTCGTTATGAGTCGGAATCGACTCAACAGCAATGGGTTTATATGTGTGTGTGTGTATGCAATATATATATACACACACATACATATATATACATATACGATCTTTTCTATAGCATCTGCAGAGATCTTAGGATAGACCTTTTTCAAATCAGTCACAGAGTTTTCTTTCACTTCTTTATGCTTTGTAGCAGTCACCTAATCTTTTTACTCTATCTGGACAAATACTTATTTCGCATAAAAGTTCTTCTTATTTTGGCTGCTTTCAAAGCTTTATGGAAATATTGCAGATAAACAAATGCTATCCTGGAGTTAGGAGATACATGTTTTAGAGCACTTTGGGCACCTAAGAATCATTTCCTTCATCCAAGATCAGTCATGTTTCCAAGGACTGCCATGATGCACAACACTGATCCTGGTCCCACTGGGGTTCCATCTATCCTTGGGTGCCAAATCCAGAACTCAGTTTTGTTTTGGTCCATTAGGCTAATCAGTCTGCTGTCATTTCTGATTAGCCTGAGCGCCCTCAGACACTGATTTAAAGTGAGTAGCCCTGGCTCCACTTGTTCAGTTCTAACGACAAATCTTATTCTTACTATCTTTTTAATTTTCATGGAGCCCTGAACAATGTCTACGTACTCAAGAACTAGACTGTATTTCTCTCGTCTAATGATCCTCATATAACAAGAGAGCATGCTGAAACTGCTCCATCCCCTGACCCACCTGCAGGCCATTTCTACTCTAAGGTTTCTGCCATGGCTCAGAGTCACAGGTGGTCCACCTTTCTAGCAGAAACCATGAAACACAGTGGAGCCAGCGCAGGTGGAGTTAATGGATCTTCTGTTCTCTGAGTTCCAGTTAGCCCATTACTCCATACTGTAGCGTACATCAGCTACTCCAAGGATGCCAAAGAGTAGAGATGCTAAACCTGTGACGGGGGATGCATCAACTCATGGGAAATAAATTCTTAGACAACAGATTCTTTGCAGACACAGACCATAAAATGCTTCTAAAGTTTGACATTAATAGCTAAACCGTTGCTGTCCAGTCGATTCTGATTCATAGTGACCCTGTAAGCCAGAGCAGAACTGCCCCATCGGGTTTCCAACGAGTGGCTGGTGGATTCGAACTGCTGACCTTTTGGTTAGCAACCATAGCTCTTAACCACCGCACCACCAGGCCCTTTAATAGCTAAAGGAACCCAAATTATTAATCAATTTTCATATTATTTTGATCCTGACACTAGAAGAAAAAGGAAATCAAACAATCATGTTTGCTTATTTGTTTCCACAACTCTCTCTGGCCTATTTTCTGCTCAGCTTTCAAAGCCTTCGGTAGGCTCCCCTACTAACATCTCTCAGTCCTCACCTGGCGTTCATCCCACACTGTGTAAGCCAGTGTTTCCACCGTCCCCTGGCCATACCAGAAGCGGTCTTGTGTCTGAGCCTTCAATCCTATGGCTATCCTCCTCTGAAACGTTCTACTTTCTTCCCATCCAGCTAAATCCTCTCTCTCTTTCAAGGTCACACCTCATGCATAAATTATTTCCTGAAGCCTCCATCTTTCTTTGGCCTTTCACTCCAACAGCAATTATACACTATACCTTAAATTTAGCACTTACTGGTAAACTACCTTATATTAGTATTATCTCCCGGATTAGACTGTAAACCCCAAGAGGGCAGGGCTCAAGGGAAAATTTTGTTATATCCCTTATAGTACCTACAGTGCTGAATCTATAGTTAGAACTCAATACCATTCCAAATTATTTTAGAGCTGGAAGGGACCTTGGAGATCACTTAGTCCTATCCCTTCATTTTGTATATGAGGAAACTGAGGCCCACGATTAATGTATTTGCAAATAAGTCGTAATTATTCATTAACTAATTTGCATTTACTTTAGCAACCAAACTGTGGTTTCCACCAGGATTGAGTGAGTACAGGTTGCAAAGAACAGCAGGTCAGGCAAACACGTAAATAACATTCTGTTACGTGGAACACAGGAAACAAACCTACCTGCAGCTCCAGCTGAGCAGGCAGCATTAGAGGAGAGAAAAATAGTTACATTACCAATTGGATTGGAAGACTTCCCTTCAGTTGGTCATTACCAACCTGGATAGAAAAGATGAAAAAATATATAGCCCTACTTTTTAGAATGTATGAGGGAAAAAATGGCTCAACTAAGACTGACCTCCATGGCTCTTGCTTTGACATAAGGAACCATGTACTGAAACCAGTAACCCAATTCATTCGAAGAATACAGACTATGCTTGTACATTCACAACTTCACTACATGTGTGGGCTTTAGTTTTTTCCTTCAAAAAAAAGAAATCTAGTAAGCATTTCTCTGGACTTAGCAAAGAAAAAAAAAAAAATCGGGATGGCCAAAGCAGAAAAGACAGTAATTGGGCAAGAAAGGGAAATAAAGTAGAATGGTGGGTGGGAAGGTGTTAATTCATAGCTTTTTGCCTTTCTGGTCTATATTTATGTAGTTACATATCCTTTTAAATTAATATACACTGAACCAAAGATCTGATATGTTTCAATTCCAGGACCCTCATAAAAGGCTGTTTAATCTCCGAGTTTTAGAGGCCTTCAAAGCTATCATATATGGCTATGAATGTTTAAATGTATTTTTACATGAAGGCATGGACTGAACTATTTTTCAAGGTCCCTTCTAGCCTACAGGCAAATAAGAAGACCAAAAGAATCAATCTAGAAAATGTAAAGTCTGGGAAATTATACAGAGTCTCTTTCATCTACACATAAAGTACCAGTAAAAGTTTTTACACTCCCAGCTGCCATAGAGATGGGTGTTAGGTAATTGTTCCCAGGATGTAAACTACCAGCAAAGACAATTATCCCACAGAACCATATCATTTTCCACACATATCCCCTGCAGTTGCCACCCCACACTCAAATTCTGTCGATAAAGTACTAAAGGAAAAACACATCCCAATTGGAAGTTGCGGAAGCCCTGTGACAGCATGGTCCAGCCCAGGAAACAGGTCAGACAAGTGGGACGGGGACCTCGCTCCTGAACCAACAGCATGGTCCAGCCCGGGACACAGGTCAGACGAGTGGGACGGGGACCTCGCTCCTGAACCGACAGCATGGTCCAGCCCAGGAAACAGGTCAGACGAGTGAGACGGGGACCTCGCTCCTGAACCGACAGCATGGTCCAGCCCGGGACACAGGTCAGACGAGCGGGATGGGGACCTTGCTCCTGAACCGACAGCATGGTCTAGCCCAGGACACAGGTCAGACGAGCGGGACGGGGTCCTCGCTCCTGAACTGAGAGCATGGTCTAGCCTGGGACACAGGTCAGACGAGTGGGATGGGGACCTCGCTCCTGAACCGACAGCATGGTCTAGCCCGGGACACAGGTCAGACGAGTGGGACGGGGACCTCGCTCCTGAACCGACAGCATGGTCTAGCCCAGGACACAGGTCAGACGAGCGGGACGGGGTCCTTGCTCCTGAACTGAGAGCATGGTCTAGCCTGGGACACAGGTCAGACGAGTGGGATGGGGACCTCGCTCCTGAACCGACAGCATGGTCTAGCCCGGGACACAGGTCAGACGAGTGGGACGGGGACCTCGCTCCTGAACCGACAGCATGGTCCAGCCCGGGACACAGGTCAGACGAGTGGGACGGGGACCTCGCTCCTGAACCGACAGCATGGTCCAGCCCGGGACACAGGTCAGACGAGTGGGACAGGGACGTCGCACCTGAACTGAGAGCCTTCTTCAAGCTGGCCCTAGAAAGGATGGTAGAGTGTTTGCACAACTTGAAGGCTGTAATTGACGTCACTGAATTCTACATGTAGAAATTGCTGAACTGGTGTGTGTTCTGCTGTGTATATTCTCAACATCAACAATAAAAAATAAAATAAATTTAAAGAAAAAAAAGATATCCCTGGATGGGCAGATTGTACTTGCCAAGTCAGCTTGGACACAGGGTCCCTTTGCATCGGTGAGCAGTGCCATTTTCCAGTCTCCCCTTGGAAACGGCAGATAACCAAACTCAGTTACCCAAAATGAACTCGCAAGCTATGAAGTTATTGGCATGGATTAGCCTGGCTTAAAATGCAAGTAATTATTATAATTGAATGTACTTATGTATCCATTTCCAATCTGTGAGTTTAGGGATGCAAAGAGCCATCCTACTTTAAATTTATTAGTCCAGAAGCTGCCAAAATCCAGGCTTCAGGACCACTACTAAAGTGATCGAAGCCATTCCAGCCTGCCACAGGACACAGTTACTGAGAAACAGTGAATATTTTCTTCCAAAATAAGGGGATCGAGCACGTGATGCAAGATCTCCAAGTGGATAGTGAACAGGTTGGAAATCAACCAGCTAAAAAGATGGCGGGCAGAGAAAAGCTCAGCAGTGACGAGAACGGACCCCCGCCCTCCTGCTTACTCGGATGCGCTTGGCTCTACGCATGTCGTCCGCAGTCAGCGCACTCGGCGTGGGCACCACGCTCTCTTCCAGCTGTGGCTGCAGATGCAGGGAGTGCGTTTCGGGCTCACGTTCCAAAGAAGACTGGCCTTCCTGTGGCAGCGGAGGCATTGGGATAGCGGTCTGTTCCGGCTGATCCAGCCCATTCAGGGTAGCTGGTTCGCCCTCATCAAACTGCTCCTTGCTGGGAAAATGTAGCAAGTCCTGAAATCGCAGATCATGTAACCAACAATTATTTCCCTGCCTATGTAACAGATTAGTTCTACAGAGACTGTCAGATAAGATTTAGAACTGTTGCTTCTTTTTATATGACTAAATTCATCATGCTCAGAAAAAATATTCTCCCTCTGAGAAAGTTAATCAGGTAAATACGCACAGCCTGCAAAGCCTAGGATATATCTTGGAGTATTCATGAGGAAAAGACAGCCATGTGGCTCTTCCGGAATATCATAATAATTTTTAATTGTTTAATAAAACATAAAACCCCCCTCTAGCATTTCCATACAATTTCAAATCTTTAGTACAGTCATATTTTTGTTATAAGTAACATTTAAAAATATGTTTTCCGGCCTTTCTCTAATCACACTTTAAGGAGCCCTGGTGGTGCAGTGGTTAAAGCACTCAGCTGTTAACGGAAAGGTCAGCAGTTGAAACCTACCAGCTGCTCCACAGCAGAAAGATGTGGCAGTCTGCTTCCGTAAAGATTACAGACTTGGAAACCCCATGGGGCAGTTCTGCTCTGTCCTGTGAGGTCACTATGAGTCAGAATTGACTTGAGGGCAATGGGAATCACACGGTAATTAATAGGCCTCAAAGCACCAATATGACAGGACTCAAAACATCTGAGAGGCATTTGTATTTAAGTACCATCATCACAGTCCTGGCATATCCTCTCATCAAGCATGGAAGAAGTAGTTCCTCCCTGTGCGCCCAAGTACCTGTGTCCCATTGTCACACTTTTCTCCATTTTCACTGGTTATTTCCAAGCGGATAAATTTCGGAGGGCGCCCTGGCCGTCGACCTGGGCCAAATCGCCTCTTGCCTCGTCCCCTTCCTCTGCCTCTAGTTCTGGCGACAAGAGATTAGGTTACAGTCAGTTTTCACACGATTTCTACATAACACTCTACAGCAAATATTACCCTAAATGATCCTGACTAAACCCAGATCTTGATTTCCTCCGAATGTATTACTTTTCCTGATTAATTTCTCTAAGGGAAACAATTACTTTGCTAATACATGCTTTCTAAATTTCTCATCTTTGTCCTCTATATAGCTTAAACAGATGTTTTAAATTATTCAGAAGATAAGAGCTATAAAATTTCAAAGCACTGACAACATATTGCTCCTGGAAATCCTGACGCTATGCAGTAAAGTGTGTCCCTAGGAGATGTCTTCTGAGACAAGATTCAGTTCTTTGCCTCTTTTTCCCCATCTCACCTCATATTCCATCCAGGAAATGTGGTTACATTCAAAAGCCTGTTTTACTCTATGCTTCCAGAAGGTCAGAACAAATTTCTAATTCCACTGCTCCAGAACATGCCTACTAACACCAAATTTATTTTATCCCCTTCAATGAGTTTTTTAACATACAAAAATTCCTTAATAAAAGGGACTCAGTATGTCATGAAAACTTCCTTTAGAACTTGTGTGTGTGTATAAAATTAATCAGGTCATGCTTTATTATTCCACTCATCCATTTATCAATTTAAGAAAAATGGTATTTTTTTCCAGGACTTTTAAAAGATTCTTTATCATGGAAAATTCTGAACCTATGCAAACACAGAGACTAGCATAATGAGGTCAATGTACCCATGACCTCATTTCAACATTTATCAACTCACGGCCAGTCTCGTCCCATCTCTATCCCCTCCACTTCTCCACACACAAACCCATTACATTATTCTGAAGCAAATTAAAGACACCATTTCATACATAAGTATATCGGTATGTGTCTCTAAAACATAAGGACTCTTAAATATAACCACAATACCATGACTACACTTAAAACAAAAAAAAACTGATAGTTGCTCAGTATTACTAAATGTAGTCAAAGTTCAAATCATCTTAATTGTCTCAAATTTCTTTTAACCACTCACTAACAAACATTTTATCTACTACGTGCCATGCACTTGTCTGGGCACTAAAAATACCAGGTTAAGTGAGACAGATTCTACCCACAGAGGTCTAGCAGAGGCAGTACACCCAAAGCACGCTATAGGACAAAGAAGTGTTATGGCAGCACCATGGACAGAGTCTGAGGCATACACCGCAGGCAGTGACTTAACTCTTATTTTTCTCCAACCCACCTCTGACATTTACTCCCTTGGCCATGCCAGAGTGCTTGTCATCATCGTAAATGCAGAACCTCCCTTATCCCAGTTCCATGCACCCCCTCAGCTCTGACTAGGTCCTAACTTTCCAGCTCACTCCCTCTGGTACCCTAACTTAACAATCCTTTAACCTAGCTAGCATCTCTATCCAATCATTCTGTCACGCATTCGTAGTCCCACATTCTCCTGATGTTTTCACTTCCCTTCTTCCACAGCTCAAACTCCACATTTAATCAGGACAATCATGCCCTTGTATGTGCCCTCAATTCCCATCCCCACTGTTGCTTCATTATTCTCGCTCTGCTGTATGTGCTTGGCGAAACTACAGCCCTGCTTAATCCAATGCTCTGCTCACTCTGTCCAGCATCCTTGCAGCTGAATGTAGCTGGGCTGGAAAACCACACTCAGTCAAGCTAATGGTCTCACTTCAATTTCATGACCATGGAGCTCATGCAGGCTCTTAATGCTGTGGGCAACCACACTGTACTTCCCTGGTCCGTTCGCTTTCCCACTTTCCTAAATGCCGTTACACACTGCCTCCTCTCTTCTCAAACCCAGTAAAAGTCAGCAACCTGAATCTGACCCATTAGGACGACCCTATTCCAAACCACCCTCATTCCTCACATGGACTGCTGCAATAGCTTCTAACTGGCCTCCCCAGTTTCACTTTTGCTCCAACAGAAGCTAAAATGATACTTTTATTTTTATCCAGTGACCTTTTAAAAACATAATTGACAGTGCTTCCTCAAAAAACTAAAAACAGAAATATCCTATGACCCAGCAATTCCATTCATAGTATACACCCAAAAGACTTGAAAGCTGAGACTCAAACAGATACTTGTACACAAGTTCATTACAGCATTATTCATAATAGCCAAAAGGTGGCAACAACCTACATGCCCATCAATGGATGAATGGATAAATAAAATGTGGTACATACATACATACAATGAAATATTACTCAGCCAGTAAGGGAAACAAAGTCTTGATACATGCTACGATATGGCTGGAGCTTGAAGATGTTATATTGAGTGAAATAAGTCAATCAAAAAAGGACAAATATTGTACGATCTCACTTACATAAAAAGACAAGAACAGGCAGTTGTATACAGACCAAAGTTTGTTAGTGGTTATCAGGGACTGGAGAAAGGGGGGAGGGGAGTGGTTATTGCTTATGGAGTACTGAGTTTCAGCTGACAGTGATGGAGAATCCCACTGATTAAGGGTAGGGTTGCAGAGCCAATCAATGCCACTGCTGTCAATAAGTTGCACACCTGTACAAGGCTGAACTGGCAAAAGTTGTCTGATAGATATATTTTTAACACCAAAAAAAAAAGAGAGCGAGAGAGAGAGAGAAAGAGTAGCTTCTGAGGTGGCTTATTTACAACCAAACACCTCATGGGATTTGGTTCCTTGGTTTGGAGGTTTCTGGTCATGGTTTCATGGAACAGCTCAGCTAACTGGTCTAACATCGTGTTTAATACTTCCACCTCCTAGTTTGTGGCATAGTGCCCGGGGTCTTAAAAGTTTGCAAGCACCCATCCAAGGTACAACAATTGGTCTCTAGTTATCTAAAGCAACAGAGGAAGAAGGAGGATCAGGAATAAGAGGAGCAAATGAAATGTGTGCCTAATTGTCTCCATGAACAATTGCCTCCTTTGCCATGAGACCAGAAGAACTGGATGGTGACCAGCTACTACCACTGAACATTTTGATCAAACCATCTACAGAAGAATCCTCATCAAAAGGGGGAAAATGCCGAACAGAATTTCAAATTCTCACAGAAAACAGACTTTCTGGAGCCATGGAGGCTAGATGAACTCCTGAAACTATTGCTCAAAGATAACCTTTTTTTTTAATCATGATATCACTTTTTAAAAAAAATTTGATAGTGTTTTAGTTGAAAGTTTACAAAGAAAACTAGGTTCCCATTTAACAATTTTTATACAAACTGTTCTGTGACATTGGTTACAATTTTCACAATGTGTCAGCATTCTCATTATTTCCATTCTGTTTATTCTGTTTCCATTGATCTAGCTTCTCTTCCTCTTATCCTGCCTTCTCATACAGTTGATTGTTTAAGGGAGCACATTACTCACAGCAGATATCATTTATTTTAAAAGCCTATCTATTATTTGGCTGAAAGGTGAACTCCAGGAATAACTTCAGCGCCAAGTTCAAAGGGTATCTTACGGCAATAGTCTTGGGGGTTCCTCTAGTCTCCATTGGTCCAGTAGGTCTGGCCTTCCTTAGGAATTTGAATTGTGTTCTACTTTTTTCCTCCCATTCTATCCAGAACCTTTTATTATGTCCTGGTCAGAATGGTCAGTACCTAAAATAATCTTTAAACCTTAAACCAAAAATATTCCCTGAAGTCTTTTTAAAACCAAACAATAGTTTAGCTTAACCAGTAAGAAATGTATGCCTTGAGCATTGTGCTCCTTTAAGATCTATCTATATGGGATCACGCTGACAACAGCAACTGGAAAGATTAGATAGGAAACTTACAGGGCAGTGAGTTTGTGTTAAGGATGGAGGAACAACTCAGAAAAGGAGGGTGAGAATGGTTGCACAACTTGAAGAATGTAATCATGTCACTGAATTGTACATGAAGAAACTGCTGAATCAGTGTACATTCTATTGTGTATATTCTCAACAACAACAAAATTAAAATAAATTATTTTTTAAAAAACACATAATGGACATCACAATATTCCCTGATCAGAACCCTCTAAAGGCTTCCCATCACACCTAGAATAAAATCCAAATTTCTTACCATTACCTATAAGGCCCTACCTGATCTGGCCCCTGCCTACCCCATGCTATATGATTCTCTCTTCATCTATCTTTTTTATATATTGGAATTAAACATATGATTTCATTTGATAAAGGAAGACTACTGATAAAAAGATGTTTGAAAATCACAGATGTAGATTATTTTGAAGGTATATGCTATCTCAAGAATTCCTCTTTCAGAATCTCTAGTTAAGGGAGACTTAACCAAGTTGAACGGATCTCCCATTGCTGGGTATGGGTTATGCTGGAAAAGAGACAAATAGTAAGTGAGGAACATGGGGAAAAAAGGAAATGACAGATAAAATATTTCCCTCAGCAACGTTCCTGGTTACCTCTGCACACACACACACACACAGAGAAACACTCATTAGTTTATAGACAATACAGAAATTATTCTGGACCTTTGAAAACTGAGCTTGGGAAGCTGTCCCCCTCATAAGTACCTGCTAAACACATCCAGTTTCTCATCATGCGAATTGAGATGCTGTTGTAACTGCTCCGAGCTTATAAATCGACGGTTACATTCATAGCAGGGCCAATTCTTCTCTTGCTCTCGAAGAACTGCACTCACAGGAAAGAAATCAGAAAGGCTGGTGATCAACAGACACCAATGAATCCCAAATGTCCAGTGTCCCCACCATTCCCATCCAGCTGTGGCCCAGAGAGTCCATCACACTGATAAAATATACCGTGCCGGCTATTTGCATCACCATTTTGTCATGAAATCAAAGGCCAAAGTCTGGCAGAGTTGGTTTTTAGGATCTCTTTTCTGACATCAGAGGAACAAACAGCCTCATACCACCCCACAATACACACACACACACACACAACCTCACACACTGGAAAGACAAAAGGTGCTACAATGGAAATCCGTATCCAAATAGCCTAGCGATTGAAAACCAAGTTTCATAATCTGAGGGTAGATTTTATTACACATAACTTCAAAAATCAATGCCCAATATAATCACTTTAGCAAAATGCCCAGAACTACCCACTAAAACTGAGTATACACATACTCAGTGCCCTAGCCATTTCACTCCTAGACGTAAGGCCAGCAGAAACGCAGCCAGGTGTTCGCTAAAAGACATGGAAAGGAATGTTCACGGTGGCATCCTTCATAACAGCAAAAAACTGGAAACAAGCTAAATTACCATCTACAGTAAAACAGATAATAAAGTGTGGTACATTCATATGTTCATACACTGCTCCAAACAGCAATGAGAATGAACAAACTAGGTTATGTACAACAATATGGGTGAATCTCACAAACATAATGTTGAACAACAGATGCCAGATACAAAAAGCATTCATCACTTAATTCCATTTATGTAAAGTTCAACAGCATGCACATTTTATCTGGGTATTAAAAGTCAGGAGACTGGTTAACTCTTGGGGGTGAGTAGGAACTGGACGAGGACACAATGGGACTCTAGGGTATTGGTCAGGTTCTGTTCCACGATCTGGGTACAGGTTACACAGGAATGTTCACTTTGTGAAAATTCATCAAGTTGTACACGGATGATCTGTATGTAGGTTATACTTCAATAACATTTACATTTAAAACAAAGTCAACGCCTGGCTTGCTAAGTCATCACAGACGATTAAATCTAGATAGGATCATCCTCTGATCTAGGTCTAATTTAATATTTGGAGGTTTTCATTATACTAAGTACTATTTTCCAGTACCCACAAAAGAAATGTAAATATGTCATTATAATTTGATCCTAGGATTAGATGTGTAACTCGAAAAATCCTACTGGAATATCTTAAAATATACTGAGATAGAAAAATCAGAGGTTGCATAAAGATGCAATATATACAATTTAGAATTCATATAGAAAATGTAAAATATAAAAGTCCAATCACCTTTCCTTTCCTCCTCAGAAATGTCATGAATTTTCTGGTTGACAAACTCAGCATATGATGCAGCATACCACACCTGCAAGAACCAGGACATCATCAAGAACTAAGGGCCATCACCAGATGTTCTCCGCATGCTTAAATTATTCCTCCTGCTTACATAAAGCAATTCAGGCTTTTCAAACAAACAAACAAAACAGAACGAAACCAAAAAACCAGTGTGAGCCTAACCCTTTAGCACTAGTCTCTGGCAGATCACCAGTCGGGAAGTTCATTTGCCAAGTCACCCTCCATGTTTTCTTTTGCCTTTTTAAAAAATTGTTTTTGTTGTTAGAACACCTTCACAGGAGATTATATTCACAGTCTCCCCATCTAAATAAAACAAAGCTTCTTCTGATTTCTTATCTTATTTAAACACCGACTTTTACACAGTTGTAATCATAGAGGCTTCCATCCCCAACACGCCACCAAAGCTGCTCTTACCATGATGGCTGATGGCTGTTTCCAATGCCACCACATTCTCCTGAGTCTCCTCCTCTCTCCTACCTCACTGGCTGCTTGAGCTCAGTCTCCTCGGCTGCTTCTTCTTCTCCCTGACTTCTAACCATTGGTGTTCCTCAAGGCCTAGTCCAGGGCCTTCTTGCTTTTCTCTATGGTGATCACATCTACTCCCAGCCAGTGTTATGCTAACATTTCTCAAATTACTATCTCCATCCCAGACCCTCCCTCTAGGTTCCCTCTAAGTGTACACTACCACCTACCTGATACTTTCGATGTTTCACAAACAGCTCAAACTTAACATGCCCACAACTGAATTCTCGGTGGTCCCCGACTCACACTCCCATCCCTCCCCATCTTCCTCTCTCAATAAATAGCTTACTTTCCACCCAGTCACTCAAACTTGAAACCTAGAAGGTTATCTTTGATTTCTTAGTTTTCTCCTGCAATCCCTTAGCAAGAACTGTTGATTCTACACCCTAAATGCACATCAGATCTTCTCCATGTCTGCCACTACCACCTACACACACGCCAAGATGGCCCCTCATCTGGATTACTGGTGGCCTTCTAAGGAGCCTGCTCTTCTCCACTCTTGTTCCCTCAAATCCCCTGTCCACACAGCCGCAGAGTAGTCTCCTTAAAACACAAGCAGATTTTGTCCTTCCCATGCTCAGAAACCCACAACGGCTTCCCATCTCATAACAAATCTGAAATGCTAGATGAGGATACACGAAGGGCTACACGGCCTGGCCCTGCCTTGCTAAGTGACCTCAGCTCCTGTCATTCTCTTTGCCTACCCTTCAGCCAGGAGGGCCTGCTTTAAGTTCCTCAAACAGGCTAAGCTCTTCCCACGTCGAGCCTTTGCCCTTGCATCTCACTACCAGGAACACTGGGTTCTTCTCCTTCACCCCTCTCCGCCCTTTCTACAGAGCTGGCCCCTTCCCACTGCATGCCTAAATGTTATCTCTTCAGCAAGGCCTTCCCTAGCTACCACATCTAAATCCATCCCTTGGCTGTCGTTCGCTCTTTCTCCACCATGTGATTCTTTCATACCACTTAACACTGTTTGATACTATTTGCTTGTTTACATCTTTCTGTTCATCTCGCCTCTAGAATACAAGGTCCTTGAACAAAGGGAACAGGTCTATCTTTTCCTAGCATAGGAGCTCAATATATTAATCACTAAATTAATGAACCGTATATCATTTTTGTGAAACATGATTTTATGTATATGGTAATATTTCCACAGAGAGACTTCATTTTTCACTGTGGAATAATATTCTATGGAGCCCATGGTCCACAATTTACTTAACTACGCCTGTGCTGTTGGATCAAGGAGCTCCTCATTTTGCTGCTGTAAATGCTATCCTATTTTACCAACTCGAAGATGTGTATTTTTTCACATTTTAACATCTCTGGAGTCAGAATGTGTCTTACAATCTATGGCGTTCTACAATTGCTCTCATGCAGTAGCTGTCACTGCTGGCTCCTTGTTCCTATACAAACTTGGCCGCGCTGTTTGTACTGTTGTCTCCTCATCCGGCTATGTGCACCACTGACACTCCATGAGTTGTTAACACTTGCCAACCAACACAACTGAAGGCAAAAGAAATTGCCATTTCCCTCGGAATAAACAAAAGAAGTTGCAAAGCAATGAAAGGCTGGTGGGCTAGACCCCGCAGGGTCTATCATGAAGGTGTCAAACATCAAATTGTCAGAAACTTCCTAATGACTTGGATCGAAAACCACTTAACTTCCAAGGGCATGTGACTCCACTGAGGAAGAAGACAACTGTGAATTCAGGCAAATAGAAAAGCACAGCATCACAGCCAGTAGAAGAGGTATCATGGCTTGTCAAAATGTCCCAGAGGCAATAGTACGGCATTTATCTTAAAAACACAGCATCACCATCAACACTCTTGATAGCACGGAGGATGACATTATGGAGATAAACACAAACATCCATGACTAAGTGAAACAGTAATTAGTGGGAAAAAAAAAAAAAAAGTCGGCTGTGAACATAAAGCAGTTTATACTTTAACCAACTTACTTTGCCTAGCGGTGCCTTTTTATGTACGCATAAGAGTGATGTGTGATTTAAAACTATATCTAAATAAGTCTAAAGTAGCTCCTTCAGTAAGTGTAAAATAAACATTCTTGTTAATTAAAAAAAAGACAGCAGCAAATGTTTTGGTGTGTGTATTTTCACAATAAGTTTTTTAAGTACAGTAATATAGCTTAACTGGAAGCATTTTTTCTTAATGATGCATAAAATAATGATGCATCTTAAAATCATTATGTCTTAGGTTCACTGAAATATGGTACTACAAAATTCTAATGTATCTAGCTTTATCTTTGTCTATACTTATTTTCTTAGGCTAATTTTCAAGGATTTGGGTTACCCGGCCAAGGACATTTTTGGCATATATTGCCATTAATATTCTACAAAATACTGCAATTCTGTAATGCATGACCCTGTTTTAAAACCCTGACATCCATGGGTCTGTATCTATTTACTTTTGCTAATTTATATTAACAAAAATAGTAACTTGGGAGTCATTTTCAATGATCAATGTAGAAAAAATTTGCAAACATTTCTTTGCTATTTCTTTCCTTCTCCAAATAAAATCTACTGCCAATGTTTGTCCACCTGGACATACTGAGGTTACAGCTGGACAACTCTCTTTCGGTTTTCATACTTAAACCGTTTCATGTTTGTTACAAATATTTCTCCCATTCTGTTGCTTCCTTTTATCTGTTGTTTTAATTCTTCATTACACTCAACTATTATATTTTTATTTAATTGTATCTGTCTGTCTTTACCTCTACAGTTCTACTGGTTTTAAAGAGAAAATAATCTCCTTTCCTCAATTCAGGTTTTTTTCTTAACTAGAATTTATTGGGAAAGATGGTGTAAGATATGAACCTTTTTTTTATGTATTTTGTTCAGGGTTGATGGATTATCTAGCTGAAGTTTCAAATACATCGGTTTTATATAGCTTTTGAACAAAATCCTGGTCCTTGCTCTCCCCCTAGAAGGTATCTATTTCTTCTACCACAGGGAGGCACTGTGCAATCCAGTGGTCATGTACTCTTGTGTTCATTAGTCATCTATTTTTCATTTATAGCAGGAGGTCACAAAGTATTCTGACCCCCTTTCACCCATGTTCCTAACATAGCTTTTTTTAAAAAAGTGATTTACCTCAAAAGAACTTTCCCTTAAAATTACAAGCAAAATTTTCATGATCTCACCAAGAGTTAACATTTAGACAAATTCCAACACAGAGTTATCCCCCAAAAATAAATCCCTGAAATCTGAAGCCAACACATAGAATTCCTTGGGTAAAATGAAGTATTCAGATAAAGAAAAGAATTCCACCCATACATTTGAATCCTATTTTATAAAAGCTCCTCCTTCTGAACAACTTCTTTTTTACAGTGGATAAATGACACGGAGAATCCCACCTTTAATCACTCCATCACAAACACCAATCTCCTCCCCAAAACAACCACTTCTTTACCCCTGGGCCTAAAGCCTTCGTGTGGCCTTTGAAAGGCACAAAAGCCTTGTAGTCTTCATTCTGTTTTATTTATGGGTTATTATAGTAGGTGCTCACTAAGTAAATGAATTACAAGGAAAGGACCAGTTGAGTAAGAATCCCGCTTCCAGAAGAAAAATTAGGAAAAGCCTTACACAGTCCCTCTTCCCAGCAAAGGCATCGCTGACCCAGCAATGTACCTTAAGTTCCTGCTTGGGCTCTACGTTCTTTATTGTTGTATAATACACGTGGTGGCCATATTGGTAAGCCACCAGGTTCTGCTCCAGGTGGTTCTGGGCTGGGCGTACAAACATCATCCAGTTACAAACAGTCTCATCAGATAACTCAAACCACAGGTCTTCATGCAAATCCCTGTCTTTTCTGTCCCCTTTATCAAGAGAAACCTGTAACCAAAGAGAAAAGAAAAAGCTTCACCAATGGAAAAGACAAAAACAACAAAACCTCAATGTGATATGCATTGATGTCATAACAGAAAATATTGCTCCTTCAATTAACTGTATGTCCTGATTCTTCCCTTTGTATCTAGAGAGATACTGGAATTGTGACTTGCCAAGTGTAAAAGGGAAAGGATGCTTTCTGAAGCCACAACCGTAGCAGAGTTCACTGGCAAAACCTAAAAGGTAACTATCTAATTGTATAGCTTCATTTAATGTTTCACAAAACTACCATACCACAATATTCTATAAACAAACCAGAAAATGCAAGCAAACATACTTCCAACTCATCACAACCTGCCTCCTTTTAGGATTCAACTACATTCATTTATAATCTGTAGCCAGGTGACAGATATTTCTCTCCACATAGTAATATTCTTTCTTGGAGATCTTGTGCACTAACCAAAGAAAACCTTCCCCTGACAGCAGCTGATTTCTCAAAAAACACATCTAAACGTTCTCCCTTCCCACTGCCCTTCTTAGTTCTCCAGAGTGGCTCTCCAAGAAGCAAACAGCAGAGAGGGCTGGATAAAAGCAAAGGCATCAAACATGAAGAAGAGAGATAATATAAAAATACTTTATCATACAAGACATTCTTCTTTAACTAAAGATTCAACACAACAGACTTGTTAATAACTTCATCAAAAATTAAAAAGTGGTTTTTCTGAAAACATGACTGGCGCATAGCAGATTCCAAGAGTACATAATTCCCTTTGTCTTCCCTCAAAGTTAGCACAAAAAGAAGCATAAAAAATCACACTGTCGAAGTGCTGAAGAACTAGATTATTCATGTAATGCCTTAGGGGACTGAAATTGCAACCTCCATTTTATGAGTGAGAGAGAAAGTATCCATTTAAAACAAATTAAGCATAGAAAGAAAAATACTAGCAAACAACTATGATGAAGTTGAAATAAGAGACTCAAGCAGGAAAATGTCAAAGAACAAGAGTGAAATGTGATAAAGTACAAATTACCTTTAGGTGAATGTAACAATCTTTCAGCTCAGACTCCCTGACGAGGGGTCCCTCCACAGGGCCAAACTGGGTGCGCTTGGGAATGCGCCTCTTGGAGAAGACCCCTCCCAGGAACCTGTCTATGTAGAGGACCAGGGGGAGGCTGGCTCTGGCCCTTGTGAGCACGGGCCGGTTGGGGATCGGATGCAAGGGGCCATGTTTTGGGCACACTGACGAATGTGCATTATTACACTCCTCACACCCTGCAAAAGAAAGAAAATCTTAAACAATGGTCAAATTTCTCAACGTGGTTTGATTTAAGGTAAAAAGTTCTGACCTGAAAAATGCCCAAATCTAAGTTTTCAAAGCCAAAATTCATCCAGCTCCACTCGATTGTAATACAGCAGCTTTAACAGACCAACAAAATCCTACTATTTTCCTAGAAAATCGGCAGAATTAGTTTATGCCAGTCAAAAATAATATGTAGGCTGTGACTTATTTCTCTGCTGGAATTAGAATTAAACTGTTGTTATTGTTAGTTGGGAGCCCTGGTAGTGCAGTGGTTAAGAGCTTGGCTGCTAGCCAAAATGTCAGCAGTTCGAATCCACCAGTCGCTCCTTGGAAACCCTATGGGGCAGTTCTACTCTGTCCTATAGGGTCGCTATGAGTCAGAATTGACTCGACGGCAACGGGTTGGTTTTTTGTTGCTATGGAGTCAACCCCTGACTCATGGTGGCCCCATGCACAATGGGAGCTGACCATAGGGTCATAGGGTCCACTGGGTTTTCATTCACTGATTTTTCAGAAATAGATCGCCAGGCCTTTCTTCCTAGTCCATCTTAGTCTGGAAGCTCCACTAAAACCTGTTCAGCATCAGAGCAACACGCAAGCCTCCAATGAGAGTCAGCTGGTGGCTGCACATGAGGTGCATTGGCCAGGAATCGAACATGGGTCTCCTGCATGGAAGGTGAGACCTCTACCACTGAACCACCAATGTCCCCAGAATTAATCTAGTGACCACTAAATTTACAAATCAATTACATCACGTCTGAAAGAAAAAAGCTCATTATGCTACATGATGCAAAATCTGATGAGACAAAACGGGAATTTTATAATACGTAAATTACATCTCAATAAAGCTGTTTTAAAACAAAAAGCCACCCGATGAGACAGCTTACTCAAGTCCCTCAAGGGAGCTACAAAAGCGTACAGGGTCACTACGAGTCAGAATCGTCCTGACGGCAACAGGTCAACTGGGTATTAACATCTGTAAGATAAAGGGACTTTACACTCATTTGACCAAAGAGAGTTGCCTTGAACACTTACAAATTCAAGGAAAAACACAGCAAAGAAGTCCTTTCTTGGATCCGGGGAGCAGGACACTGGCCCCACTACCTCACAGCGGCCCCGAGAGAAGCATGGTAAGATTACTAAGCTCTGAATAACCTCGGGAACTCAGTGAGGGGAGAACTTAGCCATATGAGCATGAAAACTGATGGAAAGAAAGACAGATCGGGTAGGTACAAGCAGACCCTCCTGGAGCAGGCGGTACAGACAGGCAGCAACACCTCTGGACGGTCGTGGGCACACCAGCCCCAGACCTCCTGAGTGAATCCTGGCTCTTGTCACTTCCTGGGGTGACCTGTGGAAAACCACCTAACCCTCCTGTGGGGACAGTAGCTGTGCCTGCTCGTAAGACTGTGGAGAACACCGAATGAGTTAATAAGCTGAAGGCACTAGTGTCTGCAATATAAGCATTTAGAAAGATTATTAAAAAGAGAGGTAAAGCAACAAAGCAAACTTGTTACAACCAAAATGGCCTGAATATTCCAGGATTGGACAAACCTACAACAGTGGTCAGGAGCTCAAGCTCTGGTCTCACCTGGCTAGAACGCCAGACCCACCCCTCACCAGCTAGGTGACGCTGGCCTCTCCTGAAATGGAGTTTAGTCCGAGTCAAACTGGAATAACCGTAACGGTGGCAGTGCCTCCCTCAAAAGACTCTAAGAAAAAAGAGGGGAGACAATGTATGTAAAGCACCTAGCAGAGTATCTGGCACAGAGGAAGTACTTGTACGTGTTAACTGTGTTATCACACGGAGTCCCTGGGGGACACTAACTGTTAACCACTTGGCTACTAACCGAAAGGCTGGCAGTCTGAATCCACCCCGAGGCGCCTCTGAAGAAATGACTGGCGATCTACCTCCTAAAGGTCACAGCCATTGAAATACAAACAGTTCTACTCTGACACATGTGGGGTCTCCATGAGTCAGAGTCAACTCTATGGCAACTGTATTTTTTTTTTTTTTTTGGTATGTTAACACACACACACATACTCACAAGAAACAACATATAACTTCCTCTGAGGATTAGAGTGCCCTGAACTTACATAAATCATGAGGGTCAAAGGGCCGAGGTGGATCTGGTTCCCAGTCATCCAGGTCTGTGTCTTCACCATCTTCCTCCTCATCTTCTTCAGTACCCTCATCCTCATCCTCTTCCTCTTCCTCCTTTGCCTCCAATCTCCCAATGGGATTCTGGAGAGTTGCTAAAGGATCTGAGCCGTCCACACTCTCAATTGAAGGCAACACCTGGTTATGTACTGGTAAAGAGGCCTGGACAAAAGGTTTAAGGCATCAAGTTAGCAGACATAACTTTTTAGTTAGCTGGTGTACACACACACACAGAGGCAGGGCTTGGTGGAATATATTCTTCACACTAGCTCTTTTCAAAGCCCTGGAAACATGTTTCCATTTACAGGATGTAATGAGGCGTCTGACTGCTGACAGCTTTTACGCCCCAGCCCTCCCTCCTCCTGTGCCCCACATGAGAACAAACTAAGGAAGCCTGGGTGCCCCTCCTCTGGCACCAGCAGGAGACTCAAAACCACACGAGCCCCAGCCTGTGCGCAGGACCCTCACCCCGGGCCACCCCTGACCACAGGAAGGCTCGGAGCCCGTCTCCTTCCCCGGTTCCCTCAGGCCATTAGGGACCTGCCTGAGAGCTCTGCCCTGCTGTCCCAGGGAGTAACAAACCTTCCGGACCCTCATGTGTGCGTATGTGTGTGTGTGTGTGCGCATGTGTGCGCATGTGTGTGTGTGCCGTCAGCAGTCTCCACTGCCGTTACAGCATGGCCACAACAACTGGGCGGCCACCACGTAAGGTGTGTGACGACTACCCCATCTTCAACCACTGCACTGTGAAAACTAAACATCTGGTGCACCATGTGGTGGGTAAGTTAACTGATTAGGGACTCTGCTTTTAAACACTCCAGAGAGGCTGAGGTTTTCATGTAAGAATGAGAAATTCTTATCCGTTGAACCATGCTGAAGTTAATCTTGCAAATAAGGCAAGGTTTGGGTCATGAATTGAGTGAATGCTACTTTACCAAATCCAATGACAGAAAATAAATGGTACCTTAAAAAAATTTTCTCACCACCTAAATGTTATAAGGTTATACACTACCCCCAGACTTTTAATCCAATCTTATTTCTACTGCCCAGTTAGAGCCATAAGCCATACTGAGGCCGTGTCCCCTTCCTATTCAATGAACACATCAAGTTAAAAACCAATAAGCCTACTCCCTTCTTCTGCATCTTCCCACACGTTGTTTTCCTTGTCTGGAATGTTCTTCCCTCACCAGTCTCCTAAACACCGTCACGTGCCAGCTTCTCGATGAACCATCTCTGATCACTCAGCCCTCCCTGATCCAGCTCTGATCTGAACTCCTATTACACAGGAAGTCACAGAATTCCACCCTACAACATCACTCAGCTTCTGCTTAAACATTTCACGGCCGGAACTCATTTCCGCACAAAGCAGCCTCAATCATTCTGGAATAGTTCTACGACAGTTTCTGTTAAGTCAAAACCTCCCTCTACCTATCTTCCATGCACTGGCTGGGATCCAGGACTTCCCTCGGGAGCTATGGAGAATAAGTCTACCCTTCTTTCCACATGACAGTTCTTCAAATATTTAAAGACAAAAAAACTCCTTCCATTGTTTCTCACATGGCCACGTTTCCAGATCACCCACCATCTCGTTGTCTTTATTTATTCCTCAGCGGATTCCATATTACTATGAATACAGCATCAGATTGCATTAGCATTAGCTAATTGCATTAGCCATTGGTCTGCTGACCCACACTGAAGCTGCCCATAACTAAAATCCTTCAGTACCTTTTTCCCTGCGTGAAGTACTTGTTGTTGTGTGCCGTCGAGTCAATTCTGACTCATAGTGACCCTATATGACAGAGCGGAACTACCCCATAGGGTTTCCTAGGCTGTAATCTTTATGGGAGCAGATTGCCAGGTCTTTTCTCCCGGGGAGCCACTGGTGGGTTTGAACCACTGACCTTTCAGTTAGCAAATCAGCGCTTAACCATTCCGCTACCATGGCCCCTCCATAAAGTGCTACTAAACCATTTTTTCGCTCATCAGTACTTAAAACAGCTGATTTTTACTTAAATGTGGGATTTTGCATTCATCCGTAGTAAATTTCATCTTATTACTTTCTTTCTACTTTGCCAAGATCTTTCAGAACCTTGATTCTAACATCTCACGTATCAGCTACCCTCATAACTTTGTATCTGTTAGAGCCAAAATACCATCCACTTTGGCAATGAATATTCATTTTCATGTCCATCCACCTTGCCTTCCTACACCTCAGGGAAGCAGACCATGGGCTTTGGAGTCAGACAGATTTAGGTTAAAATCCTGGCACCTCTATCAAGTTACCAAATTTCTCTGAATTTCAGTCTCTTTACCTGTAAAATGGGCAAAATGATACAAATATCATAGGTTTTGTGAAGGTTAAATGAAATGTGTATAGAGCGAGTAGTAGATTATCTGGCACTTAAGTTTTAGTATTAATAATAATAATTGATGATGATGATGGTGATTAATTCTTTGAGGACCAAGATGACATTATGTACTTCCTCTCAGTAGCCCTAAAAGACTGCCAAGCATATAGTCGGTATCCAACAGAACATCTAATACTTTGGGAAATGACATCAGTGCCTCAGACATCTAAAGGAACTCTTTGTTGCTAGTCACAAAAACAGCCCTTTCCAGCGGCTCATCTAAATCCAAGAACTTCTTAAATTCTATAAAGAAACAGTACTGAGTAACTATTCTGTGCATTTACAGAGCCCGACATATAACCACCTACCACAGCAGTTGAATACCACTACCCAATGATTAAAACGCTCGGACTCCAGAGAGCTGATAAATTCAGTGAGTTCAAACAATACACACGTTTATCGTGCACTCACTTAACCCAGGAGCCAGATTTTGCATGGCACTCCATCTCTGTAACTCAAGGCCTCTTAGAAAGTTCTGTACGCGAGAACAAAATTCTGAGAGATGCTTCAGCTTCAATAAAAGCAGAATAAAATGCCCACTGAGGGTGAGGACTCAACAAGGAAAAAAGCAGGGGCCTTCGGGCAATGCACCTGCTTTTGCCACCTCCCCTGCCACATCCTCACAGATCCTGCAAGGAAGCTACGTCGATCCCACTCACGAGCTCAGCACAATTTACGGTATCGCTCTTTATTCTAAAGCCACTTAAATTTTATGCCAGCATTAGTGATGAGTGTTATCACACATTGAACAAACCAAAGCATATGGTCACCTCTACACCTCATCAATTCTTTATCTCTTCGCTGGGCCAAACTGTGAAAGAATGAATTCAGCAATTTAGAGTTATTCTTGTAGAAGCCATAATGTATTATTTTTCCCAACAGATGCTGCTGGAAAGACTGTGGCTAGGCAAGGTGACGGCTGGCTTCTGGCCATGCTGAGAAAGCTGACATTAAAATAGTGCCAGCAACCTTCTCCTCCCCCATGCTGAAACTCTCCTAAGAGTGGCTAAGGAAAGGAAGCTTGAGCACTTCAGCATTACCTTGAAGGACTGATGCTAAAGCAGAAGTTGAATATATACTAAAATTATGAAATGTTGAAAAGGAAAGAAGAGGGTCAATGATATGCATTTCTAGGTAAAAATTATATATTTCTAGATCGTACAGATGTGCTAACTGCACTAAAAAACAGCAAGGTGGGCAAATCCCACCTTTACTGCTAACTGCATGGTAAAAAGGATCAGCATGAATCCAGTTCCCACCTGGAAATGGATCTGGGCTTTGCCCCCCCACATCTCTGTTATCCTCATTGCCAGCCACCCACGTAGGACTTTCTCTCTCTGACCCTAACCACCCAGAGTTAGAACAGACCTACAAGTTAAAAAGACTCTGTCTTTTTAGATCAACTGCCTACACAACCTTTCTCTGTCACCCAGCCACGCAGACTGGGTCTTCACAAGTTAGAAGGACACTGTCCTTCAGATTGCCAAACAGACAGATGCCAGCCTCTGCTGGCTCATTGCCCATTGTGGGTTTGTTTATTCTCTAGAACGGCTCACAAAATACATGAAGACTACCTATACTCACCGTTACCCATCTATTACAGCCAGAAAGGATACAAATGTGTTGCCAGGCGGAAACCCCAGGTTCTGCTCAGTGTGACTCGACTCAGCCAGTAAACTAGAGACTGAGGTGGGAGAGTGGAAAAGCACCTTTATTTCATTGCACCAGGAAAGGAACAGTCGGGGCTGCTGCTGCCAAGACTGCTTAGCAAGGGCGAGGGGGAAGGTTACTTTTAAGAGGTTTACAAGTAGGAAGTTCATATAAGTTACATCAATGACATTCTTAATGATACTACACAGGCGCAATGGGGTTTAAATATAATTTCATGCATCGCATGTTCAGAAAATGGTGGTTCAACTCCACCCAGAGGCAGGGAAGTTACTATGTATGAAGTATTTAAGGAGCTAAAAGGTTATCCTGAATGTCAACATGGTGCCTAAACCAGTTTCCACCAATTTCCCTTAGTTTTGGGCAGCAGTTAAGGAGAGGGGAACCAGGATTTTATGTAAAGCTACAGGGCACATCAAGCAAAGGAACCAGGATTTAAACGTAAAGGTACGGGTGCCACGCAAGCTGCCTGAGGCAGTGGAATCTTTCGCAGCCTGGGGACCTCTGTCTTAAATGAAGAAACACATAAGGTGAAGTTGGATTCAGCAGGGGTTCCCACTCAGGGCCTCCACTGTCTCCAGGAATGTGCCACCCTCTCCTCAGACTTCCATGTTCAGGGCTTTTACTGGCTTTTGCATAGTCAAGATTGGGGCTTCACTGAATATGCATCATTGATTGACTCAATGAATATGCACGCTTGATTGTATCGCGCTCCCCTCCCTTCCTGACATTAGTTGCCAGGTGGTCTGTGCAGCCCCACTTATTTGCATACGTTCTAAGGTACTGCTTGGGATTTTTACACAATAAAGGCACCTCAATTGCCTGGAATTCCAAGGGTTATTTTCAGGAAACCAGGATCAAAGGTCAAATCAAGTTCTTTGTCCCACAAAAGACTTTAACACATAGTAGGTATGGGGTCACTATGAGTCATCCTCATAGCAGAATCGACTCAGTGGCAATGGGTTTGGGTTTTCTGGTTTAGGTGTGCTTTAGGAGGCCTGGTAGTGCAGTGGTTAAAGCACTAGACTGCTAACCAGAAAGGTCGGTGGTTTGAACCCACCAGCCACTCTGCAGAAGAAAGATGTGGCAGTCAGCTTCCATAAAGATTTACAGCCTTGGTGGGGACCATGGTCTCAGGCAACATCTAGCTCAATTGGCATAACACAGTTTATAAAGACAATGTTCTACATTCTACCTTGGTGAGTAGCATCTGGGGTCTTAAAAGCCTCTGAGCA
>NW_004444000.1:7412595-7432993 GCF_000243295.1 Trichechus manatus latirostris | reverse complement strand
AAGGACTAATTGTCCACAGCTACCAAGGCCTTCACCAGACTGAGTCCAGTACAGCTAGATGGTGCCCGGCTACCACAACTGACTGCTCTGACCAGTATCACAACACAGGGTTCTGGAAAGAGCTGGAGAAGGATGTAGAACAAAATTCTAACACCAAAAAAAGAACAGATTTACTGGCCTGACAGAGCCTGGAGAAACCCCGAGAGTATGGCCCCCAGACACCCTTTTGGCCCAGTGGTGAAGTCACTCCCGAGGTTCACTGTTCAGCCAGGGATTGGACAGCCACATAAAACAAAATGGGACTAATGAGGTACAGCAGTCCAGGGACAAGGACTAGAAGGCAGGAGGGGACAGGAAAGCTGTTAACAGGGAACCCAAGTTTGAGTAAGGACAGTGTTGACATGTCGTGGGGTTCTTAACCATTGTCATAGGGCAATATGTGTACTAACTATTTAATGAGAAACTATTTTGTTCTGTAAACACTCATCTAAAGTACAGGAAAAAAAAAGAATTATATATGTGAGATCAAATTGACAACAGCAATTCAAAAGGTTTGATGGGGAGCCTAGGGGACAATGAGTTGAAGACAATGGTGATTGAATAATTTGCAAAAGGATAGTGAAAATAGCAGCACAACTGGAAGAACGTAATCAATGTCACTGAATTGTACGTGTAGAAATTTTTGAAATGGTGTATCTTTGGCTATGTATATTTTCACCAAAAAAAAAAAGGCCCTCAAAGGTCGAGAAGGGAGATGTCGACATCTCGTGGGGTTGTCACCAATGTCAGAAAACAATATGTGTACTGACTGTTTAATGAAAAACTATTTGTTCTGTAAACTTTCACCTAAAGTACAATAAAAAAAAAAGTTAAAAAACAAAAGATTTACAGCCTTGGAAACCCTGTGGGGCAGTTCAACTCTGTTCTATAGTATCCAATTATGAGTTAAAATCGACATGATGGCAAAGCGTTTGTTTTAGGTATGCCTTAAAAATTTGTTTAATGAATAATTAATTCAAATTCAACTGACGTTTACCGAATGTTACCCATATACTTAAATTCCTTTGAAGTCACACGACTCCTAAGCTGCGGATATAAAACACAAATTCTGTCTCTCCTTTGCTTTTTCCACTACATCACTACCTGCCCCTACAGAATTGAGTCTACTCAAGGAGGATAGCAGAAGAGGTAAACATCACATATACCTTGAATACCAGAACAACAAGACAGCCACATACATGCTCCTGAGGTAACAGCCAGCATGCAACAACAACAACAATGTCTGTAAGCAACACGTGCCAATTTTATCTACAGGAACAAAAGAATAAGCAACAAAAATATTTTAAACCTATACATTTTGTCATAGACAATAAAATGCAGAAAAAAGAAAAAATTTGTTAAACTTTACGGTATACTTTTTCCTTCCCACTTAATACCACTCTCTAATTATTCTGAAACTGTAATAATGAATTTCAGGAGACAATTTCTCTGAGAAATGAAATCTGAAACAACACTGGACAGCAGCAATCACGACAGACTGCCTCTTGATTCCTGCTGGGATCAATTATCAGTGCAGCATATTTTCTTCTCAGTGTGTGGGGAGTCACACATGTTCACTTTCAGAAACAAAGAGAAGACTGTACTTCCATGTTCGAGAGCACCAAGACCATCCTCAAGGATGAGCAAAGGCATACATGAAAAATACATATATGAAGAAAGGCTTCAATCAGATTTTGCCAGCACTGAAAACAAATGAAAAAAAGGAACACTTTTTGCTAAGGCAAAAAAACAAAAAACCAAAACCAAAAACATCATCTGTGTTAAATCCCCACTCTAACCCTCTATTCCAGAATTTATCCAGGTCACTGAACACACTGACAATCATAGCCAGAAATAAAAACTATGCTGGTTAGTTTCTTCAACAGGGAGCTTCATAAAGAAAGACTAAGCCAATCACTATAGTGCTGTGTAACGCCACGTTCATAGAGAAGTCTGAGCACAATTTTCCTTTTTTACAAAACATGAAACAAGTAGATTTCTTCTGGAGATTGGAGAAAATAAAGGACACTCTGAGGTGAAAACAGCAACAAAATTTTTAATTAAAACTATGCCTTAATATTAAAACAACAAAACGCCATTTTGCCTATCAGATTGACAAAAACTAAAAAGAATATAAATGCCCAATGTGACAAACCAAAAAGAAAAAAAACCAAACCCATTGCCAAAAGTCGATTCCAACTCATAGCGACCCTACAGGACAGAGTAGAACTGCCCCACAGGGTTTCCAAGGAGCGGCTGGTGGATTCGAACTGCCAATCTTTTGGTTAGCAACCGAGCTCTTAACCACAGCGCCACCAGGGTGCCAATGTGACAGGGGTGTGTGAAAACGGGTATTCTTATACATTGCTGGTGGGAATAGGATGTTTTTCAGCATCTAAAAAGCAATTTAGAAAGTGTTATCAAAATAATTTTCTCATTTATAATGCCAAATTTCAAACATATATAAAAGTCAAGCAAACAGTAAAATAAACCTCACATACCCAACACTCAGCTTCAGTAATTACCAACTCATGTCCAGTCACATTTCCTCTGTTCTACCACCCACCCTCCCCCTCACTAAATCATTGTGAAGTAGAACCCAGACATTATACATTTTCATCTGTAAATAGTTCAGTATACATCTCTGAGAAAATTATTATTATTTTATTTATTTTGTTGTTGCTCTTGAGAGTATACACAGCAAAACATACACCAATTCAACAGTTCCTACGTGTACAATTCAGTGACCCTGACTACATTGTTGGAGTTGTGCAACCATTCTCACCCTCATTTTCTGAGTCCTGCCTCCCCCATTAACATAAAATCACTGCCCCCTAAGGTTCCCATCTAATCTTTCAAGTTGCTGTTTGTCACTTTGATCCCAAATAGACAGTTCTTAAAAGAGCAGAATGTTCAAGGCAGACCTCATTTACTAGTTAGGCTAAACTATTGTTTGGTTTTAAGAAGACTTTTGGGGATATTTTTGGTTTAAGGTTAAAGATTATCAGGATTATTATATTTTACATATTATCATAAGGAGCTCTGGTGGCATAGTGGTTAAAGCGCTCAACTGCTAACGGAAAAGTCCCACCAGCTACTCGGCAGAAGAAAGATGTGGCAGTCTGCCTCCGTAAAGATTACAACCTTGGAAATCCTACGGGACAGTTCTACTCTGTCCTATAGGGTCGCTAAGAATCAGAATCGGCTTGACAGCAACCAGTTTGCTTTGTTTGTTTTTGGTTACACATTATCATACCCAATGTTCATTGCACCGTTACTTACAACAGCCGAAAAGTGGAAACAACCCAAATGTCCATCAACGGATGAACGGGTAAACAAAATGTGGTACATACATACAACGGAGTACTACTCAGCCAGTAAGAGAAATGAAGTGCTGATAGATGCCACAACGTGGATGGATGCTGAAAGCATGAGTGAAATAAGTCAGTGACAGAGGGGTAAATGTTGTATGATCTCACTTATAGAAATGACAAGAATAGGCAAATGTATAGAGACCAAAGTTTATGAGTGGTTACCAGGGGCAGGAGGGAGGGGAGATGGGGAGTCATTGTTTGGGAAGTGGTAAGTTTCAATTTCTGGTAATGGGAAACTTTGCAGTGATTAAGGTAAGGGTTGTACAATATGATTAATGTAATATCAATAAATCATATACCTGAAAAAGACTGAATTGGCAAATGTCGTGTTGTACATATTAAAAAAAAAAAAAGCAGCTGCTGAGGCTGCTTATGTAGTTGCTCATGAGATTTGGTTTCTTGGTTTGAAGGTTTAGGATCATGGCTTCATGGGACATCCCAGTCAATTGGCCTAATATCATTTTTAGTGTTTCTGTTCTACCTCCTAGTTTGTTGAGTAGTTCCTGGGGTCTGGGGTCTTAAAAGCTTGCAAGCAGCCATCCAAGGCATGCGAATTGGTCTCCTTTCATTTGAACAATAGAGGAAGGAGGAGAGTCAGGAACAGGATAAGGAAATGAATGTGTGGCTAATTGCCTCCCTGAACACCTGCCTCCTTTGCCATGAGACCAGAAGAACTGGATGGTGAACATTACTGAACATTCTGATCAAAGAGTCTACAAGCAAGTGTTGCTTAACATCAATTAGGGCACTGTCTGACTGCATATACATCCGTGGTCCCATAAGGTTATTCCGATCAGAGAACGGGATGTAGTGGATGTATTTTGCTAAGCAGGGAGATCCGATCTGTCTCTCACTAGCTCTCCAGGTCTCACGTTCACTTGACCTGGGGGTAGCAGGGAGAGGGGGGTCCTGATGCCCATCCGCGGCTGCATGTCCCACCATGCTCGCCTCAGGCAGGGACCACGCAGACACTGCTGGAGCGGCCAAAGGGGATGCCCTGCAGAGGCCACTGCCCCACTAGGCCAGGGTGCCCTACATGTGGCATCCAGGCCTGAGGACTCAGCTCTTCCCATGGTGGTGGCCACTGAGCGTTTCAGGCTTGGGCAGGTGGGGCTGGAAGAGTGCAAAGCCTGCTAGAGAAGATGGGGAAGGCAGACAGCGGGGCTGGGAGGCGGCTGGTCAGATGCTGAGTGTGCACCCAGCAGGCGGGCAGGGGCCGGGCGCAGCTGTCAGAGACCGGGTGGCAACCATGCAGGACCGGTGGCAGCAGAGCCAAAGTTTTCGCACAGTCCCTCGGCATGGTGGTGGTGGCGGTGCAGGTCCCAGGCCTGACCAGGGATTGTCCCGTGCATCTCTCTCCTGTATATAATATGGTGTTCACACAACATCCAAACCACGTAACGTCCTATTTCACAGAATATATCATGGATGTTAAGCAACGCATACCTGTATATGAGAATCCTGATCAAAAACGGGGAAAATTTGGAATAGAATTTCAAATTCTCATGGAATTCAGACCTTCTGGAGCCACTGAGGCTGGATGTCCCCCAAAACTATTGCTCTGAGATAATCTTTAAACCTTAAACATTAAACTGAAACTATCCCTGAAGCCATCTTTAAACCAAACAATAGTATAGCTTCATTAGTAAAGAATGCCTGGCTTGAGCATTATGCTCTTTTCAAGAATTATTTCTATGTGATCAAATTGACAACAGCAACTCGAAAGGTTAGATGAGAAGCTTAGGGGCAGTGAGTTTACATTAACAGTGGTGGAATAATTTGGAAAAGGATAGTGAGAATGGTTGTACAACTTGAAGACTGTAATCAATGTCACTGAATTGTACACGTGAAAATCGTTGAATTGGTGTGTTTTGCTGTGTATATTTTCACCAAAAAAATAAATTTTTTTTAAAGTGTGTCCAGAAGGTTATGTGTTGTCCTGATCCATCCATTATAAAGTTCCTCATTGGCCTTTTCTATTGGTTTCAGGTTGTTGATAACCATTGCCTAGATCTATAATTTCACTAAGGTATGTAAAATGGTGATATTCTAAGCCTATCATTCCCTCTTTATTTATTAGTTATAATACTTCTATAATGATGAAATTTCCCTTATCAAGTATTTGGTTACCTGAGTACATTCAGGGAGAAAGACTGGATACATGCTTGATTACTTCCGTTTATTTGCCAGTTTTCAGAAAAATGTAGTGGTCCCCTAGCATCCTCAAAAATCAACCAATGAGTTATATTTTTTAATATCAGCATGAACTTGTGGACTTTAAATATAGATAATGTATTTTAACCTTTGTAGATAGTATCCTTTTTATGGCTCCAATTGTCCCATTTTGGCCCCTTCAAGTTAGATATTGAGTTCTTTCCATAGGACCCCAGAAGAGAAGTTGTAATAGCTTCCTTGCATTCTGATAAGACAAGATGTTTCAGGATTATCTTGTACATTTCCTGCCCCAGAGCTTGAATCATCCATTTCTCCAAGTAGGTCTGATTCCTTTGATTGGAAATTAGTATTTAGACACCACATCGGAGCATTAGGGATATTCACTGCTACTGGGCTGATCATGGTATTTAAATCTTTTCAGTAACCAGGGCTAGAAAACAGGGATTTTTTTTAAGAGAAAATATATCATGAATTCATACTGATAGTCCAATTCAAATTTAGGATTCTAGGTTTTCATTTAACTCTTTATTTATTTATTTTTTTCACATTCACCAAAAAAAAAAAAAAAACTTGGTTCTTAAATAATTTAAAATGTGAATACTTTTTCTCCCTACCATTTCTCTTTTGGGAATTTATTGTAAGAAAATGGTTGGAAGGACAGTCAATTATGGCCTCTGCGCCTCTCATCCGGGCCACCTCGTCAGAAGTCTTAGGCCTGGAACATTCCCTGATAACGAAGGCTGGGAACTGAGTCTCTCCCCACAAACCCCTAGTGTCTTCCCCTTATCAGGGAGCCTGCATTCCTGTTCTGGGTATACAGTAAACCTTCTCTCTCTGCTCTGCTCATGTGTGAGTGCCATATGGCATCTGGTCAACCCTATCCCCCTATCTTCCCAGTGGGGAAGAAATAGAGTCTCTCAACTGCAGCACAAAAGGTGTGCATGCAGACCACCAGCCCTGCGTCACCCGTGGAGAGTGACCCGCTGGCCATGGGGGACCAGCATCCACTACTGAAGGTGACCTTGCTCTGTCTCTTCTCTGGGTGAGTAAAGTGCTGCTCCATCCAATGCCAGCGTGTAAGTCATGCTTTTGCTGGCAACCCCAGACCTTGTCCTGACAGTTTGGTGCAGTGAACAGGGTCAACAAAAATCGTCTGATATGCTATCTATGATAGTGTTCTTTATAGTAGCAAAAAAAGAAAGAAAGAAAGGGCCTACATGTACAAAAATAGGCAATTGAGAATATAAATATTAGTACATATCTATAACAAAAACACTATATTGTCAATAAAAATGATGATGTAGCTTTTTAGTATGATATTTAGAGAAAAAGAAAAAATATTACCAACTTGAAAACCACTTTAATTAAGCAAAAAATAATAAAAATATACTGGCTGAAAATATAATAGGCTCATGAATACGTACAGAAAACTCCCAAAGAAATACGAGCAAACCAAATCCAGACATATATGAAAGGGCTAAATAGGGTTTATTCCAAGAATGCAAAGCAGGCTTAATTTTTATATATCAGTTAATGTAATTCACTATATTAACAGAAAAGAGGAGAAAAATCATATGATAATGTCAACCAATTCAAAAAAAGCATTTGAGAAAAACCAAAATCCATTAATAATAATCAACATCAATTAACAATGAACACTCTTAGAAAACTAGAAATAAAGGGAACTTTCTTCAAAAAAACTTACGCCAAACATCATCTTATAGTGAAATATTGAAAGCTTGTCCTCTGAGAACAGGAAGAAAGGAAGCCTACTAGTACCACTGTTATTCAATAATGTACTAAAGATCCTAGCCAGTAGACTAAGAGGAAAAAAGGAAAGAACTGGAAAGAAAAAACACTTGTTATTCACAGACAACATGCCTATTTACTAACATGCCTATTTACTGAGAAAATCCAAAGGAACCTGCAGATAGATTATTAGAACTAACAGCAAAATTGAATTCAAGGACAATACAAAATTAACGGTGTTTCTATATGAAAGTAAGTTTAAAAACAAAATGTTTTAAAAATTATACCATTTATAATACCAACCAAAAAAATCAAATACCTAGGAATAAATCTATTGAAACATGTGCAAGACCTCTACCCAAAAAACTGTCTTTTTAATTTAATTTTAAATTAAGGGATATATCCTACCCTGAGACCAGAAGAAACTAGATGGTGCCTGGCTACCACTACCAACCATGCTGATCAGGACCACAATAGATGGATCATGATAGAATAAGACAAAAATGTGGAACAGAACTCAAATTCTTAAAAAGTCCAGATTTACTGGACCAGTTGAAACTCTAGGATTCCCCAAGACTATAGTCCTGAGATATTCTTTAAACCTTAAACCAAAGTTATCCCTTGAGGTCGCCTTTTAGTTAAATAACAGATTGGCTCATAAAATAATGAATATCACCTTTAAGTATTGTGTTGCTTTAAAATATCGCCTGTATGAGACCAAACAGTCAACAATTACTTGAAAACAAAGATGGGAATGTAAGGGCGAAGGGAAACCAAACAACCAGAATGGAAATAATGAGAATGTTCATGCATTGTGAAAAATGTAACCAATGTCACTGAACAACTTGTGTAGAAATTGCTGAAGAGGAACCTAAACTGCTGTGTAAACCTTCACCAAAAATACAATAAAATATTATTTAAATATATATATATATAGTTATGTGGTTGGGGAAAAAAGCATTAGCTATAAAAGAAAAGATGGACATTGGACTATATTAAAATGAAGAACTTCTTTTCATCCAAATACGTAATTAAGATGTGAAAAAGGAAGCCACAGAGTGGAGAAGATATTTGCAACACGGAACTCCAAAGGGCTTGGATACAGAATATATAAAGAAATCCTATTTGTCTGGAAAAAGATAATCCAACAGAAAAAAGGGCACAAGAATTTAACCAGCATTTCACAAAAGCATATCCAAATGGCCAATGAATGCATGAAAAGATACTCAGCACTATACTACTACATACCTAGGAAAATTGCTATAATGAGCAAGACTGACAATATGAAGTACAGTAAAGATGCAGTGAAACTGGAATGCTCAGATACTGCTGGTATGAATGTAAATTGCTACTAAATACTTCATAAAATGGTTTAATATTATTAATTAACAGTTGATATACCTTATAACCCAGCCATTTCACTGTTAAATATACACTCAACAAAAATGTATGTGCATGAAGACTATAAGTCATATACAAAAACATTCACAGCACCATTATTCTTAACAGCCATAACTGGAAACAACTGATAGTGTAACACACAGATATACTGTGGTATATTCATAAAACTAAATACTAAATAGCAATAAAAATGAAAGGAAAAAAAATCTACAGCTACACACAACAACGCGAATCTTCCAAGTATAATGTTCAGCAAAGAAGCCACGTGAAAAGGAAACCATACTATACAATTCCATTTATGTCAAGTCCAAAAATGGGAAACTAATCTATGGTGTTAGCAGGCAGGAGAGCAGTCACCTCTGAGAAGGGAAGGCTATGTAACTGTGAGGAAGCATGAAGGTGCTTTTAGGAGCTGGTGGTATTCTGTTGTTCAATCTGGGTGCCAGTTACAGAGCATGTTCTCTTCAGAACATATGGTTGAGCTATGTGCTTATGATTTTTGCAGATATATACATATATTTTAATTAAATAGTAAAAAAAAAAAATACAGTGAGGTGGCCTGGTGGACAGGCTAAAAGAAAGAACACAAATAAAATGGAAAAGAACATACACAGAAATGACTGCATAGAGAATGTTGGATATGGAATGCAAAGAAGAGACAACATACGCACTGCTCGCTGATCTTCCTGAATATCGAGCAAAAGAATTTTCAAAGCTAGAATAGATTGAAATTTTCCTGAAGTAAAGTTTTAACCTCTACATCAAAAAGACACATCCCGGACTAATGGACCACAGCTACCAAGGCCTCCACCAGACTGAGTTCAGTACAGCTAGACAGTGCCCGGCTACCACCACTGACTGCTCTGATCACAACAGAGGGTTCTGGACAGAGCTGGAGAAGGATATAGAACAAAATTCTAACACACACACACAAAAAAGACTAGATTTACTGGCCTGAAAGAGTCCGGAGAAACCCCAAGAGTATGGCCCCCAGACACCCTTTTAGCTCAGTGGTGAAGTCATTTCCGAGGTTCACCATTCAGCCAGGGATTGGATAGCCCCACAAAACAAAATGGGGCTAATGAGGCACAGCAGTCCAGGGACAAGGACTAGAAGGCAGAAGGGGACAGGAAAGCTGGAGATAGGGAACCCAAGGCTGAGTAAGGACAGTGCTGACATGTAGTGGGGTTGTTAACCATTGTCACAGGGCAACCTGTGTACTAACTGTTTAATGAGAAACTATTTTATTCTGTAAACCTTCATCTAAAGTGAGAATAGCAGCACAACTGGAAGAACGTAATTGTCATTGAACTGTGCACGTAGAAATTTTTGAAATGGTGTATCTTTGGCTATGTATATTTTCACTGAAAAAAAAAAAGATTGAGAAGGAAGAGGGTTGACATGTTGTGGGGTTGTTAACCAATGTCATAAAACAATACTTGTACTGACTGTTTAATGAGAAACTGTTTTGTAAACCTTCACCTAAAGTACAATTAAAAAATAAATAGATAGAAATTATCCTTAGAATTGTAAAATAAAAGACACATCCTGTCCTAGGAAACTCGGATTCATATGCTGGTGAAGTCATTAGACATCAAAGAAACACTTCAAGGAGAAAGAATCACCTAGCCATTAAGACAGAAAAGGCACGAAGAAAATATCAAAATTAGACTCAAGATTTCACCAAAGCAAATTAAATGGTGATAGTGGGGCAAAATTCTAAATAACTGTGGTTACCGAACAGAACATAAATATGTTACTTTCAACAATAACTTAACCGACACAAAACAGCGGTGAGGAAAGTGGGAGGAAGTACACCTGGGCTGACTTCCGGGGAACTGACGGACACCATGTGGTAAGGCTGAAATGCAGGTTAGAAAAAAGAATGACTCCAACCGCCTTCAATGTCACTTCAATTTCTTTTTCTTCTGCTAAATTCAAGTAAATTTAAGTTTAAAACTTTTAAATGAATAATAGCATTTAGAGCATGACACATATTCCCCCCGGCTTGTTTATCTTTCTCTATGTATGTGTCTCTGAAATAATAGTTACCAAATATTAAGTTAACGTTCCTGGGAATTTGGGGTGTTGTTGGATTTTTGGTTTTTTTTAAACGTCTTTTTTTCGTATCGCTTCAACTTTTTATGAAAAGAAATCAATACTCTAAAAATCAATGAATGAATTAATCATCTATGGAAGACATTCAAAGGCATTTCATTTTTTTCCCACTGAATAGTAAAAGCTAACAATTTCACGCTTGCTTGATGGAATCAATAAATATTTACAGAAAATTTTTTTGGTCAAGAAAACACCTAATTAGTATAAAATTATTAAAATAAAATAATAATTCTCATTCAAGTTCACAGATCTCACAAAATTATAGTGCACTACCAATCAAAAATTCAGTTATAATTTGTATAACAAAGACTCCTAAGAACTTTCTCCTGATTTCACCAATAATATTAGCACTACTACTCATTATTTTTCAAATTTAAAAATGGACATATCTGAACCCATTGGTGTCAAGTCATTCCCGACTCAGAGTGACCCTACAGGACACAGTAAAACTGCCCCATAGGGTTTCCAAGGTTGTAATCTTTACGGAAGCGGACGGCCACATCTTCCCCCTGTGGAGCGGCTGGTGGGCTCAAACCACTGCTTAGCCACTGCAGCACCCGGGCTATTTTATGAGGGTTCATTAGTTCTCTCTCATAAACTAAACAATAAAAAAGCAGAAAGTGCTTACTAATGAGAATTTAATTATGAGTCATTCATGACATTCGGAGATACAGCCAGATAAGTCATACTAGCTGACAGGAAAGTAAATATGCTTGAATTCATATTCGCTTCAGAGTAACAGTGACAATATCTAGCTTCTGTGCCTTCTTATCAGTTTCACACCCTGGAGGAAAATAAGGAAGAAGTCCCTCAAAGTCAAATAGAATATATTAGAAACGGGGTTAAAGGTGAAGAAACGCTTTAAAAGAAAACCAAGAATAATCCCAATTTTTAAGAAACCAGAATGAGGACGATTGCCACCAGATTTATATGTAATTTAAACAGGAATTTGTTTCAATATTTAAAAATGAAACAAGCACTAAAATGTTTCCAAATTAAAAAATATAGATACACTTTTAAAACTAAAGATTATTCTTTGAGGACATGAGCTAGTATCCTGTTTATATGCTTATTTTTTCAATTGCCCCAACAAAGCATTTTTTATTACCAGGCTCTTCCAAGGTACATTGATTGGAGCAGGTTAGTGCATTTTTTTGTTTTGTTTTCATTGAAGGAGCTGGAGAACATTCTTAATACTTAAAAGGCAAACATGCAGAGAATGCAAGTACAGAGGATTAAGGGAGACATTCCAAGGATGGTAACCTTCACAGTATTATCCCCAAACAACAACAAAGGCAGTTCCTCACCTGCTGAGCTGTAGCATCCTGTTGGACATATGTGACCTGGCCTGGGTCTGTAAACAGAGTCTAGACAAAAAAAACAACTTATCAATAGATCTCTAGACAGCTTGCCTACACAGGGAAAATTATCCTACTGCTAAGCACCAATTCTTGGGAGAGTTAACTCCCATTACAGCTAGTAATAATCCTGCATTAATAAAGAAGATAGATAGTAACCTTACATTTAGCTAAAGCCTTTCATTCAAATGGCTCCAGAGAGATTGTGTAAGCTAACCATCTCAAATGTCTAACATACTTCACAATTTCACTCTTCTGCAAAGCCTGTCGAGGTTGCATAGCGCAGTCAGTTAAGGCAGGCATGTCATGAAAACACAAGGCTGGCCATGAATGAGGGCACTTAATGTTCACACTGTGTAGGGCAGGAGTGGGCCTGTGATTAAATGAGAACGGATGGAAGCGCACAGACATTCAGAGGAGTATTATAGTCATAAGGATTACAGCTGTTTCAAATATACATGCACATTTATTATCAGAAGAGAATTAGAAGGAAAATAAATGGAAATTAATGTCCCACAGGTTCTTTTTTTGGATAAAGCCAGTAAGGTCTTAATTAAAAAAAAAAAAAAATCATTATAAACACATGGTAGCGTGGGTCACGGGGCAGCAAAGCTAAGTCAAGAAGGAAAATCTTCAAAACTATTTCAGCCACAGCATCACGTCTAATATCTCCAATTTAGAAAAATATTTTTTTCCTCTAAAATTTTTAAATGACTTTAATTCATCCAGCCTTTTAGCTAATCTATGGGAGTAAGAACTATGGTTTAGTTTTGATTCCAGAGGAACATAGAAAAGAATTTCAGCCAGTGTCACACTTCTTGGATTTAACATGCAAAAAAAAAAAAAAAAATTATTATTATAATTTAGAAATTTAGTAACAAAGTAATAAACTACAAGTTGGGCATAGGACATTCTTTACATAAACTAGCTTATTTTAATAGGGTAGGGGACTGAAAATAAGTAGAGGCATTCCCAAAGTACCCGCCTGACTACTGGGCTATTTCATCTTTACATAGATTTGAAAGATATTAATTAGGAGGGCCCGCTTCTTCTCAGGAGTGATTAGAGCCACTTAATTAAATACTGAATGAGGGCAAATTGCTATTACCAGCATCCTACTATACAAGCATGGAATTTATTTTTTTAACACATATGTTTAAAAGCACTTTGTCCATTGTAAAGTGCTAACAAGAGAAACAAGCATTTGTATATGGGAAAACATTTGTGTCATGCATTGGAAAACTGATGCCCCAAGTCTCTGGCAAAAAAATAAAATAGCTATAATTGTACCAATTTCACCAGGAACCACTTGGTTCTATCACAGTCCTACCAATCAGTAAGTTATGTTAACAAGCTAACCTGACCCTCAGCTTACACATTTAACTGAAATAATCTGTATGACGTATCTTTAGTTCTACAAAACTAAATGCCATTTTTGGCCTGGTTCTTGATACTTAACAAAAGTAACAAACTCATAATCTAGTCAGTGGTCACTGGGGAGAAGAGCTGATATAGGCTAGTACTCTAGCTCTTCACATTTAATTTAAATAAATAACCCCTGTCACACATCCTCTGCCAAGTCTGCTGCAAGCTCCTGGAGAGCACAAATCTTATCCAAATATTTTCTGTCTCACCAGCACCTAGCACGGGGACTGGCAGAGGGAAAGCGGAAGTGACTGATGAATTAATTAGTTAATAAGAAAACTGTAAACAAATAACACCTCACGTGCCTGCGCAGCTTCCACAGGATGGATGTAAACCAGCGTGTGCTCCGGGCCATCCACTGAAGTGTAGGAGGCGCCGTCTGCCGTGTACACCACCTGCTGGGGTGGACGACCCTGCTCATCAGTGTAGACGATCTGGGTCACAGTTCCAGTGTCCGGAACAAAGTGCACCTGGGGCGAAAGGTAGACGGGTATGTTGCATCTTTTCTTGTAGAAGAACACCAATCCCACAAAGGTACACGGCTAACCAAGCACAGTCCACACCTGCCTTTCTAAAATATCCCCCACTGAAAGGAAAACAGAGGCTGAGAAACCTTCATCCACACGGAGTTAGTGACTAGGAGACAGGATCCTGATGGACTGCTTAGTATTAGACAGCTGACTTAAATCCCCGTTTGCCTCAGATGTCCAATACAGACATCACTCTCAGACAGGAATGAGGGTATGGCTAACTGACCCTGGAAAAGTGACTGAAGATTCCTGGTTGATAATACTACCAAACTACAAAATACAAATTATTTTGTGACGTGAGAAGATATGTCTAGACTCAAAAGCCAATTGCTCTCAACACATCATAACAAATTCCAGTTTACAGCTAATAGTGCCTTTCAGCAAACACATGCAAATAAGGTCACTTTCTTTCCTGTAAGTTCTTTCATACTCAAAGGACAGACTGGAGGCATATCAGTAAATGTCTGCTGAATCAATGAATACAATAGAACTCCTCCTTATCAGTTAGGTAAAAATACAGAAAATTCTAATAAACTAATTTTAAGAGTTTTTGGACCCCTGGACACCCTTTTAGCTCAGTAATGAAGTCACTCCTGAGCTTTACCCTTCAGCCAAAGATTAGACAGGCCTATAAAACAAAATGAGACTAAAGGGGCACACCAGCCCGGGGCAAGGCCTAGAAGGCAGGAGGGGACAGGAAAGCTGGTAACAAGGAACCCAAAGTCGAGATGGGAGAGTGTTGACATGTCGTGGGGTTGTTAACCAATGTCATAAAACAATATGTGTACTAACTGTTTAATGAGAAGCTAGTTTGTTCTATAAACCTTCATCTAAAGTACAAAAAAAAAGAACATTAATGAAAGGGGAAAAAAAGCATTGCTTTAAAAATAAATTAGAGGACATTAACAATAAAAAAAAAAAAAAAGAGTTTTTGGAAAACTGATTCAGTTGTCACCAGAGTAAATAATTCCCCTTCTCCCAAGAACTAAAGAACTGAAGTAGATATTGAGTGTTGTAAAATCTTTTCTGAGTTGTCAGCTTTGGAGGTTTGAATTCTTGAAGGCTAGAGCCTGGCAGACTACCTGACACCCTGCATTTAAGGTATGGGGGCAGATGCGAAAGTGCACAGTTGAGAGAGAAAGAATTTATATGTTGATACTGAAGTCAGGCACTCTTAGGCTGGAATCCTTACTCGTACATTGGCTTGGATTTGAACCTAATTTTTTTATTACTTCAGTTTTCTACAGTGGGGAATGACAGATCCCAAAGGAATCCCCAGAAAGAAACCTGAGGACCACATGCAATCTAGCACCACAGAAATGCAACAAACTTCCACCTCTCTATCAACTTCTACATATATTCAATTTGCCCATGAAAAAATAGTTTGTATAGTAGAAGAACTAGGCTTATCACATATTTGCTCAGCTTTCATTGCTGTAAGATAATTTTGTGACTTTCTGTTTAGATTTGTTCATTAGCATCAAAACCACAGACTAGTTTTAATGCTTAAAAAAGAAAAAACATTTCCTCAAATGAAGAGCCATCCAAGTTTTCCAGTTGGGCTCTTCACCACTCCCTCGTCTTCTAGGAAAAGGACAACTGAGGAGATGCTGGAGGGGCCTTGACCTCTGTCGTCTGCTTACCCACAATGGGGACCCCGGTCAAGTACAGTGTCACAACCAGGTGTCCCTTTGTTCTGTGCTTTTACTGACTACACTCTGGAGTATACACAAAATACACTAAAATATCTAGCTACAGGAAAGTAGCCTTCAAAATGGATTCCCTGGGACACAGGACAGCATTCTCAACTATTCTGCTGAAAACATCTCTGGAATTTTTTTTTAAGTATTCAGACTCAGATTGTTAAATCACACCAGATGATTGACTTTATTACTTTATTATAATACCATTTTTGCTTAAAAACTAAGCTTTATACTTTGGTCACATATAAAACATGGCTCCCCGTGACTGCTAGCTCTTCCCAAAACTCCAATCCAGAGCCCAGATGCAGAGATTTGCCTTTGCTAAGAACAGTCAAAAGCATGTGGAGTTGGTTCTGATGGGAATTGGAAAGGCAGAGATCATCAATGACAGCACCATTTGAAGAGGGGACACTCCTCCAAAGCTGCTGACTGATAATGGGACAACTGTCATTTAGAGGTTAACATTCAGAATTTAAAAAGAAAACAAAAGAAAAAGCCACTCATTTTATAGACATACCTTGTGCCTCATTACACAAGGAGAATCAAAATCCTCTACTGGGAAACATAAAAGAAACAAACTACAGTTTGAGGAAGCAGCACCAGCAATATAAAATTAAACAGGAAGATGACAGCAATAAGTAGCAGAAAAGGCAGAGAAGCCTATAGGTGGTAGCTGAGCTCTTCTAAATCACAGTGAGCCATCCGGATGGAGCATTTAAAGTACAGAAACACTGCCTATTCCTCGTGCTCAAGTTCTTCAAGTCAGCTCCCTCCTAAATACTCATCACCACAGAGTAGCTGTCATTTCTTTAGCTGCCAGCTAACTGCACCCAACTAAAAAGCAGCTATGGACACACGGCTGGAAAGGACCAGTCTTCACCTGTGCAGTGTTCTGCTCGTGCTCTGCAGCTGTGGGCCACACGTGTGAGTTTTCAGCTTTGGAGTCCATCTCTTCTCCACTGGGCACTCCAAGACGGGGCATCTAGAGCAGCACAGGGCAGACAACACTCATCTGTCTACCACGTATGCACTCAGGAACAGCACACGCTCCCTCTGCAAGGTGCTGAAAAAGAGCAAAAGCAACCGAGACTTGAAGTAGATGAACTCATTTTAATAAATTATGCCTTGAACCTCTCAGAATGAGAAAAAATGGAGAAATTATTTGTAATAATAATACAGTGTATTACATGCTTGCTATGTTCTAGGCACTCCCTGTGTGTCTGTGTAAAATGCTCTCTTCATCAACGACGCATGAGGTAGTTACCTTGGTTCCTGATGGGAAGAATGAGGTTAGCAGATGCTAAAGGGAAGGAGTGATGGGTTCAAACTCAAGCCTGATGGCCACGCAGCCCTAACTCATTCCTGCCTTGGCACGGCTGTGGACACTGACTTCCCATACCACCTTTACCAGGAATGAGCGACATAACAGTAAAAGTCACAAAACGAGAAAAGAAAGGTGGGGAGGCGGGAGGGGACTGAATTTTCTGGGCCACAATTTGGTGACTGCAAATATAAACTTTGTTTTCCTATTTGGTCAGTGAAGGAGTGATTCATGACCAAATCAAAAGCCTTAGTAAAAATCAAGATAAACAAAACTTACGTCTTGAAATCTTACTCGTTTCCAAAACAGGCCTCTAAAGTGACCCATCTCCCCTTCTGATGATGATAGAACGCAGACACTTTAAAAGTCATGTGAGCCTTGCTGTGTAACAGGCAGCAGGGCAGCCACACTGGGTACACCTCCTCTCAACCTCCCAATAAAACAGTATAAATAGACACAGAAAGGCCAAAAGTGGTCAGAATACCAATGAACTAAAGATAAGAAAGACACTGGCCCAGTTCCAGCCAGAATGTTCTCCATTATTCATGGAAATAGGCTGAGAAGCACATCCTTAGACTACACACACTACAACCTCTGAATCAGAATAAGGCCCATATACGTGAGGGTATATATGTATGTATGTATGCAGGCATTATACGTGTATAGGTATGTATATATGTGTGTAAATATAGGTGTATGTATATGCTGCTATGTGACAGTATGCGCATACAGTCATATATATAATAAAGTACATAGGGAGCACAGTTACAGACACTTCTTAGACATAACCCAACACCTCGTGGGATTGGATTTCTGGGTTTGAAGGATTACAACCATAGTCTCATGGAATATCTCGGTCAATTTGGATAACATAGTTCATAAAGTTTGTGTTCTATATCCTAGTTTGCTGAGTAGCGTCTGGGGTCTTAAAAGCTTACAAGTGACCATCTAAATACAACTATTGGTATCTACTTGTCCAAAGCAAAAGAGAAAGAAGGAAACCAAAGACTCAAAGCAGGAATTTGTCTACAGGACAAATAGTCTACACAAACCATGGCCTCATCTACCCTGAGACCAGAAGAACTAGATGGTGCCTGGCTACCAATACCAACCTCTAATCAAAGCCACAACAGATGGACACTGATAGAATGGGAGAAAAATGTGGAAGAGAATTTCAAATTCCTAATAAAAACAAACAACAAAACAGACCTACTGGGCTGGTTGCGACTGGAGGACTCCTCAAGACTACTGTCCTGAGATACTCTTCAGACCTTGAACTGATAGTAACCCCTGAGGTCACCCTGTAGCTAAATACAAATTGGCTCAAAAAATACCATATTTTTACACAAATAACGCACACATTCTACTTTTTTGCTGACTGTGCCCTCCCCTGCCCCCCATGAGGTATTTTCATAAGCTTGCTATGCTAATTTTTTTTTAACAACAAAAAAGATTAGCATAATGTGCTGAAGAAATAACTCGTGGAGGGAAGCTGCAAAAGGCAAAAAAATGTAGAACACACATTATTTGTGTAAAAATACAGTAATGAATATCACGCATAAGTAATGTGCTCCTTTAAAAACAATCACCTACATGAGACCAAATGGTCAACAATTACTTTAAAACGAAGATGAGAATGTAAGGGGGCAGGGAAACTAGATTAATGAAACAGAACCACCAGAACGAAATAATGAGGATGTTCACGTATTGTGAAGAAGGTAACCAATGTCACTGAATAACTTTTGTAGAAATTGGTGAAGGGGAACCTAAACTTCTGTAGAAACCTTCACTGAAAACATAGTAAAATATTATTTAAAAAGAAAAAGAAAGAAAGAATAAAGCCCATAGAAAAAAGAAAAGATGCTTCAACGCCCAACTGGCTGTGCCTAACTCTAGGGTACAGTAACAACAGCAGGTCCGAACTGTGTGGGAACCATCTTCTAAGCCATTCAGGAGCCTAGTCTGCTTCTGCTCAATATTACCACGCTCACCCCACTCGCAGTCCTAAACTCCTCGCCCCATCACACACTAATACTCCACCCTGAATACACCTGCTCCTCTTATCTCCATTCGGACAGTACAGCAACACTGCAGTTTCCACCAGCAGGTGAATGTCTAAATAAAGGGGCATGAGAGAACTTTCTGGAGAAGCACAAATATCCTGTATCTTGTATCTGGATTGGGGTGGTCGTTATATGGGGAATATATGGGTCCAAAGTCATCAACCTGTCCAAATAAAATATGTTAATTTCATCTTTTATAAATTATACCATAATAAAGTTGATTTTTTAAAAAATCATACCTTTCTTATACAGCTACCAGTGACCATGGAGTTGATTCTCACTTATGGTGACCCCACATGTGTCAGAATAGAACTGCTGCTCCACAGGGTTTTCAGAAGCAGATCACCAGGCCTTTCTTCTGAGGTGCCTTTGGGTGGGTTTGAACCACCAACCTTTTGGTTAGTAGCCCAGCACCTAATCGTTTGCATGAATTCCTCTTATATAGCAGTACAATTTAAAGATATGGAGTACCTGGGTGGTGCAAATAGTTAACATACTTGGCTGCTAACCAAAAGGTTAGAAGTTCAAGTCCTCCCAGAGGTGCCTTGGAAGAAAGGCCTGGCAATTTACTTCCAAAAAATCAGTCATTGAAAACCCTTTGGAGAAGGACAACACACAATACAGGGGAAGTCAGCACAACTGGACTAAACCAAAAGCTAAGAAGTTTCCTGAACACAACCAAACACTTCGAGGGACAGAGTAGCAGGGGCGGGGGTCCGGGGACCGTGGTTTCAGGGGATGTCTAGGTCAACCGACATAACGAAGTTTATTAAGAAAATGTTCTGCATCCCACTTTGAAGAGCGATGACTGGGGTCTTAAAAGCTAGCGAGTGGCCATCTAAGATGCATCAATTAGTCCCAACCCACCTGGAGCAAAGGAGAATGAAGAACACCATGGACACAAGGAAAGTATTAGCACAAGAGACAAAAGGGCCACATAAACCAGAGACTCCAGCAGCCTGAGACCAGAAGAACTAGATGGTGCCTGGCTACCACCAATGACCACCTTCACAGGGAACACAACAGAGAGTCCCTGACGGAGCAGGAGGAAAGTAGGGTGCAGAACTCAAATTCTAGTAAAAAGACCAGACTTAATGGTCTGACTGAGACTAGAGGGACTCCAGAAGACATGACCCCCCCCC
>NW_004444000.1:7373302-7412495 GCF_000243295.1 Trichechus manatus latirostris | reverse complement strand
GGAAAGGAGGAGTGTGCTGTCACATTACAGGGAGAACAACTAGGGTCACATAACAATGTATGTATAAATTTTTGTATGAGAGACTAAAAAAGAAAAAAGTCTTCAGAGATAGTTCTACTTTTACATACATAGGGTCACCATGAGTTGGAGTCAACTCGACAGGTAATGGTTTATTTTTTTAATCTAAATATATTTAAAAAGATATTCAGAAGGGGCACACCAGCCCAGGGGCAAGGACTAGAAGGCAGGAGGGGACAGGAAAGCTGGTAACAGGGAACCCAAGGTTGAGAAGGGAGAGTGTTGACATGTTGTGGTGTTCGTAACCAATGTCACAGAACAGTATGTGTACTAACTGTTTAATGAGAAGCTAGGTTGTTCTGTAAACCTTCATCTAAAGTACAATAATTAAAAAAAAAAAGATGCTCAGAGTAAATTGTACGGTATACAAATTGTACCTCAATAAAGCTGTCATATATTTAAAAAGCAACAAAAATATTAAGAAACCTGGGAATAAATGTCACCAACAATATAAAGATCTATATGAAGACAATTATGAAATTGTACAAAAGAACATAAAAGGCTTCAGCAATTAGAGAATACTATATATATATATGTGTGTGTGTGGAAACTCTGGTGGTGTAGTGGTTAAGAGCTATGGCTGCTAACCAAAAGGTCGGCAGTTCAAATCCACCAGGCGCTCCTTGGAAACTCTATGGCGCAGTTCTACCCTGTCCTATAGGGTTGCTATGAATCAGAATTGACTCGACAGCAACGGGTTTGGGTTTTTTTTTTGGTGTATATATATGTATATATACATATGTGTGTGTGTGTGTGTGTGTGTGTGTGTGTATGTATGTATACTTACCATTTGAAAGTGAGTTGCAGACACAATGCCGTTTACCCCTAAATTCTCAGTGCCTGTTTCCCAACCACAAGAACATTGTCTTATATAACCATAATACTATTATCAAAATCAGGAAGTTTAGATTTAAATAGTACAATTACTAATTTACAGGCCTTATTCAAAATTTTCTAATTGTCCTAATGAATGTCCTTTATACCATAAGAAACCACCGTTTCCTTCCCTGGCCCAGGATCCTATCTGGTATTTAGTTGTGTCCAGTTACCAGGCTCTTCCGACGCCTTCAATTTGGAACAGTTCCTTAGTCTCTGCCTTTTACGACCTTGATACTTTTGAAATGTACAGGCCACTTATTTTGCAGAATGCCCCTCAATTTGAGTTTCTCTGATATTTTTTCATGGTTAGATTCAGAAAATGGATTTTTGGCAGGAATACCACAAGAGACATTGTGTTCTTCCCATAGTAGGCATTTGGCATTTTTTGTTCAACTTGGTTCATCCATCGCACAAATACTCAAGTGCAGACTACACGAGGCACTGGGACACAGCGGGAACCAAGGCAGGCGAGGCCCACACCCTCATGAAACATACGCAGCCCAGAGTGCCCTTCTGGGTTTGCTTTCATTTCTAGAAGGTGCTTTTTATTTCATTTAGTTTTACTTTATTTATGTCTTTTGTAACAGGTAGTAAATTCTGTTGGCTCAAAATTCAAAGGGCACAAAAAAGGTATCCAGTGTCCTATCTCCCTGTCTGTAATCCCCTAGCCACTTCTCAGAAGCAACCTATACTACCAATTTCTTGTCTGTTCTTCTAAAGATCTGTTATATAGCAAAAATGTGAGACCTGGAACTCAACGGGACTGCCTTGTTTTCCCAGGTATCACAAGTTTCCTGCCTTTGACAAGGTGCAGTCTTACCACTTTTATATCACTCGTTTTAGTGGCAAATACTTGAGTTTTTCTTCTCTGACAGGTTTCTGCCTTACGTAGGTTCCGGCTTTCACAGGTTTTACTGTAATAGCACACTACTGATGTTATACAAAGTAGAATCTCTTCTACACCTTACTTAACATCATAGCTTTTACAGTGTTCCACATCCATATATAGTTTCCTTGTTTATGACAGCTGCATAATGTCATTGTATAAACATACCATAATTAATCCATTTCCTGTTGATAAACATTTAGGTTATTCCTAATCTTCAAGAACACTGTGATGAAAAACCTTGGATGTACACTGCATTGCACAGGCTAGTACCCTGAATTCTTCTGAAGTCTCTGAGGGGACACTGAATCTGTTCAAGTGGTGGTATGAACATGCAGTCGGTAATAGTTCCTGAACTCCAGCGCTGGCGCTCACGACCTTGCAGTCCTAACCAAGTGCTCTGATAGCAGAGGTTCTGTTAGGAAAAGAGGCATAACAGTTAAGAGCTGGGGCTCTGGACCTGGATTGGAGTAGCAGCTCTAAGACTTCAGTGGCCTCAGGCAAATCTCAGTTCTCTAAATTTCTCTTCCTTCTCTGTAAAACGGGGATCATAAGGTTGTTGAGATAACGCATATAAAGTGCCTAGCACAATGCATGCTACATGATAAATACTCACATATTAGCTTTAAAAAAAAAAAAAGTAATTGATCATATTTCATTTTTCTGTCAATTTGTCTGCCACCTCATCTCAGCTCTAAGTTCCTTAAGGTCAAGAAGTATGTTTTGTTCACTAGAGTACCTCCAGATCTGGCACGAGGCAGACTCGGTAATTTTTGCTGAGTGGTGTACAGTGAAAAATAGAAGATGGACCCGAATTCAAACTGGGGTGTTCAGTGATAATTTGTTGGAGAAGATGAAACTTGAAGGATGATAGGAACAAGAAAACAGAAACGGGAAGAGAGAGGATTTTATTCTAGGCGGAAATATGTTTACCACGAAAAGGAAGTAGGCATTGAATGAACATAAAATACCAGTAAACTATGAAAGGCAAGAATAAAGGAAAAAACAAAACTAGAAAGGACACAACTACGTAGCAGATAGACAGGAAAAAAACACTGGAACCATTCATCCACACAGAGGAAACTACACTGGTAAAATGTGGCAATAAGGACATGTGACTCACTGCCCACAATGGTAATTCCCAATAACTTTAGAATACTGTTCACAAGTAAAGAAGCCCAAGATGGCAAAAACACCTTAATTCAAAAAGTGTCTGGAATCTAAATCAGTGATATGGGATATCCAGTGAGTAGTTCTTGTTCATTAAGATGTAATTATAGAAATCACCTGAATACAACCAAACACTTTGATGGACAGAGTAGCAGGGGTGCGGGTCTGGGGAACATGCTTTCAGGGGACATCTAGGTCAATTGACATAACAAAGTTTTTTAAGAAAATATTCTGCATCTCACTTTGGTGAGTGGCGTCTGGGGTCTTAAAAGCTAGTGAACAGCCATCTAAGATGCATCAATTGGTCCCAACCTATCTGGAGTAAAGGAGAATGAAGAACACCATGGACACAAGGGAAGTATTAGCCCAAGAGACAGAAAGGGCCACATAAACCAGAGACTGCATCAGCCTGAGATCAGAAGAACTAGACGGTGCCCGGCTACTCCAATGACCGCCCTGACAGGGAACATAACAAAGAGTCCCTGACAGAGCAGGAGAAAAGTAGGGTGCATAACTCAAATTCCAGTAAAAAGACCAGACTTAATGATTTCATTTAGAGTGGAGGGAGCCCAGAAGGCATGGCCCCCAGACTCTCTGTTAGCCCAAAACTAAAACCATTCCCAAGGCCAACTCTTTAGACAAAGATTAGACTGGACTATAAGACATAAAATGATACTTGTAAAGAGTGTGCTTCTTAGCTCAACTAGATACATGAGACTAAATGGGAAGCTCCTGTCCAGAGGTGAGATGAGAAGGCAGAAAAGGTCAGGAGCTGGTTGAATGGACACAGGAAATCCAGGGTGGAAAGAAAGAGTGCGCTATCACAGTATAGGGAGAGCAACTAGGGTCACAAAACAATGTGTGTATAAATTTTTGTATGAGAGACTAACATGAATTGTAAACTTTCACTTAAAGCACAACAATTAAAAAAAAAAAAAAAGAAGTAATTATAGGAATCACTAAGCTTCTGTAGGAGCCCTGGTGGTGTAATGGTTAAGAGGTTGGCTGCTAACCAAAAGGTTGGCAGTTCAAATCCACCAGCGGCTCTTTGGAAACCCTAGGGGGCAGTTCTGCTCCATCCTGTAGGGTTGCTATGAGTCAGAATGGACTCGGTGGCAACAGCTTTAAGCTTCTCTAACTATTAAACTATTTAAAACATCAGTGTTGTTGTTATTGTTGTTAGGTGCCGTCAAGTTGGTTCTGACTCATAGCGACCCTATGTACCACAGAACGAAACACCACCCGGTCTTGAGCCACCCTCACAATCATTGGTATGCTTGAGCCCACTGTTGCAGCTACTGTGTCAATCCATCTCGTTGAGGGTCTTCCTCTTTTTTGCTGACCCTCTACTTTACCAAGTATGATGTCCTTCTCCAGGGACTGATCCTTCCTGATGATATGTCCAAAATATGTGAGACGTAGTCTCCCCATCCTTGCTTCTAAGGAGCATTCAGGTTGTACTTCTTCCAAGACAGATTTGTTCGTTCTTCCGGCAGTCCATGGTATATTCAATATTCTTTGCCAACACCACAGTTCAAAGGCGTCAATTCTTCTTCAGTCTTCCTTATTCATCATCCAGCTTTCACATGTATACGAGACGAATGAAAATACCATGGCTTGGGTCAGGCAGACTCTAGTCTTCAAGGTGACCTCTTTGCTTTTCAACACTTTAGAGGTCTTTTGCAGCAGATTTGCCCAATGCAATGCATCTTTTGATTTCTTGACTACTGCTTCCATGGGTGTTGACTGTGGATTCAAGTAAAATGAAATCTTTTGACAACTTCAGCCTTTTCTCATGATGTTTTTCATGATGATGTTTGCTTATTGGTCCAGTTGTGAGGATTTTCATTTTCTTTATGTTGAGATGTAATCCATACTGAAGGCTGTGGTCTTTGATTTTCTTCAGTAAGTTCTTCAAGTCCTCTTCACTTTCAGCCAGCAAGGTTATGTCATCTGCATAACGCAGGTTGTTAATGAGTCTTCCTCCAACCCTGATGCCAAGTTCTTCTTCATATAGTCCAGCTTCTCAGATTATTTGCTCAGCATACAGACTGAATAGGTATGGTGAAAGGACACAACCCTGACTCACACCTTTCCTTACGTTAAACCACACAGTATCCCCTTGTTCTCTTTGAACAACCACCTCTTGATCTACATACAGCTTCCTCATGAGCACAATTAAGTATTCTGGAATTCCCATTCTTTGCAATGTTACCCATAATTTGTTATGATTCACACAGTCAAATGCCTTTGCATAGTCAATAAAACACAGGTAAACATCTTTCTGGTATTCTCTGCTTTCAGCCAGGATCCATCTGACATCAACAATGATATCCCTTGTTCCACGTCCTCTTCTGAATCTGGCTTGAATTTCTGGAAGCTCCCTGCTGATAAACGGCTACAGCAGCTTTTGAATGATCTTCAGCAAAATTTTACTTGCGTCAGTGTGGTATTCTACATTTATTGTTTAATAAGTTGTTCAGGGAAAACTGAATTCTAGACATGGTCCACTACTAACCAAGCAAGTCATTAAAATCCTCTGAACATCAGGATCCCATTTCTTAAAATAAAAGCATAATATGAGAGTATAAAATGTTTCTAAAGTCTACATACTCTAGCATTAAGCTTAGATGGGAAGCAGCAGAGTATAGGAGAAAACCCATAGGATCTAGATTAAACATCCTAGCTGCCAGACTGGCTCAACCACTTACTAGTCATATGACTTTGGCCAAATCATTTAAATTCTCTGAGCCTCAAAATTATCATATGTAAAATAGAGATAATAACTACCTCCTAGGATTATTAGCTCAGGTGCTAACCAAAAGGTCACTGGTTTGAACCCACCAGCCGCTCCGTGGGAGAAAGATGTGGCCGTCTGCTTCCATAAAGATTACAGCCTTGGAAACCCTATGGGGCAGTTCTATTCTGTCCTACAGGGTCGCTATTAGTTGGAATTGACTCAACAGCAACAGGTTTATTGATTTTGATATACAGGAGACTGGGAGGAAGAATTCCAGGAGCTACTTTGCGCTGTCTACCAGTCAGGTGCTGACAAGATCTGCTAGCTCCAGATGGGCTTCCTTCTACCCCTCATCCTTTTGGTCTCTCCTACAGCGCTGAAGGAACCAAAGCACCACAAACAATACCTTGTCTAGAAAATATCCACCCACCTTCTCTCCTTTTCCTCATAGTCCAAAAAGACTTAGAGACTTCATTTCCAGAAGAGTCATGGTTGCATTTCTACCCTCTCTCTAATGATTGACTTTATTCACCAAATATTTATTGAGTACTTAGTATGCGGTGCAGTGGTTAAGAGCTATGACTGCTATCCAAAAGGTCTGGAGTTCGAATCCACCAGCCGCTCCTTGGAAACCCTATGAGGCAGTTCTACTCTGTTCTATAGGGTTGCTATGAGTCGGAATCGACACGACAGCAACGGGTTTTATGCATGCACAAGAGTTATATGATAAAAATCTATGTCTAAATAAACTTTAAAGAGTTCTTTCAATAAGTATATAATGTCAGAAACCTAAATGCTTAGAGAAAAAATTAGTGTAACACAATATATTTATAGTGAGTATATACGATTCAAATAGGGCAGCGTGACCCAAACATGTTGGGAAGGTGCTCCACAGAGGGGACAGTGAAAGCGGGTTATATAGGTATTGTTACGTTAATTTCTCAGAAGATAACACCACAAACAGGGGTGAGCAGGGTTTCAGGGTTCCTTGGTTACAGAAACAGAATCATCAAGGACACACCATACATCCTAAAATACAGCCTCTAGTCAGATCCTGGAGTTCCTGCTTCTTGAAGCTGGCTGCACATAGATAATTTTCCAAGAATCCAATACCTAAGGCAAAACGTGGCTTACTAAGCTATTGTTTGATCTGAAGGTGACTCCAGGGAACCAATTCCTACAAGGTGAAAAGGACACCTAAGGGAGGATGGCCTGGGTGGGTCAGCCCAATTCCATGAACCCAGACACCTGGATTTCAGGAGAACGAAACCAATTTGTCAGTAATAAATATTCTAAGTGACAAATAACACTTGTGCCATAATTTAATTGGCAAGGTTTTTTCTTTCTTAATGGCACATAAAATAATCGTGCACCTTAACATCAACATTTTATATTCAATACAACATGGTAACATTTGTGATCACAGAGCATAATCATGAAGATTCAAGAAACAGTAGCAATTTTTTTCATGCTTTGTGAATATCAAACACCTTTTTTTAGCACATACAAGCACTTTGTTGGATTCTGGGGATAAAAAGGTGAACAAAAACAGACAGTCTCATGCAGCTCCCATGGAATTCATAATTGGAACACATAACCCAGTGAGGGAGATGGACAGTCCACTCCCCAGATCACCCCCAGATGATATTACATGGTATGATTGACAGTGATGAAGGGTAAGGGGAAGTAAGAAGGAAAGATGAACGCCTGCTTTTCCAGGTCATTCAATAACAAGGCTAGGCATAAACTAGACAGTGGAGAATCTACTGTGTCAGTCTCCACACACTGACTGCCTTCATAGAATTCCCTCTAATAGTTCCTATAGTCCCCATCCTGCCCCTCATCCCCAACCATTCCCTCAGCATCCATTAACCTGGTTACCGCCCATCACTAGGCCCTCTTCTGCTGAAGCCTCTACTCCAGGAATCTCTCCAGGCCTTTGGGCTGAGAAGCTCTCTGTGGAAGAAAGAATTCAATTTGGCCTTTTGTCTCTGGTTTCTGAAAATAGCCCTTGGAATTTCCAAGCAATCAGGTGTCTTTTGTTTTTCTAAAACAGTCAGGCAACACTTAAAGATGCGCAAATGAGAGTTGTGATGGTTAAAGTCGTATGTTAACTTGGATGGGCCATGATTCTCAGTGGTTTGGTAGTTATGATGTAGTTTGACAGTTATGTAATGATATAATCAACTCCATGATGAGATCTGCTATGAGCAGCCAATCAGTTGAAAGGGAGTTTCCTTGGGGGTGTCGCCTACCTCCAGTATATAAATGGATGCTCCAGCAAGGCTCTTGTTCTGGATCCTGCATCCGGCATGTTATCATCTGACCTCTGGTTCTGGGACTTGAGCTAGCGGCTTACCTGCCCATCTTGGGATTCTTCAGCCTCTGCAGCCTATGAGCCAGCAGCCTGCCCTCTGACCCGCCGGTCTTGGGTTCATCAGCCCTGCAGCTACATGAGTCAGGAGAAGCCTCCAGCCTGACATCTGACCCACCGATTTGGGGCTTCCCAGCCTCTACAACCGCATGAGCCATTTCCTTGAGATAAATCTCTTTATGCATATATACATACACTATACTGGTTTTGCTACTCTAGAGAACTCAGCCTAAGATAAGAGTCCCCAACTCATCACCTGGCAACAGGCCTCAGGAAAGGTGGTGGGCATGATGAGACCTAGGAACACCACCACCCCCCACCCACCCTCTGAGGCCTGATGTTTGTCAGCAGGTTAAAGAGATACCATTCCAGGTTAGTGGCAAAATGTCTAGCTATCCCCCTCCTTGCGTGGTCAGGTGGGAAAACCTACACTGCACTCCATGTAGTGAATCAGGCAGGCTTTAGGGTATAAAAATGTCTGGGGGAGGGACGTCCACAGTCCTTTGCCTACGGTGCCCGGTGGGAACGTGCATATCAGAGCTTTCTATCCCACCTAACGAGCCTACCTAGCCAAGGGATTGGTGAAAGGAAGACACTTTGAGTCCCTCACCTACAGTACAAAGTGGGGCACAGGTAAAAGAGTCATCATCTCTGCCCAGACGGCATTTTCAAGTCGGAGGGGACTGGCTCCAAAATGGATCCGCGTTTGTTCTGACGTACTGTCTGCTTCTTTCTTTAAGTAACCAAAGTTACTGTCCATGTGCTAACGCTCTGGCAGCATCTTCGGTGTTCAGGTTCTGATAAGATGAATGCAGTCCCCATGGAGTGGTGATGCATTAGATGGAATCCTCATCCTACAAGTTTTATTGATCGGATGAACACAGCCCCCGCGGAGTGCGTAATGCACTAGGTGGAATCGTCATCCTACAAGTTTTATTAATCGGATGAACGCAGCCCCCATGGAGTGGGTGACGCACTAGGCGGAATCGTCGTCCTAACAGTCTCATTGCTGCTTAAATGTTGAGGCCACCTATGAGTGTAGACACTCCCACATTCGCAGAGGTGGAAGAAGAGTCCCAGATCCATTTCCAAAGGTGGATGTGAACCTGGGATCCCAGGCTGAACTATAAATACAATTTCACTTTAAAGTGTGGTTAGACATAGTGATCACATTTCATATGTAAACCTCAGAAACATTCAGAATTCAACAGAGGCTTCTCTACTAGCCTGGCACCTCATAGGCCAGACACATTATTTATACAGAAAGCACTCTCCAGATAATGGACTTACAAATAAACTTTTCTGGCTCATTACAAAATGACAAACTAGCAGGAACTGCTGGCTCACACCCTGAAACCCAACACTAGACAGGCCATAGAGAAGCTGGAGGGAGACAGAAGGACCTGCAAAATGGACATAAAAAGTGTGAGAAAGAAAATGGCGGAGACTGAGTGCTAACCGGGGAGGGAGCTGTGAGTGGAAGGGGACCAGGCACCACCGCAGGAAGGCTGAAGCAGAATGTTTCTGTGGTTCTCTCTGAGCTGCTGTTGCCCATACCTGTACTCATGGACGCTGTAATGCAGAAATACCGCAGCCAACCCCGCACTGCCAGGCAGGGGTCACACCAAGGCAAGGCAAACAGGGCTAGGTGGGGAACAAAATAATGAGTGCCAGAGGCCTGGCTGGCTGCTGGGCATTCTCTCCCCCTGTTATGGATTGAATTGTGTCCCCCCAAAATATGTGTCAACTTGGCTAGGCCATGATTCCCGATATTGTGTGATTGTTCACCATTTTGTCATCGGATGTGATTAACATATGGGTTGTAAATCCTACCTCTATGATGTTAATGAGGCAGGATTAGAGGCAGTTATGTTAATGAGGCAGGACTCAATCTACAAGATTAGGTTGTGTCTTAAGCCAGTCTCTTTGGAGATATAAAACAGAGAAGTCAGCAGAGAGATATGGGGACCTCCCACCGCCAAGAAAATAGTGCCAGGAGCAGAGCACGTCCTTTGGACCTGGGGTCCCTACACTGAGAAGCTCCTAGACCAGGGTAAGATTGATGACAAGGACCTTCCTCCAGAGCGGACAGAGAAAGCCTTCCCTGGGAGCTGGCGCACTGAATTCAGACTTCAAGTCTACTAGACTGTGAGAGAATAAACTTCTGTTTGGTTAAAGCCATCCACTTGTGGTATTTCTGTTACAGCAGCACTAGATAAGTAAGATACCCCCCATCACATACATAAATACACACACAGATACCGCCTCACTACAGTGCTAGGGCAGAAGTGTATACGTCCAGGAAGGTTCCCCCGGGGTAAACAGTGAGTGGCTGGGCCCAAAGGCTCTCAGGCCTGATGTACAAGCAAGTGCTTATTTTTTGCTTCCTCCTTCACCTTTCTTTGAATGACTGTGCATAGCTGTATGGTGACTTTTGCTGACCCTAGTGTAAAACAGAGCAGCCTTCAGGAATACTTTTATGGAAATTATCTCAATTTAAAAGAGGGCTGCTTGACTTTATTAAACGAGGTACCACAAATACTACGGCGGTGGAATAGGAACTTGGACTTGCACTTAGATTAAAGCAGGCTTTGGAATCAGCCAGCCTGAGTTAAAATCCTGAATCTGCCACTTTTAACTTTTGGCAACTTGTTAATTTCTCTGAGCCTCAGTTTCTTCACTCATAAAGATAAAAAAAACCTAAGTATATTAGGTACTTAATAATAAATAACAATTCTAACTAATGCATATAACACAAAAATACCTTCATATCAAAAACTAGAAATGAAACCCTTCTGAACTCATATCTAAGATGAAACTTTACTTGGTAAGTGAAAAAAAGTGATTTCATTCTATGTATGAAGAAAAAACATATTCATTAAGGCACTGGGTTATATAAAGGGGGAAGAAAGATTATGGGAAATTCAATTCTATGACATAGAATAATAGAATTTCAGAACTGGAAGAGAAATTCTAGGCCCAAGACTCTCAAATACATTCAGATGACAAAGTACCTGAAGACACAGAGTTCTTTGCTGAGCACCATGAAATAGTAATATATTTTTTTCCATCACATAATAATAATAATAGCTAACACGTACCAAAAAGAATTGGTCGACGTCCAACCATTTCAGGAAGTAGCATATGATCAAGAACCAATAGTATTGAAGGAAGAAGTCCAAGCTGCACTGAAGGCATTGGTGGAAAACAAGGCTCTAGGAATTGACGGAATACCAGTTGAGATGCTTCAACAAACGGATGCAACACTGGAAGCACTCACTTGTCTGTGCCAAGAAAACTGTAAAGCAGCTACCTGGCCAACCAACCAGAAGAGATCCATATTTGTGCCCATTCCAAAGAAAGGTAATCCAACAGAATGTGGAAATTATCAAACAATATCATTAATATCACACACAAGTAAAATTTTGGTGAAGATAATTCAAAAGAAGTTGCAACAGTATATTGACAGGGAACTGCAGAAATTCAGGCCAGATTCAGAAGACGTGGAATGAGGGATGTCATTCCTGATGTTAGATGGATCTTGGCTAAAAGCAGAGAATACCAGAAAGATGTTTACCTGTGTTTTATTGACTATGCAAAGGCATTCATTGTGTGGATTATAACAAATTATAGATAACATTGCGAGGAATGAGAATTCCAGAACACTGCATTGTGCTCTTGAGGAACCTGTACATAGATCAAGAGGCAGTCATTCGAACAGAACAAGGGGATACTGCATGCTTTAAAATCAGGAAAGGTGTGCATCAGGGTTGTATCCTTTCACCATACTTATTCAATCTGTATGCTGAGCAAATAATCAGAGAAGCTGATTTTATACAAAGAAAAACATGGCATCAGGATTGATGGAAGACTCATTAACAACATGTGATATGCAGATGACACAACCCTGCCTGCTGAAAGTGAAGAGGACTTGAAGCACTTACTGACGAAGATCAAAGACTACAGCCTTCAGTATGGATTACACCTCAACATAAAAAAAAAAAAAAAATCCTCACAACTGAACCAATAAGCAATATCATGATAAATGGAGCAAAGACTGAATTTCTGAAGGATTTCATTTTACTTGGATCCACAATCAATGCCCATGGAAGCAGCAGTCAAGAAATCAAACGACATATTACACTGGGCTAATCTGCTGCAAAACATCTCTTAAAGTTTTAAAAAGCAAAGATGTCACTTTAAGGACTAAGGTGCACCTGACCCAAGTCATAGTATTTTCAATTGCCTCATATGCATGCAAAAGTTGGACAATGAGTAAGGAAGACTGAAGAAGTATTGATGCCTTTGAATTACGGTGTTGTCAAAGAATACTGAATATACCATAGACTGCCAGAAGAACAAACAAGTCTGGCTTGGAAGAAGTACAACCAGAGTGCTACCTGGAAGTGAAGATGGCAAGACTTCATCTCACATACTTTGGACATGTTTTCAGGAGGGACCAGTCCTTGGAGAAGGACATCATGCTTGGTAAAGTTGAGAGTCAGTGAAAAAGAGGAAGACCGTCAACGAGACGGACTGACATAGTGGCTGCAACAATGGGCTCAAGTATAGCAACAACTGTGCAGATGACGCAGGACTGGGCAGTGTTTCATTCTGTTGTACACAGGGTCACTATGAGTTGGAATCAACTCGAAGGCACCTTAGAACAACAACAACATGTGTATAGCACTTACTATGTACCAGCCATACTATAAGTATTTTACATGTATTGATTTATTTAATCCACACAATGACCTAGGAAGTAGGTACGTTATTATCTCCACTTTTTAGGTGAGGAAATGAGTAAGAGCAAGATTAAGTGGCATGCCCAAGGTAACAGAGCTGGTACATGGAAGAGCTGCAATACAAGGCCTGGGCAATTTGGCTGCTGAGCCCTTGGATTTAGCCACTATTCTATACTGTTTCTCACTCAGTAACTAGGAAGACTTGACCTGTGTTATGATTCCAGTTTAAATGATCCCATTATATGAGTTATATAAAAATTATACCCAATCACACTTTACTATTTTTTCAAAAACTGTTCAGTTACACAAGGTGAGGTGTTCCCAAATTATCCACTAACTTTTTTGCTACTTGTTCATTTGTCACCAACAGCAACAAAGTGTTAATGAAATTTCATGGGATAAAAATCTCAAAATCAAGAAAATTCTATTAAATGATATATTGTATGGGCAGATCTGCTACAAAAGACGTCTTTAAAGTTTTCAAAAGCAGAGATATCACTTTGATGACTAGGTGCTCCTAACCCAAACCATGGTCTTTTCAATTGCCTCATATGCATGCAAAAGCAGGACAATGAAAAAGAAAGACAGAAGAAGGATTGATGCATTTGAACTGTGGTGTTGGCGAAGAACTTTGAATATGCTACGGACTGTCAAGAACAAACAAATCAGTCTTAGAAGAAATACAAACAGAATGCTCCTTCGAAGCGAGAGTGGCGAGATTTGGGCTCGCTTACTCTGGACACGTCATCAGGAAAAACCAATCACTAGAAAAGGAAATAATGCTTGGTATAAGTAGAGGGTCGGCAAAAACAAGGGAAACCCTCAGTGAGATGGACTGACACAACAGCCGCAACAATGCACTCAACCATCCCCATGATCATGAAGATGGTACAGGACCAGGCAATTTTTCTTTCACGGGGTTGTCATGAGTCGGAGCCAACTTGAAGGAAACTATCAACAACAATCCTTTATTTATTTTATTAAAATGGAAAAACATCTCGGCCCACTTCTAGAACACTCATGTTTTGAGGGAGGACAGTTTGAGAACTGCTCATGGAGCAACTTCTACTTACAGAAGAACCAACGAGATTAAATGACTCACTTCCAGGCACACAGCAAAAATCAGAGCCTGCAAGTTCCAGCTGATTCCTGCACCTTTACCCCTCCACATGCCATTGATTTACTGTAGAAAGGATTTAGATAAGTCTTTACAAAGAGACTCCTTACATTGCCTAAAGCTTTTTCTCTTAGCTTTGTCATATCTCTTTAAACATATTGTTCTTGACTTCTTAGTCAGAGAAACAGTCCTGTACTTTGTAGCCCAAATCAAGGAAAAAAACATGAAAAATCCCAGCACAGTAAAGGCAGACAGGCAGAATAAGAAAATGGGTAACCCTCTACTTAAAAGATCTGAGAGGGCAGCGGTCTGGATAAAAAACTTGTGCAAGGTTTGAAGGATGGTCACTAAATAAGATACAAACTTTTATTTTTTTTTAATTATTCTTTAATTAAAAACTTTTAAAAAGCTTTCTCTGTTAAGATAAACAGGAAGAAAAAAAGGTTTGTTACGTTCTTTTAGGATCTTTCTTTTCTCTCTTTTTTTTTTTCTTTTTGTCTAAGACAAAAGTCCTTCTAGATACAAATTAGCTCATGACAAAATACCTGCTATGAAATTTTTAGAGCTAAATCCTGTGAGATTTGAAAACCTCAAAATAAAAACTGTATATCAAAGAAAAGTTTGATGCAAAGTAAAAAAGGGGAAAGTCAGTGCCATATGAAGACCCAAACTAGGCAGCCTGCAAAGAGCAAGCAGGGCATGGCAACAGTTGTATGAAAATGTTCAAATCTGTGGACCAAAATGGATGAATTACGCCACTTGGTAGTGATTGAGGAAACCCACGAGGCCACATGACACAGGCTAAAAACCCTTCCCAGCAAGGATGGGTCCAGCGCAGAGGGCAGGCAGCCTGATCTTAGTTGGGTGTACACTATACTCCAAGTGCTGATTTAAAACTGATTAATGACCCTTTGTATATTCCCTTAAGAGTTATCTTATGTACTATGTTTGATTCTCAAAGTAATAAAAAATAAGAAGCTTATTTACTCATAATTTAATTGAAATAAAATTTTAGGGAACCATCTGTTACAATGCTGGCGATTAAACAAAGCCAGAAACAAAACAAATATATTTCTAGAACTCAGACACGTCTTTACAAAATAAACTCATCACCAAGGTACTTTTCAGTTCTATAATTAGTACTAAATGAAATTATTTTGTTTAAATCCTGGTACTTGGAGAAAAACATTTTAAACAGAATAAGATAAAAAAGGTAGGTAATGACGCTTGTGAAAATATTAAGATGAGGCTTCTGGACATAGTATTTCTAAAAATTTTAAAACTTTGTGGGACAAGCACTTTCTGTGTTTACTTTAACATGAAATATAACATTCCTTCCCAGTGGCTTGGATGCCTGGCATCCCACTGCACTCCCCAGTGGCCAGGGCAGGGCTCTGGATTCCAGTCCTGGCTCCACCCCTGACTAACTGTTGACCACCCACAAGTTACGGCACCTCGCTGAGACTCGGCTTTACCGTCCACATGTAGAGACAATAGTCGTGTCTATTCCACAGAGCTGTAAAGAGGACTCGGTGAGTTCATATTGGCAAAGTGCTTAGCACAGAGTCTAGAATACGGTAGGCGCTTTATGTTTGTTAAATCGAAGAAATAATGAGTGGGGTCATTTCTGAGTCACAAATCAAAAATGGTAGAGCAAGTAGAAACTAATAGAGAAAAGAGAGACGGGAATGTGAAAGGGAGAGAAGAAAAAAGAGGGACAGCATGGAGCAAAGGAAGAAGGAGACAGCGTGTTCCAGAGAAAAGAACAGAGTCGGGAGGAGACGGGGCGGGAGGACAAGAGGAATAAAAGCAGGGAGTGGGGAAAGCCTAAGAAAGAACCAGACAAGCAGAATAAGGCAGCGGGGAGAAGCAGAGAGAAGAAATAAATCAGATTGTTCTGCGGTAACTGGGTAAGAGCTAGAAGTGAAACTGGAACAATCTGAAAGCTTGTTCCCATGAGAGATTTCCTCAGGTAAAATAAAGTGAACCGTGGAGGAGTCAGAGGTGGTGGCAGGGGAGGGGGCATCTGTCATGCTCCCACCCCTCTCTGACTACAGAGGAAGCAGTGACTTTTTGGGAACAGACGGCACCCAGAGAAAGCACCCAGAATGCTGGTCTTCGAAATGCCTCAGGTGGCCCCCGCAGTGCTCACAGACCTGCTCCCTGGTAATGGAGATGGAGCTCCACAGTCCCTTCCCCATCACAATCACAAGTAGACCCGTGGCCCCCCAGAAGCAGCTCTGTCTTCCACTGGTCCTTTCTCATCCCAGCAAACTGGCCCTGCTGTCTTGGTCACGCCCAGCTCAGGTCAAAGGAGCTGCCTCCACATACACCCCTGGTATCCTGAGATCTGGTCCTCTGTGCTCCCTTCTATGTCCTTTCTCGTAGCAGGGTGGCAACAATCTAAAGCACCTGGCAAAACAGATGAGTGAAAAATAGCAGTGATTACAGTTACTACCAACGTTGTATCAAAACTTTCATTCTTCCCACTTCTTAGGGAAGAGACGGTGACGTTTGGTCCTACGTGATACCTCACCCACATGAGGGCCCTTTAAGACTTTTCCCCCCTTCGGTGCGGATGGAGGGTGGTTGCAGGGTTACAAAAGAAGGCCTTTGTCCAGTTTACTTAAGAATTCTTGTCTGCTCTGTAGACCTATTTCAACCGCTCCTCTTTTCCCCCCTTCCTGATTTCCATAGCTCATAAATTATCTCATTCTGGATTTATTTCTTAGATTTTTAGCTCCTGATCTGATTCATCTCAGGTTTCACACAACCCTTTTTACACAATGTTTAAACACTCCCCACCCTGCTGGCAACACTATCAATCAAACAAAGCCCTTCTCCTTCTGGCCCTGTACCCCTTGGGTAAGGCAGAGGGGAACACCCAGTGTACAGACAGGGCCAACCAGGGACAGGGTAGCTAACCTTTAGTGAGCACTACCATGTGCTGGACACTGATCTAACAATCAGCACTTACCAATTCATTTAACTAATTTAATGCCCACAACAACCCATATCCTCACAACTCAGACCACCTATAATAGTACAGAATAAACTGGTGCTCTACTCTGAGCAGCTGGTGAAGACCACGTGACTAAGAGATGTGAGATTAAATTTGAGAGCGATAAAATTAAACCAAGTATAATGAAAATAAAAGACTTCTACTATGTTCATTGGAAACCCTGGTGGAATAGTGGTTAACAGTTTGGCTACTAACCAAAAGGTCGGCAGTTCAAACCCACCAGGTGTTCCCTGGAAACCCTATGGGGCAGTTCTACTCTGTCCTATAGGGCCACTATGAGTCGAAATTGACTCGAGGGCAACAAGTTTGTTATTATGTTTACTGGAGCCCTGGTGGGAAAGTGGTTAAGAGCTCAGCTGCTAACCAAACGGTCAGCAGTTCAAATCCATCAGCCACTCCTTGGAAATCCTACGGGGTAGTTCTACTGTATCCTACTGGGTCGCTATGAGTCAGAATCAACTTGACGGCAACAGGTTTGTTTTTTTTTTTTTTTGTTTATTTGTTTGGTTTTTTGGTATTAGGTTCACTGTTTGAAATAACAAGTAGAGCTTTTACATTTAATTATTGATTTCTGGATGGAACTCAAAAGAAAAGAAAAAGATACTGGAGTTAGTTCTAAGTAGTGAACAGGAACTAGCAGTGGAAGTAGCAATGGACAAACAACAAATAATACAAATTTCAGCACAAATTCCTCATTCTTGCTGAGAAGGGCAAGTCCAAAAATTCCATCACATAACTTTCTCAATTTTAGAAAGAATAACAACAAATTATCAGCACTGCTGAGAAAAGAATGGAAATTAGCCGTTAGAGGCGGCCTAGCGAGGTTTCCCACGTCCTCACAGATAGCTGTATTTGCTCGTCCCCTCAGCCCTGTGGTGCAGCTAACATTTCACAGAGGAAGAAACTGCTTCGGAGGGGTCAGTAACTGCCACAGTCGCGGGGCTGGTCTGCCAGAGGACCCTCTACTTGTCAGGACACAGCATCCATTTTACTGTTCCACTCTGACCCCTAGAGCTACTGGAAACTGAGGAGTTAAGGAGGTGTAATGTGACTAAAAGAAATTCTGCTTAATCCACTAGGAAGTCAAAACCAAACAACCACAATTTGAGTTACCAGAAATATGCGTAAGGACCTAAGGGTTTCTGAGAAAGTAAATAAGTGGGGATATCAGGCTTTCATAAAGGCTTTCAGCAAACAACAATGGATAAGCCTTTGACGAGGTTCCAGACACAAAGTTTTTTTTTTAATTATGCCCTTATGGATTTGGAATATTTCTGTGTAAGCAGAGACATGTAAGGATGAAAGTAAAGAATGAAAAGTGATAAAACATGGGGTCCCCCAGGTATTTCCACCAAGGCCACTCACATTTAACATCTATTACAAACATTAACAATTAAGCAAACAATGAAATCTTCAAGATAGCGGATAAACTCTGCCAGATAATAAAATTTCATGCCATCTGGGGGAAAAAACCTCCAGAAAAACCTTCAGAAACTAGATAAGCGAACCATCAGTAGCTGACAAATTTCAGAGTAAATTGCACTTTTAAAATTATGAGACTGATTTATTACAATCTAAAAAGTATCCTAAAGAAATTTTCCTAATGTGTTTCTGGTCAACATCAAGGAAGATATTGTGTAACCAGATAACCATAAGAGAACTGAATTAGGTTATTTTAAAAAAAAAAGCAGATCAGGAAACATGGGGGACAAAGGCAGGCTCGGTAGATGAGCATGCCAGGCAGGTCTGAAATGGTCACCTTGGCCTTCTTGTGCCTCTCCATTTATTTGTCACTTCGCCCTTCCATTTCCCACACAGAAATCTTCACACCAGGCAATGACTCCACCTACTTTTCTTGTGTACAAAAGGCTTTCAAGACAGACAATCAACCAGGGCTTTTCATCTATGAAAAGAAGGGTCTTTTCCAAGTCAGAGCTACAGCACTCCCTCATGCCTCAAATGAGACATGCAAGCAAATCTTTCTTCATGTCCACCCAACAAATGGGGACTTTTTTTTTTTCCTAGTTCAGATAAAAACCTTTCATCTATCAAAAAATAAACTGATTGGTCCTCCCATCCCATCTGATAGCTTGCTGCCCACGCGTTAGAAGCCTCCACCAGGTCCTTCAAAGGAACTCTTAACATTAAAGAAAGAAAAACCTAGAGACTTGCTGGGGGTCTGGGGCTGCTGATTCTACATTAAAATCCTTGGGAGTTCAAAAGGAACCAGCACTTGGTATCAGTTCTAAGGAATTCTAAACCTTGATGTTTGCCTCTTCCTTTTTACAAAGAACATCTGTTGCTGGTAAAATGCAAAGTCAGTTTCAAAGAGAAACTATCAGGGAGTCCTTTGTTTTACTCTCAGAAGACTTGAAGTGGAAATCCCAAAGCAGCAGAGGAAGAACCACCCTCCGGTATCACTGGTGATGGTGCCATAGACGTTCACAAAGTAAACGCATCCGGATCCAGAAGAACACCCCCAATCCCCTAGAAGCATCATGGCACCCTCTCCCAAGGTAGCCTGCAGAGGGCAGAGCACCTCAGTCCCGCCAAGCGGACTCCAGGCTGGCTTGCAGTCTCTCTCTGTAAGATAGGGTCTCCTACGTTTGACCTTCCAAGGGTTGCAACTGAGATTCTAAGGTATTTCCTAGGGCTCCTCCTCCTTTATGAGGCCTGAACGATATAGTTTCTGTCTCCCCAGCAGCATGAGATGACAAACTCCACTCTGCCTTTTCAGCTGCTTTGTTGCTAGACTCCTTGGCCTCTCTGGACCAGCACAGAGCTGAGTCAGCAAATGCCCGGAGGGAAGACCAGGGCTGGTTGTCAGGATCTCTCCTCTGTACCTTCCTCATCTCTGGGATCTCGGCGCCTTCAATTCTGGCCGCCTCAGCAGCCATGAACTAGTTTTTCTATCTCCCCAGGCTCATGAGATTGCCTAAATCTCCGCTGGCTTCTCTGCCTCTCAGCAGCCCCAACCACTTCCCAGCCTCTTGCCCTACCCCGAGAACCAGCACACGCTCTAAGGGGAAAAGCAGGTGCAGAAAGCTGGGCTCATTTCAGTAAGTGTCCCTTCTCTCTAGGATTTGGTTCCTCAGGACCTGGCTGTCCTGGCAGGAAACTGAGGGCAATCCCAAAGGAGTGAGACTGGGAAAACTTTTCTCCTTTTACCTTATTACTGTGTTGCTCAAAAATTTGAGAACTTGTGGAAACCCGGTAATGGGTAACCCCAGTAAGAAAAACACTGTCATACAGGATATCTGACATAATGTAATCAAGATATAACCAGAATCACTAAATATATCACTTCTTTATCATAGAACACAAAGCAATGGGAAAGCTTTAGAATCTAAGAAGCATGTAAAAATACCATGTTGTTAATAAAATGTAATTCTGCTAATTTTGAAATTATATATATTAAATACTCTTTCACATGCATCATTTTCTATAAGTACTGTCTTAAAAGCTGTTGGCACAACAGAAGTGAAATCCATTTACTTAATTATTATGAAACAGACTTCCATAGACTATCAATCACAGTTTGTCCGTGAGCAAGCTGTGGAGCACTCCAGAACCAAGAGGAACCAGGCTTTTTCTCCTAATCTTTTGGGCTACAAGCCTGAATGATGGATTTATATTTTACAGTAAGCATAGATTACTTCTCAAATAAACCTTTAAAATTCTGACAGTACAGAACTATCTGAACCATAATAAATTATTAAAATAAATAATAAAAAGTATTATAAGTAAAATTTAAAATAATAAAAGTAAATTATTATAAAACAAATAAAAGCTCCCCGCCACTAGCCCACCCGACTCTCCAGATGTACCTACCTCCTGTTGAGTTTTAGTGTGTATCCTTCCAGACACTGCTCTATGACATACAAACCCAGCACACAAAAAAACAACTGTCTTTATACATACACACATGCTTAGGCACAAATGGAATCATACTTTATGTATTGTTATGAGATATTTTTTTATTTAAGCTAATATACTATGGACATCTTTTCAGATTGGTTCATAGATTTACCTCATTGCTTTTAACAGCTGATGGATGTGCCAATAGTTTATTTAAATATTCCCCTGCTGATTGACCTGTTCTTTTACCAAGAATACCCTAATAAAAAAAGACTTAAGTTATAGATATATGTGGAAAGACATCTATATATTCATACATAAAGAAATGTCTTAGGGAACACAGTACTCACCAAAATGTTAACCATGGTTAACTCTAAAAAGTTGAATTTGAGTATTTCTACTTTACCTCTTTATAGCTTTTGGTATTTTCTGAATACTTCTCAATAATGTCATTTTAAAATAAAAACTAATAAAGCTATTTTCATTTTGAAAAAACATTAAATTATAATTCTTTCTATAAGCTAATCTTCCAAGAGTTAGTTGAGTGTAGATAGGAGTGAGGAAGATTCAGGAAGACATAAACAAATTGAAAGGGTAAAACTGAAGACACCTTCTTTCCCACTTATTGAGTATGGCACGATACTAAGCTACAAGAAGGACACTCTACTCAACGCAGCTAAAAGAGTCTAACAATATACACGTTTTCATTGGGTTAGATTCTGAAGTCCATCATTATAAACACCCTCTTATACACTCCCTTACCTCCCTCCACACACTCCATGTCATAACCATTGGTGGAGAAAATCTTACACACGTTAACCAGTTTTGCTTTAAATTCAGGGTCACAGATCTCAAATGAGCATTATTATATTGTAATATAGCCTATTGTACTTCTGTATTATATCAGGTTCTTACCTCTAAAAAGGACGATTCCTGGCCTTCTCCTTTCTCCTGACTTCCCCTTCACCACCCTGACCCCAGCTGCTGACCCTGCCTCACACTTCATTGAGAAAACGGCCAACCAGGCAGATATTTCCTCCAGCTCCCCCAACCCCTCTCTACTCACTCTCTGCCTCCCTTCCTATGACAAAGGAGGAAATGTCCCTGATCTGATCCAAGACCAATCACTCCTTCTTGTTCTCTCAAGGGCTTCATCCCTCTCTGTTGGAACTTTCACATCAGCAAATAAGTATGCGTTAGTATTTCCTACCTTTTTTAAAAGAAAAAGGTATGTACTTCTCTAGATGCATATTATATTTCAATTTAAAGTTTCCATTAAACAAAACTTGCCCTTGAACCCACTTTCCTGGTCACCTACCACCCTATCTGCCTGCTCTGTGTCACGTACAAAATTAAAAGCGCTGTCTAGTCTATCTCCACACTCTCTCCTCAGCCAGCGCCCATCAAGCCACCCCCCTGAGGCTGTAGGCTTACACTCTCTGCCACCCAATCCAGAGGTCAACACTGTTCTCATCCTGCTCACCCTCTCTGCCACATTCACAGCTTCCTCAAAACTCTTTCTTCTGATTTCCTAACACCACCCTTGCTGGTCATCCCCCTCATCTGGCTGTGTCCTGAACTACCTTCTCCGGCTTGGCCTGGAAAGGTTAAACCTCCAGGCCTCTCTCTGGGCCTCCTTTTCTTTCTTAGCTAGAGTCCAGACTTTAGGACTTATGCAATACCTGTCTCCTCTGCCTGGAATGCTTTCCGCCAACATTTTCAAATGTCGGAAAGAAACCCAGCTGCCTTAGAGTCAATTCTAACTCAGGGTGACCCCCTGTGTTACAGAGTAGAACTGCTCCACAAGGTTGGAATGCCTACCTCCTCACGATTCAGATCTCAGGGTCAATGTTACCTCCTCAGCAGGACTTCCTGATCATTCACTCTCACCTTACTCTCCTTTATACTCTGCAAAGCACTGATTATCAGTTAAGCTCTTTACATATTTGTGCATTGCCTGTCCCCCCTCTACTGGAAGGCAGCTCCCAGAGAACGCCACCTTACCTGACTGCATGGTGGATATCCTTAGCACCTGCAGCCAAGCCAGGCACAGGGGGCTATCAACAACTGCTTCCTGAATGAACTTAGAGTACAGTCTTCTCCTGCCTTCAGAGGAAAATTCGTTCCTTAATAAAACTCTCTTAGGATGAATTCTCATAAATAAAAAATGGATTACCATTTAAAATAATGGTACATGTACTGTTTCCATGGTTAAAAACTAAGTTTTATGAATGTTTAGTTTAAAACTAAGTTATGCATGTTTATAACTGAACTTCAGTGAACTGAAAGAAAAAAATACTATGGGGGAAAAAAGCAAATTATGCATATGGTGGCGCAGTGGTTAAAGTGCTGGGCTGCTAACCAAAAGATGGGTAGTTCAAAACCACCAGCTATGCAGTCTGCTTCCATAAAGATTTACAGCCTTGGAAATACTATGGGGCAGTCCTACTGTGTCCTATAGGGTCGCTGAGTCAGAAGTGACTTGATGGTAACAAGTTTGGTTCTGGTTTTTTGGTAGTACTATAAACTAGCAAATTAAAATATTCTGAGAGAACTTGAACTCAAACCAACTATAAAACTGCAAGGTGCCTTGAGCTCAGCTGCAGCTGCTCCCAAGGTACATAAAATCAAAATCAAAATCAGTCCATGTAAGTGCAAAGAATACCTTATAAGTCAAATAAGGTGTTAAAAGAAATTTTGTCGAAGTCCAATTCTTATAACCCAAGGTATATACCTTGGTGTACAGCTGTACTTTATAGTATCCGAAATGCTTTCATATCTACAACTTGTGCCATTCCCATAACAACACTATAAGGTTAACCCAGATGGTCTCATCCCCATTGTACACACAGGAGTCGAGCTCACACTAGTAAAAACGAGGCTCAGGTGGCCACGAGGAAGTCAGTGGTAGGGCTGCATGTAAGTCTGCTGTGCCTCCAACTTCCATTAGCTAACAGGATGGGCAGAGGTGCAGGGGTGATGACAACTGCTGGAAATCACACGCAGACAGGATTTCCTCCTGTGACCGGTCTGTGGTAAGTACTTAGGTAAAGCCTTCAATTAGTCCACCACAGCGATGACCACGCCTTACAGCATTCATTTCTCGCCCTCTCAAGCAAGCTTTGTATTTTAGTTTGTCCTAAACAAATTTTAGGCTATGCTTGCCAACTGACATGAATTTTAGTTTTTTTTTCTTTCAGAATTGGTATTTTATTGGTTTTGAGAATCAGTACAGAGATCTTATGAACAATCTGTACACAATTCTTTCATTTATTTATTTTTTATTGTTGTAGTTTAAGTGAAACTTTACAATTCAAGTTAGTCTCTTATACAAAAATGTATACATACATTGTTATGTGACCCTAGCTGCTCTCCCCATACTGCGACAGCACACTACTCCTTCCCACCCGATTTCCTGTGTCCATTTAACCAGCTCCTGACCCTCTCTGCCTTCTCATCCCACCTCCAGACAGAAGCTGCCCATTTAGTCTCATGTATCTACTTGAGCTAAGAAGTACACTCTTCACGAGTATCATTTTATGTCCCACAGTCCAGTTCAATCTTTGTCTGAGGAGGTGGCCTCGGGAATTGTACACAATTCTTAACGTACGTACCAAAAATCTAAAAAGCCATGTGTAGTTATTATTCTTTTCTAAATTCCAGCTTTAAATTTGGAGGCAAATTTTTCTTAAGAGGCTATCAAGTATCAAATATCTCCAATTGTTGATAAGTCACACTAATTCACAATTTAATATCACACACACTATACACTCAAATGTTCAGGCTTTCACAGCACCTAACAAAGCTATGAGGAAAACCGGACCACCACAAGCAAAGATGTCACAGAACCCCCTGTTCTGACAGGGAGAGCCATGGCGAGGGGGTGGTTTTCTTTAGGAAACAATTCTACTAAAAAACTACATGGAAATGGAAGTAATTTAAAAATGTTCAAGACGTATAAATGCATGACCAAGACTCCAAATCACCATTAATGGTACTTTGTATTCCACCTATAGAATGTTCCGTTGGACACCTCAGACAGTCAAAGTCTCCCACAGTTCAACACCCCACTATTTTCTGGTTGTTCCAAAAAACAAACAGCCACCAAATGATTTCACCTCAGAAAACAAAGCATCTACACTTGAAAAATGGGAGGAGGTGGGATTTCCTCCTTCAAAATGCGTCTAGAGCTACTAAAAAACTTGCCATTTACAAACTCGTTGACAAAACTGTGCCTCTGGATTGTACAAGAAGGGAGATACGGGGAGCACTGATAAGACGCGGTAGACAACCACGAGTCAGACTGGGTTTCTTTCTCTCCCGCTTCATCAGAGGCTGGACTCTCCTCGTTTTTAGTTTCTCCATTTTCTGCAGGTAAACCTTTAGTTTCTATGTTAGCCACTGCAGCGTGTTTTCCCTTTGCTCCCCTTTTCCCTTTTGTTTGCACTGTTCTGTCTGAAGGTTTGTCCTTTCCTGCTGCCTTTTTGGACTTCATTTCCACTTTTGCAGGAGCAGGTTAGGCTGACAACCTCGCCGATCTTCTCTTGGGCTCCTCCTTCCCCGCCCCTCGGCCAGCGGAGCTGACCTTTCTCGTGGGCGTCCTGGCAGCAGGGAGGGCGCGTGCTGGGTGCCTGCGGGCCGCGGCGCACCGAGAGCCTTCGCGAAGCTGGGCGGCCTGGCCGCTGCCGCTCCACCCGCCGCCCGAGCTCGCGTTTGTTTTAGTTTGAAACAGGCCCCCCAGTTCCCAGTCACTGCCGGGTGAACTGCTAACACCAAGTCACTGGAGCTATATAAAGACGAACACTAGACCCCAGACCTTCATACCTGGTGGGAATGAATACTTCATACGGTCCAGTCTGAACACACAGGTTGTTCACCTTTCTGTTAATTATCAAAACAGAGTGGTCAGAAAAACGAAGCATTTCATTAATAAGATGGTGAACCCAGATAAGTGATAGGACATATGTTGAACACTTGCCACATGCTAGGAACTAACTGTTCATGCCTTTTACATGACTATCTCATTTAACTCTCTCAACAACCGTATGAGGTACAGCACTGCAGCTGAGAAGACTGAGACACAGAGTACGTTGCGTAATTGAAGTGGTATAAACGTATAAAATGAATATGTAAGGAACTCTTACAACTCAATAATAAAAAGACAAATAACCCAATTCAAAAACAGGCAAAGCATCTGAATAGACATTGCTTCAAGAAGATACATGAACGGCCAACAAGCGCATGAAAAGATGTCAGAAATCATGAGTCACTAGGGCAATGCAAATCAAAACCACAACGAGATGCCACTTTGAACCCATTAGGATGGCCGTAATCAAAAAGACAAACAATAACAAGTGTTGGCGAGGATATGGAGAAATTAGAACCCTCATACACAGCTGCTAGAAATGTAAAATGGTGTGGCCACTTTGGAAAACAGTCTGGCAGTTCCTCAAAAGGCTAAACATAGAGTTACCATATGACCCAGCAATTCCACTCCTAGGTATATACCCAAGAGAAATGAAAACATATGTCCACACAGAAACCTGTACACAAATGTTCATAGCAGCATTATTCATAATAGCCAAGAGGTGGAAACAACCCAAATGTCCATCAACTGATAAACAGATAAATAAAGTGTGGTATATCCCTACAATGGAATGTTAGCAACAATAAAAAGTAATTAAGGACTGATACTCGCTACAACACGGATGAACCTTTAAAACACGATACTAAGTGAAAGAAGCCAGTCACAAAGGGCCACACACTGTATGATTCCATTTATGTAAGAAGTCCAGAACAGGCAAATGGACAGAGACAGAAAGTGGATCCATGGTTGCCAGGAACTGGGAAGGGGATGGGCTCGGAGGGTGACAGCTAAGAGGTACAGGGCTTCTTTCTGGGGTGATGAAAATGTTCTAAAATTGACTGTGGTCATAGCTGCACAACTCTGTGAACAAACTAAAATTCACCGAATTGTGTACGTTAAACGAGTGAATTGTACGGTCGGTAAAGCTACTTAAAAAAAGAAAGAGTGAATATGGCACTTTAAATCGACACAAATCTTTTTAGGAAGCAGTTTGGCATAAACGGCAAGAACCTTAAGAAAGAGAAATGAATTCCAGGGGGTACATGGAAAGGAAAGTGGTATTTGGGCTATATTATGCTATAGAGGGACTACGAGAGCATTTCTGGTGAAACCAGCTTAAGTCCAGATGCAAGAGGAACGGAGGGCAAGTGGAGGGACTAGTAACTGAGAGAAAAGCCTCTGACAGCAGGGCCTAAAAAGACCTCAAGTGAAAGTTCAGAAAGTTACACCTTATTCATCGGCCCACAGTCCCCAAAGTTCATGAACTGGTTTAATCAGAATCACCAAGGGCGTGGGGTGAAAACAGATTCTAGGGTAGAACCCCTGGAGATTTTGATTCAGTCAATCGAGGGAGATGGAGGGGAGTGGGAATCTTTGTTTTTAAAACTCTCCAGGAGATTCGATGTCTAGCCAGATCTGGCCAACTGGAAAGAAAAATATTTTATCACGAAAGGGACGCTTCTTTGGAAAATCATTCTAGAAGGAGTTTGAGGGACTGATTACAACGAGGTCAAGGCCTGCCTTTAGTAAGCCCTGGGGAAAAAAGACTGTTGTTGTGTGCCATCAATTCAATTCCGACTCAGCAGCCCTACAGGACAGAACAGAACCGCCCCATAGGGTTTCCTAGGCTGTCATCTTTACAGGAGCAGATAGTCAGGTCTTTTCTCCTGCGGAGCTCAGAATTCTTACTCCAGCTAAGTGATATCAACAAATATCCTCGCACAAACTTACACTGCTCAGAGCTACCAACTTAAAAAAAAAAGCTTTTTCTTTTTTTTTACTAATCAAAAAATTTAGCAAGAATCCTTGCACCTTTCTTCAAAATGTACAACTTACCAGCTTCCTTAAAATGTCTTTGGTATTGTCTAAGAATATGTCTAAGAATTCTAGAAGGGCTGGGATGGTGGTGAATTTAGGTGGTCCTCCTTGCCAACCAGATAGCACTGATGGGCATTTCCTTTTCCAACTTCCCTTACAAGCAAACCTGTACCATACACTTGTCAGGAATATCTGAAATGAGTTTCGTTTGTAAATATGGATTGATGAGAAATATTTGAAGACTGAAAGATCGCTGTAGTGACTTATCAAACAATACTGAGTGTATCCTTGTTCTCTGTCTATGGACAATGGATTTACATAGATCTCTCCAGCCCCTTTATGAACAGGAACATTCATTTGCAAGACAAATGGCAGGGCAGATACAATCTGAGGTGTTGGCACACTTGTACACCTAAAGCTATCTGACCTACTTATCTGAAGCACCTTTGTTGAAGTTAGCAATTGCAGTAACTACATAGGAGACTTTCAGGTGGGTCTTCTGAGGCCGTGAATGCCTTCCTCACAGATGGTTCTGGGTGCTAACTAGGACTCGACAATCACAAAGCCCAGTTAGGATAAAATCCTGGATAACATAAAGAGACATAATTTTAAACAGTAAGCTGTTTCCTACATAATTCAAGCTCTTTAAAATGTTTTAACTGGGGGGAAAAAAAAAGACATTAACTGTTAAAATTGCTTGGAGGAAAATTATTCTAGAGCAAAATTTTCATAATTTAGCACTATGGGTATAATATAAAAGAAAACAGTGTAACTACCTGCTCATTCTACCTCGCCTCCTGAAAAATGCAACCTTTTTTACTCAAATAGACTGAAACACGACACTGACCTAGGACTTAAACGCAAATTGATATTGGTTTGACGTGATTTCCTTTATATTCAATTCTGCACCCCCCACCCCCTGGACAGGTCAATGTGGGCCTCGTCTATTACATATTCTCAAATTCTTACTCCTGTCCCCCAGCCTCTTGTTTGCAAAGTTCAATGTGAAAAAGAGTGGCCAAAACTAAGGATGTCATTAACGAGATGGTGAGCTCGGAGAGAGAAAATATGGAATGTTCTTGAGGCAGTTATTGCCTTCCTGAAAAGTCTCTTATTAGCTTATAATTAATACTTGTAATCTACTAAATTTCAGCCTCCTCCATCTTAATAACACTACCATAGACAGCGCAACACTCACTGGTCTAGTAACCAGAGTTATCTTCTGCTAGCCAGGATATTTCTGCAAGTGTTTCCTTGTAGGCGTAGGAGGAAAATACCGACTTTGAAGGCAAGTAAAACGTCTTTATCTCCACAACAGGACTAACAGCACCTGTCTTACCTAACTCGCAGGATCATTGTTGAGATCAAGTGGGGAATGTTTGTCACAGCATAGTACAACAGTACACACAGGACATTACAAATGTGGATAATTATTTAAATTATGATCACACCGGGCTAAGTATGAGCTCACGGAGGCATTTTTACCAGAAAAATCGTATTTTCAATTAAAAGACATGTTAATACATTTTCATTGTTAAACAATTGATTTGGGAATAAATGCCTCCTAACCACAGGAAAGGATTTTCTTTTAATTCTCAATTTGCTTCACTAGAAGATATGTATCATTCAACTTAAAATTGCTAGAATTTTAAAACTCTGTGACTAGCATTTTCTTCCACATGGAGGGACAAAATGGTGGCATCACGTTCCTGTTTAGAAACCTCAGCCATATCTATCCAGGCAAACGCTTACATGGGCCATTCCATTCAGGTGTAGCCTAAAACCTGTTGGAATTCATTTGCAAATCCAGTAAAGGAGCTGAATGAGACCACAAAATTCGGATCACTTAACAGTGCAGCTCTTTATTTTAAATATCAGCATTATCATAGTCCATCTGACTGACAATGCATCCTGTGGAAATTCCATGTTTCTTAACAAAGAACTAATGGGACAGTAATAATTACAGCTACTGCCATTTTCTAAGCACCTATCACAGGCCAGGCATTGTGAGATGGCCTTTAAATACTCAGTCTCAATTAATTCTCACAACAACCAAGAATTATTACTTGTCCAAGCTTGTAAAGCTGATACATGAAATTTAAACCCAGATGCCTTTCACTGCAGAGCTTAGATGTTCTTTCCCTTCTCTGCTGCAATAGCTTTGCACCCTAGGCAAAGCTGCCAGAATCCAAGCACGGTTTAGACCAGCTTCTGTCCGTGGTCTCCCACCAGATGATGCAATCCCTAGGCTAGATTTACCCTCAAGGGAATCAGAGGAGGTTGTAATTCCCCAAGCCCACAAACAGACCTAACTGAGCAAATAACCCGATAGTCAGAGAGGTGAGGTAACTAAAAAGCCAGAGTGAAGCGTACCCACTGTAAAAATTCAAATAATTACTTAAAAACCACAACGAGATTTGTTAAAAGCTATTATGTGACCGGAATTATTTTAGGAACTGAAGAAGAGATTGGATGGAAGATTTGATTAAAATACTCAGAAAATAGAAAAATATAAATGACATATAATCACTTGTTCAAAAAAAAAAAAGCTACCTGTGTTTAGAAAACAGAATATAGTAGCAAGCAAATATTAATTGAATCAATTCGTATCATGAAAATAAATCACACCAAATAGTTTTTCTAGTCCTCTCCCGTGTAGGCATTCCACTAGCAGTGGAACTGCTGGGTTTTAGAGTATGCCTGAAACCCTGGTGATGCAGTGGTTAAGAGCTCAGGCTGCTAACCAAAAGGTCGGCAGTTCGAATGCACCAGCAGCTCCTTAGAAACCCTATGGGGCAGTTCTACTGTCCTGTAGGGTCGCTATGAGTAGGGATCAACTTGATGGCAACAAGTTTTTGTGTTTTTTGGACTGTGTATATCTTTGACTTTCTATATACTGTTGTCTTAGTCATCTAGTGCTGCTTTAACAGAAATACCACAAGTGAATGGCTTTAACAGAGAGAAGTTTATTTCCTCACAGTGAAGTAGGCTAAAAGTCCAAATTTAGGGCATCAGCTCCAGGGAAAGACTTTCTCTGTCGGCCTTCTCATCAATCTTCCCCAGGACTAGGAGCTTCTTCGCGCACGGAACCCTGGGTCCAAAGGACACTCTCTCCTCCTGACACTGCTTTCTTGATTGTATGAGGTCCCCCACTCTCTGCTTGCTTTCCTTTCATCTCTTACAAAAGATAAAAGGTGGTGCAGGCCGCACCCCAGGGAAACTCCCTTTACACTGGATCAGGGATATGACCTTAGTAAGGGTATTATACAATCCCACCCTAATCCTCTATAACATAAAATTACAACATGGAGGACAAGCACGCAATACTGGGAATCATGGCCCAGCCAATAGATACACATTTCTGGGGGGACATAATTCAATCCATGACAACTGTAATCCAAAATGTTTTCCAAGAGTCACACCAATTTGTATTCCTACCAGCCATGTATGAATGTCCCTATTGCTCTACAGTCTCAGGACTTGGTATTATCAACTTTAATTTAGGTATACAGTAATATGGCATCGTGGCTGTAATTTGCATTTGCCTGTTAACAAGGCTGAACACCTTTTCATATGTTTATTAGCTTTTTGGACTTCTTTTCTGAAACATCTATGCAAGACTTTTGTCCATTATTCTGTTAGTACATGTAGTGTCTTGTCTAAAAAAACCTTTCTCTATAATGGGGTCATGAATATATTCTCTTATATTAACTTCTAAAAGCCTTACTGTTTTGCCTTTCAAATTTAGGTTTTAATCCACCTGAAACTGATTTGTTTATGGTGTGAGGCAGGGGGCCCATTTAACTTTTTTTTTATATGGATGGCCAATTGGCCCAGCGCTATTTAATAGAAAGTCCCTCCCTTCCTGCTGATCTGCCATGGCTCCTATGCCATAAATCAAGTGCCTGAATCTATGTGTGAGGCTGCTTCTGGGTGTGCTGTTGTGTTCCACTGATCTACTAGTCTATCCCAATGCCAATATCACACTGTCCTAATTACTTTAGTGCTATAATACTTCTTAGTCTCCAGTAGCAGAAGTTTTTCCAACTTCTCTTTTTCAACAATGTCTTGCCAATTCTTAGGCCTTGGCAAAAATTTTGGAATCAGCTTGTCCGGTTCTACTTTTTAAAAATGTGTTAGGATTACATTAAATCTATAAATCAGTTTCCAGAAAACTGATACATTTATAATACTGAATTTTCCAATCCTTGAACTAGTGTCTTTCCATCAATTTAGGTCTTATTAAAGCCACTCAATAAAGCTTTGGAATTTTTTTTCTGTAAAGGTCTTGCACATATTTTGTTAGACTTAAAATATACTTACTATAGTTTATAATTATTGAAAACCATGCACCAGAAAAAAGTATTTTTTTTATTGTGCTTTAAGTGAAAGTTTACAGTTCAAGTTAGTCTCTCATAAAAAAATTTATACACACATTGTTATGTGACCCTAGTTGTTCTCCCTATAACATGACAGTACACTTCTTCTTTCTACCACGGATTTCCCGGGTCCATTCAACCAGATCCTGTCCTTTTTTGCCTTCTCATCTCACCTCTGGACAGGAGCTGCCCATTTAGTCTCATGTATGTACATGAGCTAAGAAGCACTCTCTTCACAAGCATCATTTTATGCCTTATAGTCCAGTCTAATCTATGTCTGAAGAGTTGGCTTCAGGAATGGTTTCAGTTCTGGGCTAACAGAGTCCAGAGGCCATGTCTTCCGGGGTCCCTCCAGTTTCAGTCAGACCATTAAGTCTGGTCTTTTTACTAGAATTTGAGTTCTGCACCCCACTTTTCTCCTGCTCCATCAGGGACTCTCTGTGGTATTTCTGTCAGGGCGGTCATTGGTGGTAGCTGGGCCCCATCTAGTCCTTCTGGTCTCAGGCTGATGGAGTCTCTGGTTTATGTGGCCTTTTCTGTGTTTTGGGTAATATTTTCCTTGTGTCTTTGGTGTTCTTCATTCTTCTTTGCTCTAGGTGGGTTGGGACCAACTGATGTATCTTAGACAGCCACTCACTAGTTTTTAAGATCCCAGATGTCAAAAAGTATTATTTTTTAAATGATGTATTATAAGATATAAATTTTTTTGGTGAGATACCTAGAAGTTGGGATAAGCATATATAAATATGAATATAAATTTTCTTAATCAAAATTTTCAAATGAAATGAAGTTCATCAAAGTGTAATTACTACTACATAATTTAGTCTTAATTCTAGAATTGTTTTATAGTTATGTACTATCTGTCTTTCATAGGTTTAAGGTACTTGAGAAAAGTTGCATGCAACATAAACAAGTGTCCCAAGCATCTGTTGGTCACAGGGCCTTACTAATTAATTGTCTTAGTCATCTGGTGCTGCTCCAACAGAAATACCACAAGTGGATGGCTTTACAAAGAGAAATTTATTCTCTCACAGTCCAGTAGGCTACAAGTCCAAATTCAGGGCATCAGCTCCAGGGGAACGCTTTCTCCATTGGCTCTGGAGGAAAGTCCGTGTCATCAGTCTTCCTTTGATCTGGGAGCTTCTCTGCGCAGGAACCTCAGGTGCAAAGGACATGCTCTACTCCCGGCACTGCTTTCTTCGTGGTATGAGGTTCCCGTGTGTCTCTGCTCGCTTCTCTCTTTTTTATCTCAAAAGAGATTGCATTAAGACACTGATCTTGTCAACCTCATCAGTACAACCTCATCACAGTGATAGAATTTACAACACATGAGATCACATACAATCTCGTCATAGTGGTAGAGTTTACAACACATAAGGAAATCACATCAGATAACACAATCATACAATACTAGGAATCATGCCGTAGCCAAGTTGCTACACACATTTTTTGGGGGACACAATTCAATCCATGACACTAATTATGCGGTACTTAAAATCCAGGATAACTTTCATCACCTTCAAGAGGAAGAGAATAAAGAAGAAGATGAATGACTGATACAAGGAGACAGAATCCTCACTGTATACCCATCACAGCCTGGCCTTAAGAATCCAGACACCTTGCTCCTACCTTAGCTCTCATCACTCCTGTATAATTCACTAAACCTATCTCCTTTTTCTCATTTGTAAAATGATAACACTGTTCTGTCAACCTCACACAGGACGGAGTAAATGTAAACAGGTACCTTGGAAAGAACATATATAGTCAGACACAAAACATAATGAAACAAAGGAGTTGTAGTTATTCCACTATGAGAAGGACATTATAATAATGCTACCTATAATCATAGTTTGTGGCAAAACGGACAATAATCTCTAATAAATTGGCCTCACAACCTTCAAGGAATGCTAAGACTTGCACACAAAAATATGAATTTGAAGGGAAAAAACCGGGGCGGGGGGTAGGAGGCTTCAAAAATCACTTTGAATGTCTTCTTAAACTAATTATAGTCACTCATTTACTTCTCAAAACATTTTAGAATCCAGTAAAGTGAAAAGCACTCTTTTGTAGTGTATTATATATGAGGGGACTAAAAAATATCCCGAGCTTCTGGGAATTTATAATCTGGTTAGGAAACAAGAAATAAGCACACGTTACTACAATATACAACAAGCACTCAATAAATGTTACCATTATTATGAGGTAGTACAAAAATGCTTCAAGACATTCTGCGGCAAAAAGGACCACTTTCAAATAAGATGGCCAACCAGCTTCAGTGAGGAATATGCGGTTTCTGCTTGCCCTAGTACATGAGTTGGCAAACTGTGGCCCGTGGGCCAAATCCTGTCCAACCTCTGTTTTTATACAGCCTGCAAGCTAAGAATGGTTTTTACATTTTAAAATCGTTGGGGAAACTCAAAAAGAAGAATTCATGGCACGTGAAAATTATATGAATTCAAATTTCACTGTCCGTAAATAAAGTTCTATTGGAATACAGTCACGTTTTCAGGCTACATAAGCAGAGATGAGTGCCTGTGACAGAGAATTTATGGCCTGCAAAGTGGACAATATTTACCATGTGGTCCTTTACCAAAAAAGTGTGTCAGCCACTGTTGTAGAAGGATGGATGGGATTTCAGTGGGTAGAACTACAAGATGAGGGGATGAGGGGCTGGGAGAAGCAAACATTCCATTTGAGAAATGAAAGAATAAAAATATGAAGGGAATAAACCCAGAATATTTTAGGAACATGTGAAGATCAGTTTAGGTGAAGCAGAGGGTCCACAATAGGTAAGCAATTATTGAACCATTTATTACTTTGCGCTATACTGAGCCATTCACACTATTGTGGTAAGGGATTAGCAAACATACTCACACTGAGTCTACAAGATTGGTACTATTATCCCTATCAGTAATTAAGACTAATTAAATGATTTCATACGGAAAATAATGCTTACAGAAGTTAAGGAACTTGCCCAAGATCACGACCAGTAAGCAGTTGAGCTATGAATCTAGTAGGTTCCTTTGACCCCAGAGCCCATGCTATTAAATGCTACACCATATCAAACCTCCACACAGAGTACTAAAAGGAAATGCATCTATCAAGGTAGGTTAGGGCAAAACTGTCAAAGTTTTCAAATACAGAAGTAAAAAGAATATGGATTTTATCTGTAGGCTATGATTCTCCAACTGTGTTTAAAAGGCCAGTTGTCCCACGAGCTAGTCCAAATACAGTTTCATATATAGAAACCAAAAGATAATATATAGTATATCTTACCAACCCTACCCTTATTACACTAAGTCTAAGGCAGGGGTGTTCAATAGAAATATCATGCAAGCCACATATGTAATATTAAATTTCTACTAGCCAGTTTTAAAAAGTAGAAACAGGTGAAATTAATTGTAATAATGTATCTTATTTAACCCAGTACACCCACTCCTCACTTATCAACGTGGTTAGGTTCCAAAGACCAGGTCAGTTATGTGAAAATTGGCGTTATACGATAATGGAGGATGATCACATCAGATCACAAAATGAAAGATGACTGTATTGTTACATAACTGCCAAACCACTGAGAATCATGGCCGAGCCAAGCTGACACATAACCTTCACCGTCACAGCCTGCGTTACTCTCGCCTCACACCTTGGCGTTTGTTACTGCCAGACATGCGTCATTGAGGCACAAAATAGTTGGACAGTAGATTTTTTACTATCATCTTGGTAAACCGAGACAGTCGATAATGAGGAGCAGGTGTATATCTATTATAATTTCAACATACAGTCAATATCTTTTAAATTGATATATTTTATGTCCTTTTTTCATACTTTGTCTCAAAATCTGATGTGTATTTTACACTTAAAGCATTAGCCATATATCAAGTGCTCAATAGCCACATGTGGCTAACGGCTACCATACTGGATGGTGCAGATCTAAGCGACAGCTCTTCTAAAGATCACAGCACGAAAGAGGTAGAGCTCACGGTAGTGGATTCCAACATCAGAGTCAGACGATAAAAGTGAAGGGCATAGGTTAAGAAAGGGAGCATTTAGCTCCAATACCTAATGTTTGAAATAAATGAGTGCTCTAAGAAACGAATAACAATAGTAACCTGTTAGCAATCTATATGTTTTGAGTTCTTAAACTATTGTGCACTATTGATTTTATAATGATTATTTTCGCCACATTTTAATTTGTTGTAATTTCCTCACTCCCCAATTCCCTAAACTATTTCAAAGTTATCAAAAAAGAACTTCCAGGTGCTTTCCACAGCTTGAACAAATTTAAAATCTACATAGGTATGGGCAATGGGAAGCCACTAAAGAACTTTGGAAAGGGAACAGAAATAATGTTTTAGGACTAATAGTCAGGTATCCATGTCAAAGAAGGGGCTGTAGGAAATAAACTGGAGAGGCACCATTTCAGAGTGTTCCAGACAAGTCTCGAACTAGGGCTACAACATCGAGAATAAAAAACACAGAGGCTAGATACACTGTAGCAGTAATCCAACCAAACCAAGTAAACAGTTTGATGCCAGAGTAATCGAGAGGAAGGAGTTGATGGTGCCAAACAGAATGACCCAAATAATACAGTCAAAAAAGTTCCCCATCCTACCCTCTAAGAGAATTCGAGCTGGGACTATTCTGCAAAGATTTTGTTGCAGCCGACACTTCCTTTTTCCTGACTTTCTAGATACCAAATTCTTGTTCATTAATTTATTAAAGTACCTATGATAAATTTAGATAGTAATCAATAAATTCTGCTGGTGAAAAACAAATTGCTGGACAGGGTGTTTGTCTCTACCTTTTTGCAGGGAGGGGATGATATTTTAGTGGTAATAGATCAAAGTACATCAGCATTCACATTTAAAACTGTGACTAAACAATTCGAATGTTGCAATGATAGGATGTTTAATAGTTTATCATGTTTACCAAATGAAATTATGCAATTACCAGGTATTTATCCCTGCTTAAAATATAAAATTAAGGAAACCAAAAACCATGACCAGCAGTTCTCAACCATTTGATCACTTCGGAACTCTATCTCCATTAATTAGGTTATGCTTTTTAAAAGTAAAATGAATTAAAATATTAAAGTTCTTTTAATTCAGAGGATTTCATGGTGTCTCCTTGAGATAATGGGAGAAGCTACTGAAAGTGAAAAGTCATCAGGTAAGTTATCAGGCACCCATACACATAAAAAAACTGATACTAAACAACACATTATGATGCCAAGTATGTAAAAATGTTTTATACAATATTTTCACCAAAAAAATAAAATTTCTATTTAAAAACATATTTTATACATAAACCAAAAACCAAATCCATTGCCATCAAGTCCACCCGATTCATGGCAACCTCTTGTTACAGAGTACAGTGTCTCCATAGAGTTTTCTTGGCTGTAATCTTTACGGAAGCAGATTGCCAGGCCTTTTTTCTGCAGTGCTGCTGGATGTGTCTGAACCACCAATCTTTTGTTTAGTAGAAGAGAGCAAATCATTTGCATCACCCAGGAACCATACACACACACACACACAAACTTGAAACACTCAAAATATCAGCAGGAATTATTTTAATAATTGTACTTTAGGTGATTTTGACTTTAGATACTGCTTCTATGTTTTCTACAATGATAATGCATTATTTTTAAAACCAGAAGGAAAGAAAAAAACCAATAAACTTAGGCAAGTGGAAACTGAGGCAGTGCCAATCTATTAAGAATTATACTGGATTGATATGCTATCTGTTGCCACCATAATCTCTAAGTAAAAAGTATTTCAGGTCCCTTGAGAACAGGAATCTTATCTATAATACAAGTTCAACTACATTCAGATGTACAGTTTACAATACACAGATTAATATATGGTGGAACATGCTACAAAGATTAAAAACACTAAAAACGGCTTCTTTGGAAAAACAGAAATCAGTTTAGCACCCTAACGAAATAACGGCACAGCAAAGAGTGGGTGCTGAAAGAATAAATGGTACGAGGAGTCACGAGGTGACTTAGTCCAAAATAAAAAATGTAAACCTAATATTGCTAAGCACGCCAGATTGAATAAACACTGCTTTAAACACTGCTTTGCCCCCAACAAATGCTGATTTTTTAAATTAATTTTCTCAGTTTTAAAGCAACAAATAAGCATGGTTGATCAATGTACAAATACTTGCGGTGCTGGAGGTGGGTAGGTAGAAAATACAAAAAAGTACCGTATAACATCCTTCCTGCCTTCAAAGGCGTTTCACAAATGTGGAATGGTAACAAAAAAGGGACAGAACAGGAAAAGAAGCCACAAAAACAGCCGTAAGTGGCTGTCGTTTTTAATGAAGGTTAAGAACCATTAAGTTTAAAGAACAGAACTTTCCAGGTGATAATGAGCCAGGCAAGAGTTGAACAGGAGCAAGGCGCAGAATTAGGGACTCAGCATACATTCAATCCTGATGACAGCATCAAAACTATCCCCTCCATGTGCTTAAGTGTACACATACGCCGAATAAAAATTTATTACAGTCTAATTGAATTCCCACTGATTGAAATCGACCAAGCAAGGTTAAAGGCACAAAGAGTTCCACTGCAATGTGCGCATCTGCATAGAGGGCAGTGACTATTCAGTCTTACTTAGTAGAGGACTTAAAAAACACCAGACAATACACCAAACAACGCTTAATCAAAGTTGAACATCCGCTAGGAACGATCCACCCTTCACACGTTCACTATCACGTAACGGCCTTCAGCTGTGCGTTCTATACCGTGCACAGGTTGGCAGGGCGCAGCCTCCCGGCATCACCCCTCATCCTCTGCCCGGACCACTCCCAGGACACAGTGTTTACCAAGGCAAACACCGTACACACCACCTCCCACAACCCCTGCTCCGGGCCTGCCCGAGTCACGGCGAGGCCAACTGGTCAATAAACGACGGGGAGGGACTAGCAATGGGGCAGGTGGGGGTGGCGCGGCTTCGCGACGATGAAGCTGGGCGACCGCCTAACAGAGGCCGCCACCGCGCCGGCCCGAGGCCCCGGGCTGCCGCCACGCCCGCGCCG
>NW_004444000.1:7366958-7373202 GCF_000243295.1 Trichechus manatus latirostris | reverse complement strand
GCCCGCAGCACCCCGAGCGCCCGCCCAACTGCCGCGGCAGAGCGCGCAGGGCGCCCAACGGCGGTCCCGGCCCAACCAATGCGGGCAGGGGAGGAGAGGTGCGCGCGGCCGGGGGAGCGAGCGAACCGCTCGGTGGTCGCAGGAGGAGGCTGGGTATGGGGAAGGCAGGAGCGAGGAGGCGCCGAAGCCATTGCTGAACGCAGCGCCAGGACGGGTTCCGCTAGGGGTTTGTGCCCCTTTCCCCTTGGAAGGCGCAGATGGTTTGACCCCCCACCCCGAGTGAAGTGCCTTGTCCCAGCTCCGGCTGGACTGTACCATCGGGCGGTGCCGCCGGGATTTCTCTCCCCCACCACCACCATCAATTCCCCCCCACCCGGGTCCGCGGTCGGTTGGCCCCGGCCGGGCTCAGAAACGCGGAAAGAGCTGGCCGCCATTTTGGGTGGGACTAAGCAAAGACGAAACACCCTCCCAGTCGATGGGGTACTCTGGACCCTGGCTTATTCTGTTCCCTTAATCCTTTAGGTACTTACACGACGTTGGGTGAGGGGAGCTGGAAGATCAGCGGGTCCCCGGTCCTCTCTCCCTAGGGGTGATGGAAATCAAACCCCCCCCCGCCACCTCCAGGTGGTTCTTCCCGCCGCAGAGTGGGAGCAGCATAGAAGGCGGGGATTTATTAGCATAATCTGCCTGGCAACCAGACCTAGACGTTATATTATTGGTTGACCTCTGTAATCCCCGTGCCATGCCTAGAGACTAGTAACGCTAGTGCGAAATGACAGGCCTAGATTTAAGCGTCATGACGAAGATCCTGAGACGCTTATTCTGTCGGCAGACAAGCCAAAAGGAGATTCATATAATAGCCCAATGACAGAAGGCCTCTTTATTTCGTTCGCTGTTTATTTAAGGCCCAATCAAAGAACGGGTCTCAGACGGCGCCCGCCTGCGTTTGTGCTCTAAGCCAATCAGAAAGCGCGGCTCTTCGGACTCAGGGTCGGGCCCCTCTGAGAGACGGTAAATCTTCTCCCTGCGTCTGAGAGCCCGAAGGTGGCGAGGATGGGATCCTGGTTGGGGGGTCAGACCCAGCCTTTCAGGAAGCTGTGAAGTGGGTGAGGTTCTCCCGAGCGGCCCAGCACTTGGGTGGCAGGCACAGGGAACGAGGCGGGACGGGCGCGATCCCATCGACCTGCACAGACTTGGTGCGTCCTGCGCCCCCGGCAGTGTTGGCAGTGTTTGCAGTGCGGTGGACTTGCCTAGGGGTGCCGAGGTAACCCGAAATGCGTGCCACTACCCAGCACTGCAGCGGGCCAGGCTTCCGGGACACACCTTCCCACACCTTGCCAGTGCGTGTGTGGGCTGGGCCTGCTGCGACCTCGGCGTTCCTCGTGGGCTCCCGACACTTCATGTCCATACGAGTCAATACCCATTTTACTGCGTGTCTGCCCTCGGTTTCCCGTCGCTTCCTTTACACAGAAACATCCCTTCCGTTTCCCCTGCCAAGCCGTGGAGGCCCTCCACCGTATGTCCGCTTTCCCCTTGGCCATTCTGGTCATTCTGGAAAAAGGAAATGATTTTCAGAAACATTTAGCAAATATTATTAAAGAGTGGTTAACCCTGGCCTTCCACATTCTGCCATCCCTTGAGTTTGCCTTCTCAAAGGTCCACCAAGTGCACAGAAAAGAGCTCAGGCTTACAAAGGAGATACCCAGCTGCAGCTACCCACAGGCGATGCGAATTGGCAGCTAGGTCTCACAGAGACTTCGTTATTTCGCGGGGCAGTTTTCCCATCCGTGCTAGATTGTTTTGAAGATTAAGCAAGATTTGCGTGCAAAATACTTAGCACACTTTCTGGAACTTAAAGGAGGGGAAGTATTAATGACGATAAAACCTACAGAATTGCTAAACTATTGGCTAACTAATCAAGTAAAAGAGAATACAGCGAAGCAAAGACTTGAGAACGGAGAACACCCACACTCACAGGAGTTTTAAAAAACAAACTGTAAAATTGACCTTAAGGTCTTGGAGAAGAGCATTCTAGTCTGCGGGAAGGGTATATTAAAGGCCATGAGGTTTAAAAAAGAAAAAAATGGCACGCACATGTTCGTTCATCCTTCCATTGAATAAACATTGAGTGTTTACTAATATGCCAGGCACTGTCCAAGGTGCTATGCGATCCACTAATGAAGACCATAGACGAAAGGAAAAACAACACATAAAAAGCCATGACTTCATGAAGCTTTCACTCTAGCACACAGGAACAGTAGGAAAGCCAGGGTTGCTGGAACACAGGACAAGGGCTATAGTGATAAAGGAAAGCTTGGGGAAATAGAGACCAGATCATACGGGGCTTTGAAGCCTATGGTATGGAGTTCATATGTTATTTTTCGTGCAATTTAAACCACATGGATTTTAAGCATAGGAATGTCACTATACACACACAGAGAGCTATATATATATATATATATGTATATATATATATATATATATATATATATAAATGAACTCCGGATGCTCTGGGGAGCATATTGGGGGTGAGAGGTGAGAGACAAGGAAGCTAGTTATGTGTCTGTTGCAAGATGCTCTAAGCAAGAATGATGATGATCTGAACTAAAATGGGAATAGTGGAAATGAGATGTGTATGAACACCAGATATATTTGAGTGGTAAAGCCACGGTACTTGCAAATGAATAAGGTGTGGGACAGGATGTGGGTTGCTGGTGATGCCTAGAGAATACAAAAAAACAAAAAACAAATGCATTGCCATCAAGTCAATTCCAACTCATAACGACCCTAGTAGGACTGCCCCATAGGGTTTCCAAGGAGTGGCTGATGGATTTGAACTGCTGACCTTTTGGTTAGCAGCCGAACACTTAACCACTGTGCCTCCAGGGCTCTGCCTAGAGAATAATCAGCAATAAATCAGGAATAACTTATAAAGTTGAGGTCTAAGTGACCAAATAAATGTTGGCATCTTAACTGAGATGAGGAAGACTGGGAAAGAAATGGTTAGAAAATTAAGAATTCTATTGTGATCATGTTAAGTTTAAATTATCTTCTAGAAATCCAACTAGATATATTGTATGATGTTGTTGTTAGCTGACGCTGAGCGACCCCCAAGTCATGACAACCCCATGCACAATTTGGTCCTGCACCTCCCGGAGGATAGGTTGTGGATTTGATCATTGTAGTTCATATCGTTTTCACTGGCTGATTTTCGGAAGTAGATCTCCAAGCCTTTCTTCCTAGTCTCATCTTAGTCTGGAAGATCCACTGAAACCTGTTCAGCATGAAAGCTTCCACTGATGGATGGGTGGTGGCTGCACATGATGTGCATTGGCTGGGACTCAAACCCGAGTCTCCCTCATGGAAGGCATAATTTTACCACTGAACCACCAATGTCCCCATAGATAAACCGTATACCTAACCAAACCAAACCCGTTACCATCGAGTTGAGTATAGGCAGTTGGAATTCAAGAGAGAAATCAGGACTAGAAATACAAATTTAGGATTCATCAGATTGTAAATTGTATTTAAATATATAGGATTAGATGAGGTCATGTAGGGAGCAAGTGCATACAGGTAGTTCCAGACTTATGAGGTATTTGAATTATGACAAACTGTACTTACAATACTTACAACCATCCTTTTTTTTTTGTACACCTTATCATTAGTAATATGTACTACATACGATGTTGCAGCGTGTAGTTTGCTGATGTTATCATTTTCTCAGATGTTCACTCACAGATGTTCAGTGTTACAATTTATTGATCAAAACACTGCCAGATAGCAGACTATGACCTGGTCTGCAATGAAGTCTGTGTTGGTGTTGGTGTGTGTGGTCATAATGGATCGGAAGTTGGGCGATGTTCAACGCCTTTGCAGATCCAGCTTCATTGTTACAACACTGACACTGGGGAAGATTGATTTATGCTTGGAGTCTAACAGATTGCTAGATGTGTGACCTTGGGCAAAGTGTTTTAAGCTCCCTGAACGTTGGGTGTCTCATCTGTAAAATGAGAATAATAATATTTGTATTTGAGTATTATAAAGATGAAAACATGAATGCATGCAAAGCATTTTACAGAGAACATAGCACATCATGAAGCACTCAATAAGCTGTTGCAATTTTAAAAAATCTTGAATTTATAAAAATACTGATAATAAAAGGCAATAATAATGAAAACTAAAAAAAAAAAAGAAACTATTCAACTTACATCAGAACTGACTTACAACGGAATCATCGGAACAGAACTGCATAGTAAGTTGGAGACTACTTGTATAGAGAGACAAAGGGTCCAGGACTAAGCTCTTGGGAGCTCCTGAATTTAGAGGTAAGAGCCAGGAGGGGAGCCATGAAAAGAGACAGAAAACGCCAGTGAAACAGCAGGAGAACCAGGAGAGGGTGATGTCAGAGAAGGCAAGGGAAGAAACTGTTTCAAGAGGATAGAGTGGTCAAATGTACCAAGCGTTGCTGAGAGGTAAAGAAAGAGAGAGGTGGGGCCAAGGTGGCAGACACTTCCTGTGGTCCCACTTACAACCAAGACCCTAAAAAATGAGTGAATAAATTATATATGACAATCTAGGAGCCCTGAACATCACAGGGAAAGTTGAGGAATCAGACTTGGGCGGGGGGAGGAGAGACAGTTCGAAGCAGGGAGGAGTTGCCAGACCTGACCCAGCGGGAGCCGGCACCCTTCAGGCTGGACAGTCTGGCGTGCACAGTGAGGTAAGCAGTGGCACTCAGGAGGCGTTTTCCACATCAGGAGAGACAAAAGGGCAAGGAGTCTACTTACACCTCCAGAACCAGTGAAAAGCAGCGCTCAATTGGCAAAAGATAAGTACATGCGTCTGACCTACCATTGGGGTCAAAAAACACCCCCTTTGGGAAAAACCTCTCTCCCATTTACCTAACCCCTCCCTACTCTGCACTGGGTCGTCCTCTAGGCCCGGAAGTGGGACCTGTCACGCGTCTTGAGCCATTCTCCCAGCTTTGGAGAGGGAACAAATTAACAAACTGGAAAAAATAATCTTCTGTCTCCCCTAAAGCCAAGAATTCAGGGTTGGCAAACCTTCTTTGCCTAGGCACAGGCATAAGGGGTCATGGACTTTGAATGCCTTTCACCTCAGAATAGTCCTGCATGGGCCCATTTCCACAGTACAACTGGGTATAAACTTGAAGCCTAACTTCAACTGTTTCAGCTATATGGTAGAGTGACAGGTTCATAACATTTGACACTGCCCTGCGCATTAAGCAGGGACCTCACCTACCCACATCAGGGGCCTGAGGACTAGTGGCTCCACCCATGCCGCCTAGCCACCTGCTACAGGGGTCCAAGAATAAGTGGTGCCTCCCAGTCCTGACAGTCAACAGCATTGGGTGATCATAGTCTGGCTGCAAAACCCACCCACCTACATGCTCTAGGGAACAGGGATATGATTTCCTCCCAAACACTCAGGAGCAGCTGTCAGCCCCCTGATTTGCTCAGTGCATGACCCCCTACTGCAGCCAGATACTTGTGCCTACACCAATCACCCCTGCCTGTCTAGGACTGTAGGTGAGAGCCTGCACCACACACTTGGTGACTGACCACCTGGACACCTGAGCTGAATCCATACAAGAAAGGTAAATGGACTCTTGGACTCACATACCTAGTAACAGATCTAACCACCTGATGACAGGACCTTAGTTAGAGCTTCAAAGGCGCCAATCATCAAAGTAGCTCACGTGAGCAACCTATTTGGGCATATCAAAACAAAACAAAACAAGAAGCTAGGACAAAGTAAGCAAACATAAATATAATAACATTGATGGCTCAGAGACAACAGTTAATATCAAATCACATAAAGAGGCAGACCATGATGGCTTCAGCAAGCTCCTAAAACAAAGAATCAAGAAATTTTCCAGAGGAAGAGAATTTCTTGGAATTACTGGAGGCAGATTAATGTACAGAACTCTTTAAGAGATCAGGAAGGAGATCAGGCAAAACACAGAATGAGCCAAAGAACACACTGACAAAGCAATAGAGGAACTTAAGAAGATTAGAGAAGAGCCTAATGACAAATTAAACAGGCTGCAAGAATCCTTAAAGAGACAGCAATCAGAAACCCAGAAGATTAACAATAAAATTTCAGAATTAGACAACTCAATAGAAAGTCATAGGAGCAGAACTGAGGCAATGGAAGTCAGAATTAGTGAGATTGAAGATAAAGCACTTGACACCAACTTGTTTGAGGAAAAATCAGATAA
>NW_004444000.1:7364594-7366858 GCF_000243295.1 Trichechus manatus latirostris | reverse complement strand
TGAAGATTTGTTGGCAGAAAACTTCCCTGATATCATCAAAGATGAGAAGGTATCTATCCAAGATGCTCATCGAACCCCACATAAGGCAGATCCCAAAAGAATGTCACCAAGACATTTTATAATCAAACTTGCCAAAACCAAAGATAAAGAGAGAATTTTAAGAGCGGCTAGAGATAAACGAAAAGTCATCTACAAAAGAGAGTCAATAAGACTAAGCTTAAACTACTCAGCAGAAATCATGCAGGCAAGAAGGGAATGGGATGACATATATAAAGCCTTGAAGGAAAAAAATTACCAGCCAAGAATTATATATCCAGCAAAACTGTCTCTCAAATATGATGGGAAAATTAGGGCATTTCCAGATAAACAGAAGTTTATGGAATTTGCAAAAACCAAACCAAAATTACAAGAAATACTAAAGGGAGTTCTCTGGTTAGAAAATACATAACATCATATAACAATCTAAGACTAGAAGACAGGACAGGGCAACCAGATATCTACCCAGATAGGGAAGTCACAAAAATAAACCAAAGTTAAAACACTGAAAATAGGGAAACAGAGATGTCAGCATGTAAAAGATGACAATATTAAAACAAAAAAGAGGGACTAAAAAATGTAGTCATAGATCTTTCATAAGAAGAGGAAGTCAAGGCGATATAAAGAAATAAAAGAGTGTTTTGAACTTAGAAAAATAGGAGTAAATACTAAAGTAACCACAACGGAAACTACCAATCCTACACATTAAAATAAAAAACAAGAACATAAAGACTCAGCAAATACAAAATCAACAACAATGAAAAGGGTGAAAAGAAAACACATAAAGAAAAATGATTCAGCACAGAAAATTAAATGGAACAAAGAAACTGTCAACAACACGCAAGAAAAGACATCAAAATGACAGCACTAAATTCACACCTATCAATAATTACGCTGAATGTAAATGGACTAAATGCACCGATAAAGAGACAGAGAGTGGCAGAATGGATTAAAAAAAACACAATCCACCTGTATGCTGCCTGCAGGAGACACACCTTAGACTTAAAGACACAAACAAATGAACTCGAAGGATGGAAAAAAATATATCAAGCAAACAACACTCAAAAGAGAGCAGGAGTGGCAATATTAATCTCTGACAAAATAGACTTGAAAGTAAAATCCACCACAAAGGATAAGGAAGGACACTATATAATGATTAAAGGGTCAATACACCAGGAGGATATAACCATAATAAATACTTACACACCCAATGACAGGACCCCAAAATACATTAAAAAAAAAAACAAAAAACCTCTAATGGCATTGAAAAGAGAGACAGCTCCACAATTATAGTAGGAAACTTCAACACACCACTTTCAGTGAAGGACAGAACATCCAGAAAGAAGCTCAATAAAGACATGGAAGATCTAAATGCCACAATCAACCAACTTGACCTCATAGACATATACGGAATGTTCCACCCAACACCAGCCAAGTATACTTTCTTTTCCAATGCACTGTTCTCCAGAATAAACCACATATTAGGCCATAAAGCAAGCCTTAACAGAATCCAAACCATCGAAATATTACAAACCATCCTTTCTGACCATAAAGTCATAAAAGTAGAAATCAAAGACAGAAAAAGCAAGGGAAAAAAAATCAAATAGAGACTGAACAACACCTTGCTCAAAAACTACTGGGTTATAGAAGAAATTAAGGATAGGATAAAGAAATTCACAGAATCAAATGAGAATGAAACCACATCCTACCAGAAAAAGCAAGAGCAAAAGCAGTGCTCAGGGGTCAGTTTATAGCAGTACATGCACAGATCCAAAAAGACGAAAGGGCCAAAATCAAAACATTACCCCTACAACTCGAACAAGTAGAAAGAGAGCAGCAAAAGAAGCCCTTGGGCAACTGAAGAAAGGAAATAATAAAAATCAGAGCAGAATTAAATGAAGCAGAGAACAGAAAAACAATTGAAAGAGTCAACAAGACCAAAAGCTGGTTCTTTGAAAAGATCAACAAAACTGATAAACCATTAGTCAAACTGACAAAAGAAAAACAGGAGAGGAAGCAGATAACCCGTGTAAGAAATGAGATGGGTGATATCATAACAGACCCAACTGAAATGAAAAGAATCATAACAGAATACTATGAAAAATTGTACTCTGACAAATTTGAAAACATAGTGGAAATGGACAAATTTCTGGAAACTCACTACCTACTAAACTAACACAAACAGAGCTAGAACAACTAAATAAACTATAACAAAAGATGAGATTGAA
>NW_004444000.1:7357134-7364346 GCF_000243295.1 Trichechus manatus latirostris | reverse complement strand
TGTTTGCAGATGATATGATCTTATACACAGAAAACCCCAAAGAATCCACAAGAAAACTACTGGAACTAATAGAAGATTTCAGCAAAGTATCAGGATACAAGCTAAACATACAAAAATCAGTTGGATTCCTCTACATCAACAAAGAGAACTTTCAAGAGGAAATCACCAAATCAATACCATTTACAATGGCCCCCAAGACGATAAAATACTTAGGATTAAATCTAACCAGGGGCGTAAAAGACCTATACAAAGAAAACTACAAGACACTACTGCAAGAAACCAAAAGAGACCTGCACAAGTGGAAAAACACATGGATAGGAAGACTCAACATTGTGAAAATGTCAGTTCTACCCGAAGTGATCTACAGCTACAATGCCATCCCGATCCAAATTCCAACGGCGTTTTTTTAAGGAGATGGAGAAAGAAATCACCAACCTCATGGGGAAAGGGAAGAGGCGCCAGATAAGTAAAGCATTACTGAAGAAGAAGAACAAAGTGGGAGGCCTCACACTACCTAAGTTTAGAGCCTACTATACCACCGTGATAGTCAAAACAGCCTGGTACTGGTACAACAGATACATAGACCAATGGAACAGAATTGAGAATTCAGACATAAATTCATCCACCTCTGAGCAGCATATTTGACAAAGAAACAAAGTCCGTTAATTGGGGAAAAGACAATCTCTAACATATGGTGCTGGCATAACTGGATATCCATCTGCAAAAAAATGAAACAAGACCTGTCATGGTTTGAATTATGTCCCCCCAAAAATGTGTGCATCGATTTGGCTGGGCAATGATTCCCAGAATTGTGTGGTTGGCCTCCATTTTGTGATTGTAATTTGATGTGAAAGCGGATTAGGGTGGGACTGTAACACCATCTTTACCCAGGTCACATCCCTGATTCAATGTAAAGGGAGTTTCCCTGGGGTGTGGCCTGCACCACCTTTTATCTCTCAATAGATAAGAGGAAAGGGAAGCAAGCAGAGAGTTGGGGGACCTCAAACCATCAAGAAAGCAGTGCCGGGAGCAGAGCACGTCCTTTGGACCGGGGTCCCTGCACCAAGAAGCTCCTAGTCCAGGGGAACACTGATGAGAAGGCCAAGAGAGAGAGAAAGCCTTCACCTGGAGCTGACACCCTGAATTTGGACTTTTAGCCTACTTCTCTTTGTTAAAACCATCCACTTGTGGTAATTCTGTTATAGTAGCACTAGATGACTAAGACAAGACCCATACCTCACACCATGCACAAAAACTAACTCAAACTGGATCAAAGACTGAAATATAAAATCTAAAACGATAAAGATCATGGAAGAAAAAATAGGGACAACACTAGGAGCCCTAATGCATGGCATAAACAGAGTACAAAACATCACTAACAATGCACAAGCACCAGAAGAGAGACTAGATTACTGGGAGCTCCAAAAAATCGAACACTTAATGCTCATCAAAAGACTTCACTCAAATAGTAAAAGACAACATACAGACTGGTAAAAAATTTTTGGCTGTGATAAATCTGATCAGTGTTTAATCTCTAAAATCTACAAGATACTGCAAAACCTCAACAACAAAAGACAACCCAATCAAAAAATGGGCAAAGGATATGAACAGGCCCTTCACCAAAGAAGACACTCAGGCTGAAGAAATGCTCACGATCATTAGCCATTAGAGAAATGCAAATCAAAACTACAATGAGATCTCATCTTACCCCAACAAGGCCAGCATTAATCCAGAAAACTCAAAATAATAAATGTTGGAGAGGATGTGAAGAGACCGGGACACTTATCCACTGTTGGTAGGAATGTAAAATGGTACAAACCACTTTGGAAATAGATTTGGCACTTCCGTAAAAAGCTAGAAATAGAAGTACCATACGATCAGCAATCCACTCCTTGGAATATATCCTAGAGAAATAAGAGCCGTCACACAAATAGATATACACACACTCATGTTCACAGTAGCAAAAAGATGGAAACAACCTAGGGACCCATCAACGGAAGAATGGATAAACAAACTGTGGTATAGTCACACAATGGAATACTACACAACGGTAAAGAACAAGGATGAATCCATAAAACATCTTATAACGTGGAGGAATCTGGAAGGCATTATGCTGAGCGAGTTTAGTCAGTCACAAAAAGACAAATATTGTATAAGACCACTATTATAAGAACTCAAGGAAAGGTTTAAACACAGAGGAAAACATTCTTTGATGGTTACAAGGGTGAGGAGGGAGGGAGAGGGGTATTCTCTAACTACATAGTAGACAAGAATTATCTTAGGTTAAGGGAAGGACAACACACACCACAGGGGAAGTCAGCACAACTGGACTAAACCAAAAGCTAAGAAGTTTCCTGAACACAACCAAACACTTTGAGTGACAGAGGAGCAGGGGTGAGGGTCTGGGGACCATAGTTTCAGGGGACATCTAGGTCAATTGGCATAACAAAGTTTATTAAGAAAATGTTCTGCATCGCACTGTGGTGAGTGGTAACTGGGGTCTTAGAAGCTAGTGAGTGGCCATCTAAGATGCATCAATTGGTCCCAACCCAGCTGGAGCAAAGGAGAATGAAGAACACCAAAGACATAAGGAAAATATTAGCCCAAGAGACAGAAAGGACCACATAAACCAGAGACTTCATCGGCCTGAGACCAGAAGAACTAGATGAGGCCTGGATACCACCAATGACCACCCTGACAGGGAACACAACAGAGAGTCCCTGACAGAGCAGGAGAAAAGTGGGGTACAGAACTCAAATTCTAGTAAAAAGACCAGACTTAATGGTTTGACTGAGACTGGAGGGATCCCGGAAAACATGGACCCCAGACTCTCTGTTGGCCCATAGCTGAAACCATTCCTGAGGCCAACTCTTCGGACAAAGATTATACTGGTTATGGGACAGAAAGTGATACTCGTGAAGAGTGTGCTTCTTAGCTCAGGTAGATACATGAGACTAAATGGGCAGCTCCTGTCTGCAGCTGAGATGAGAAGGCAGACAGGGTCAGGAGCTGGTGGAATGGACACGGGAAATCCGGGGTGGAAAGGAAGAGTGTGCTGTCACAGTATAGGGAGAGCAACTATGGTCACATAGCAATGTGTGCCTAAATTTTTGTATGAGAAACTGACTTGAATTGTAAACTTTCACTTAAAGCACACACAAAAAAAATTGGTAAGAACAGAAAAATAAAGAAACCTTTGGATCTGGAAAGATGGAGGTAGAAGTGGCTAATATTGTGGACGACAGCAGCTTCAGGAAAGGGTAGGAAACCTAGCAGGAGTGGCCTGAAAAAGGAATGGGAGGTGAAGAGTGACATCTGTTGCTAATAGTATAGCAGATAAGATAGCTGTATATGCTATCTTTAAAAAGACTTTTTAAAATGTGTGACAGAGGTGGCAAGAGAGTAAGAAATCTATAAAAGTTGAAAACAAAGTCAATAAGGAAGAAGGGAAAGCTCATCATTACAGAAGAAAACAAACTAACAACACTAAAAGGAATGCTGAAAAAAGAAAATTTATCATTGGACAACAACCATGTTTTTGTTAGGTGCTGTCTTAGGCTGGGTTCTCTAGAGAAGCAAAACCAGTAAAGTATATAAATATATATAGGCAGAGAGATTTATATCAAGGAAACAGCTCACGTGATTGTAGAGGCTAGAACGTCCCAAGTCCATGGATCAGGGTAAAGGTCTCTCCCAAGTCACGCAGCTGCAGTAACTGGCAAGCCCAAGATCGGCAGGTCGGAGAGCAGGGCTCGCACACGCTGTGCAGATCGACGAATCCCAAGTTCGGCAGATAATCTGACAGCTCAAGTCCCAAGAACCGGAGATGAGACGACAGGAGGCAGCTGCAGGATCCAGAGAGAGCAAAAAGCCAGAACGTCTGCTTAGATTCAGATGCGGGCCACACCCCCAAGGAGACTCCCTTTTATCTGATTGGCTGCTCACAGTATATTCAGTCATGGGAGTGATCACATTAAAACGCTGAGAATCATGGCCCAGCCAGGTTAACACACAATCTTAACCATCACAGTCCACCCCTTGTCAACTTGGCACATGTACACATATCCTTAAACCATACATAATCTCTGAATAAAGACAATGAGAAAGTCATACTTGTGCCTAACATGATACAACTAACACGCATATAATCCAAAACGCACTAGCCCCGTTTACAGTTTATATTTTATAAGTGAAGGAAACAAAAATATTTGATGCACACATACAAAGCAGAAATACTCATAACAATTACAGTCTCCGTTTCTGCAACTGGTCACGTGGCCGTAATTGGTATTTAGAACTACCTTCTTCCACCACCCATTCTGTATTCCCTTTGCCCTTAGAAAGCACCTTGGCTGGTCGTGGTTCTTTGCCTGGTGGGGTGACCCAAACCTTCATCCCTGAAGGGTCTGGGTCATTAGTAGTCATGTCAGAATTAGGTTGCTGTAGTTTTCCATTGACGTTAATCACAGGGCGTGGTAATACTAAGAGAAGCCCTAAGGAATCTCCTGCATTCCAGACATACTCTTCTTTACCTCCATTATGTAATATCAATCTGATTTCATCTTGGTAATCAGGGTCAATCACACCAGCCAGTATGGTAACTCCCTTCTTTGCCTGTTGATTCAGAGGCATAAGGAGCCCAAAGTGGCCAGGTGGCATTCTTAACTTCCAGTTCAATGGAATCAGTGATGTGTCTCCAAATGGGAGCATTCCTCCCTTTGGAACTAAGACCTCTAGGCCTGCAGAGCACAAGGTCAAGGAGACGGGAAGCAAAAACCTTACAAGGGGGTCACTAGGGGTAATATAGTGACTGGTGCCACTCCCATTTCCGCACCTTGATTCCTGGACCCGTGAATCCTGGCTATGGGAGAAACAGCACCATATATTGGATGCTGGTTTAAAGCACATACAGCCTCCTGGAGAACATTGCCCCAACCCTGCAAGGTATTGCCACCTAGCTGGCGCCACAATTGTGTCTTCAGAAAGCCATTCCATCATTCTATCAAGCCAGCTGCTTCAAGATGGTGGGGAACATGGTAAGACTAGTGAATTCCATGAGCATGGGCCCACTGCAGCACTTCATTTTCTGTGAAGTGAGTCCCTTGATCTGAGGCAATGCTGTGTAGGATGCCATGATGGTGGATAAGACGTTCTGTAAGTCCACGGATGGTAGTTTTGGCAGAAGCATTGCATGCAGGGAAGGCAAGTCCATATCCAGAGTAAGTGTTCCAGTAAGGACAAAACGCTGCCCTTTCCATGATGGAAGTGGTCCAATGTAATCAACTTGCCACCAGGTTGCTGGCTGATCACCTCGAGGGATGGTGCTATATCAGGGACTCAGTGTTGGTCTCTACTGTTGGCAGATTAGGCACTCAGCAGAGGCTGTAGCCAAGTCAGCCTTGGTGAGTGGAAGTCCATGCTGCTGGGCCCATGCATAACCTCCATCCCTGCCACCATGTCCACTTCGTTCATGAGCCCATTGAGCAATGACAGGAGTAGTTGGGGAAAGAGGATGAGTGGTTTCCACAGAACGCGTCATCATATCCACTTGATTGTTAAAATCATCCTCTGCTGAAGTCACCATTTGGTGAGCATTCACATGAGACACAAATATCTTCACTTCTTTGGCCCATTCAGAGAGGTCTATCCACATACCTCTTCCCCATAAATCCTTGTCTCCAATTTTCCAGTCATGTTCCTTCCAAGTCCCTGACCATCCAACCAAACCATTGGCCACAGCTCATGTATCAGTATATAATCGCACATCTGGCCATTTCTCCTTCCAAGGAAAGTGAACAACCAGGTGTACTGCTCGAAGTTCTGCCCATTGAGAGGATTGCCCTTCACCACTGTCCTTCAGGGAGGTCCCAGAAAGGGGCTGTAGTGCTGCCACAGTCCACTTTCGAGTGGCGCCTGCATATCATTCAGAACCATCTGTAAACCCAAGACGAGTTTCCTCTTCCTCAGTCAATTGATCATAAGGAACTCCCCATGAGGCCATAGGTGCAGACTGGGAGATGGAAGATAATGTGACAGGAGTGGAGACAATGGGCATTTGGGCCACTTCCTCATGCAACTTACTTGTGCCTTTGGGTCCTGCTCGGGCCCAATCTCGAATATACCACCTCCATTTAATGACGGAGTGTTGCTGTGCACGTCCAGTTCATAATGGGCAGGTCAGGCTTCATGGTGAGTTGGTGTCCCATGGTTAAGTGTTCAGTCTCTACTAAGGCCCAGTAACAAGCCAAAAGTTGTTTTTCAAAAGAAGAGTAGTTATCTGCAGAGGATGGCAGAGCTTTGCTCCCAAATCCTAAGGGTCTGCGCTGTGATTCACTCCAAACAGCATCTCTATCTGCCACTGACACTTCGAGCACCATTGGATCAGCTGGATCATATGGTCCAAGTGGCAGAGCAGCTTGCACAGCAGCCTGAACCTGTTGCAGAGCCTTCTCTTGTTCTGGTCCCCACTCAAACCTAGCAGCTTTTCGAGTCACTTGATAGATAGGCCGGAGTAGCACACCAAAATGAGGAATATGTTGCCTCCAAAATCCAAAGAGGCCCACTAGGAATTGTGCCTCCTTTTTAGTTGTGGGAGCAGCAAGATGCAGTAACTTATCCTTCACTTTAGAAGGAATGTCTTGACATGCCCCACACCACTGGACACCTAGAAATTTCACTGAAGTGGAAGGTGCCTGAATTTTTGTGGGATTAATCTCCCACCCTCTAGCATGCAAATGTTTATCAATAAGTCCAGAGTCATTGACACTTCTTTCTTACTAGATCCAATCAGCATAATGTCATCAATGTAATGGACCAGTGTAACATCTTGTGGAAGGGAAAGGCGATCAAGGTCCCTGTAGACTAAATTATGACACAGGGCTAGAGAGTTAATATAGCTTTGAAGTAGGCAAGTGAAGGTGTATTGTTGGCCTTGCCAGCTGAAGGCAAACTGCTTCTGGTGGTCCTTTGAAACAGGTATGGAGAAAAAGCCATTAGATCAATAGCTGCATACCAGTTACCAGGAGATGTATTAATTTGCTCAAGCAGTGAAACGACATCTGGCACAACAGCTTCAATTGGAGTCATCACATAGTTAAGTTTTCGATAATCCACTGTCATTCTCCAAGATCCATCTGTTTTTTGCACAGACCAAATAGGCCAGTTGAATGGGGATGTGGTGGGAATCACCACCCCTGCATTCTTCAAGTCCTT
>NW_004444000.1:7351086-7355516 GCF_000243295.1 Trichechus manatus latirostris | reverse complement strand
GGTGGTTTAGCAGACAAACATGAAGTAATCTCTTCAGATGGGACTGGTTGCTGACAGGAGTGATTCAAGGGAATTTACGGGATCAGTGTCCCCAGCTTCCAGATTACCTGCCCATATGTCCCCAATCCCAAGTCTCAGGATCCCATCTCTTCCCAATCAACGCCCTTACCTTAACTTCAGACACCTCTCGAAGTTTGCAATTGAGCTGGCATTGTAATTCAGCCACTCTCACAATAAGACTCTGGGTTTGGTTTTCAGCAATTTCAGCTCTGTTACTACAAGAAATAAGGCTTTCTTTCAAAGCACAAGTGGAAGCCTTGAGGTCATGTATGCGGCACTTGAGCCTTGACTCTGAAGCCCTGAGCACATCTCTTTCCTTCACCAGTCTGTCTAGCGAAAGTAGGACAAACCAACCAGCTTCCTTATACTTCTCATTCTGACAAAGCTGTAGAAAGATATCACACATGTGTTCACCCTGAGCCTCGCCTTTCACCAATACCTGATCTACCGGTGAAGATATTTTGCATATTTGTATCGCCACCTTGCTCCATGGACTAGCAGTGACCTCTTTACTACTGGAAGCAGAGTCATCGACGTCTTTAAGACTAACCAGACTTGAGAACCAATTTAGAAAACTCATCCTTACAATTTTGTTTCTCTAGAACCACTCCCGGTACCAAATGTCTTAGGCTGGGTTCTCTAGAGAAGCAACACCAGTAAAGTGCATAAATATATACATATATATAGAGAGAGAGATTTATATCAGGAAACAGCTCACACGATTGTAGAGGCTAGAACATCCCAAGTCCGTGGATCAAGGTAGAGGCCTCTCCCAAGTCACGCAGCCGCAATAGCTGGCAAGCCCAAGATTGGCAGGTCAGAGAGCAGGGCTCCCACTCACAGGATGTGCAGATGGATGAATCCCAGGTTCTGCAGATAATCTGACAGCTCAAGTCCCAAGAACTGGAGATTAGATGATAGGAGGCAGCCACAGGATCCAGAGAGAGCAAAAAGCCAGAATGTCTGCTTAGATTCAGATGCAGGCCACATCTCCAAGGAGACTCCCTTTCAACTGATTGGCTACTCACAGTATATTCAATCATGGGAGTGATCACATTAAAACACTGAGAATCATGGCCCAGCCAAGTTGACACACAATCTTAACCATCACAGGGGCCATCAAGTCAGTTACGACTCTTAGTGACCTTATGGACAACAGAATGAAACACTGCCAGACCGCCAGGTCCTGTGCCATCCTCACAATCCTTGCTATGTTTGAGCCCCTTGTTGCAGCCACTGTATCAGTTCATCTCATTGAAGGTTTTCCTCTTTTTCGCTGCCCTCTACTTTGCCAAGTATGACGTCCTTCTCCAGGGACTGATCCCTCCTGATAACATGTCCAAAGTACATGAAATGAAGTCTCACCATCCTTCGCTTCCAAGGAGCATTTTTACTGTACTTCTTTCAAGACAGATTTGTTCATTCTTCTGGCAGTCCATGGTATATTCAATATTCTTTGCCAACACCATAATTCAAATGTATCAATTCCTCTTCAGTCTTCCTTATTCACTGTCCAGCTTTCACATGGAAATAAAGTGATTGAAAATACTGTGGCTTGAAACAGGCAAATCTTAGTCCTCAAGGTGCTATCTTTGCTTTTTAACACTTTAAAGAGGTCTTTTGCAGCAGATTTGCCCAATGCAATGTGTCTTTTGATTTCTTGACTGTCCTTGGGTGTTGATTGTGGATCTAAGTAAAATGAAATCCTTCAGAAATTCAATATTTTCTCCGTTTATCATGACATTGCTTATTGGTTCAGTTGTGAGGATTTTTGTTTTATGTTGAGGCTGTAGTCTTTGATCTTCATCAGTAAGCACATCAAGTCCTTTTTGCTTTCAGCAAGAAAGGTTGTGTCATCTGCATGTCACAGGATGTTAACTAGTCTTCCTCCAATCTGATGCCACATTCTTCTTCATATAGTCTTCATACAGTTCAGCTTCTCAGATTATTGGCTCAAATGACAACATTGTGTCATCTGCATATCACAGGTTGTTAATTAGATTTTGCCAATAAAACCTTCAATATTACAACTCGAGGCTTAAATTTTTCTTTAGCTGTTTGACCTTGAGAAATGCTGAGTATGTTCTTCCCTTTTGATTTTCTAACTCCAGGTCTTTGCACATTTCTTTATAATACTTTGTCTTCTTTGAAATCTTCTGTTCAGCTCTTTTACGTCATTATTTCTTCCATTTGTTTTAGCTACTCTACATTCAAAAGAAAGTTTCAGAGTCTCTTCTAATGTCCATTTTGGTCTTTTCTTTCTTTCCTGTCTTTTAATGATCTTTTTGCTTTCTTCATGCGTGATGTCCTTGATGTCATCCCACAGTTCGTCTGGTCTTTGGTCATTAGTGTTCAATGCATCAAATCAATTCTTGAGATGGCCCCAAATTCGGGTGGGATATACTCAAGGTGGTATTTTGGCTGTCATAGTTTTAATTTTCTTCACCTTCAGCTTGAACTTGCATATGAGCAATTGATGGACTGTCCTGCAGTTGGCCCGTGGCCTTGTTCTGACAGATGATATTGAGCTTCTCCATTGTCTCTTTCCACAGATGTAGTCGATTTGATTCCCTGTATTCCATCTTGCAAGGTCCATGTGTATAGTCACAGCTTATGTTGTTGAAAAAAGATATTTGCAACGAAGAAGTTGTTGGTGTTGGAAAATTCTATCATGTGATCTCCGGCATCATTTCTACCACCAAGGCCATATTACCAACAACTGATCCTTCTTCTTTGTTTCCAACTTTGGCATTCTAATCACCAGTAATTATCAATATATCTTGACTGCATGTTTGATCAATTTCAGACTGCAGAAGTTAGTAAAAATATTTTATTTGTTCCTCTTTAGCATTAGTGATTGGTGTGTAAATTTGAATAATAATATTAATTGGTCTTCCTTGTAGGAGTATGGATATTATTCTGTCACTTACAGCATTGTACTTCAGGATAGATCTTGAAATTTTCTTTTTGACAATGGATGTGATGCCATTCCTCTTCAATTTGTCATTGCCGGCATAGTAGACCATATAATTACCCAATTCAAAACGATCAATACCAATCCATTTCAGTTCACTAATAATTAGGATATCGATCTTCAATCATTCCATTTCATTTTTAACAACTTCCAATTTTCCTTGATTCATACTTTGTACATTCAACATTTGGATTACTAATGGCTGTTTGCAGCTGTTTCTTCTCATTTTGAGTCGTTTGATGTCAACATAGTCTCAAAATATCTCCACAAAAAAATACTTATTAATTACAAAGGGAAAAACAGTAATTTTGCAGTGGTGAAATTAGGCAGATACCATTTTAACCTAGTGCTTAAAGGTAATGTCTTCAGGAATAGAAAAATAGATAGCATGTGTCTCCTCACTGAGAAGGATCCAGCATAGCTTCTGTAATACGGCTGCCGAAAGTTCATAACGAGAATTGGAACCCTCATTTACTGCTGGTTAGATAGTAAAATTCTGCAGCCAGTGGGGAAAACAATATAATGGTTCCTCAAAAAGTTAAACATAGAAATACCTATGACCCAGCAATTACACTCCTAGGTAGGTACCCAAAAGAATAGAAAGCAAGGACTCAGACACCAATGTTCACGGCAGCATTATTGACAATAGCCAAAAGATGGAAACAACCCATGTGTCCATCAACAGATAAATGGATGAATAAAATGTGGGATATGCATGTTGTTGTTGTGAGGTGTTGTTGAGGTGTTTCCGACTTACAGTGACACTATATACAACAAAACGAAACACTGCCCAGTCCTGCATCATCATCACAATCATTTCTATGTTTGAGTCCATTGTTGCAGCCACTGAGTCAATCCATCTCGTTGAGGGTCTTCCTCATTTTTGCTGACCTGCCACCTTACCAAGCATAATGTCCTTCTCCAGGGACTGGTCCCTCCTGATAACATGTCCAAAGTATGTGAGATGAAGTCTCGCCATTCTTGCTTCTAAGGAACATTCTGGCTATACTTATTCCAAGACAGATTTGTTTGTTCTTCTGCCACTCCATGGTTTATTCAATACTTTTCTCCAACACCATAATTCAAAGACATCAGTTCTTCCTTGGTCTTCGTTATTCATTGTCCAGTCTTCACATGCATGTGAGACAATTGAAAATACCATGGCTTGGGTCAGACACACCTTAGCCCTCAAAATGACATTTTTGCTTTTTAACACTTTAAAGTGGTTTTTTGCGAGACTCCGGCAAGATGGCGGTCTAGGCAGAAGCACCACGCCGTCCCTCCACAACAAAGATCCAAAAAACTAAGCCAAACAGAGAATCAACAATCCTGAAACCCTAGAACATCAAATGAAGAGATAAAGAACTCAGCCGAACACCAAATGGAGTAAGAATAC
>NW_004444000.1:7305797-7341014 GCF_000243295.1 Trichechus manatus latirostris | reverse complement strand
AAAAAAAAAAAAAAGTAAAGTGGTTTTTTGCAGCGGATTTGCCCAATGCAATAAATATATCATTTGATTTCTTGACTGCTGCTTCCAGGGACGTTGATTGTGGATCTAAATAAAATAAAATCCTTGACAATTTCAATGTTTTCTCCGTTTATCATGGTGTTGCTTATTGGTCCAGTTGTGAGGATTTTTGTTTTCTTTATGTTGAGATGTAATCCATACTGAAGGCTGTAGTCTTTGATTTTGATCAGTAAGTTCTTCAAGTTTTCTTCACATTCAGCAAGCAAGGTTATGTTAGCTACATATCAGAGGTTATTAATGAGTCTTCTTCCAATCATGATGCTGAGTTCTTCTTCATATAGTCCAGCTTCTCAGACTATTTGCTCAGCATACAGGTTGAATAAGTATGGTGAAAAGATACAATCCTGACTCACACCGTTCCTGACTTTAATCCATACAGCATCCCCTTGTTCTGTTTGAACAACTGACTCTTGGTCTATGTACAGGTTACTCATGAGCACAGTTAAGTGTTCTGTAATTCCCATTCTTTGCAATGTTATCCATAATTTTTATAATCCACACAGTCAAATGCCTTTGCATAGTCAATAAAACACAGGTAAACTTCTTTCTGGTATTCTCTGCTTTCAGCCAAGATCCATCTGACATCAACAATGATATCCCTTGTTCCATGTCCTTTTCTAAATCTGGCTTGAATTTCTGGCAGTTCCCCTATCGATGCATTGCTGCGACCCTCTTGTATGATCTTCAGCAAAATTTTACTTGTGTGTGATATTAAGGATATTGTTTGGATCACCTTTCTTTGGAATAGGCACATATATGAATCTCTTCCAGTCAGTTGGCCGGGTATCTGTCATTTAAATTTCTTGGCATAGACAGTGAGCACCTCCAGTGTTGCGTCCATTTGTTGAAGCATCTCAATTGATATTTCATCAATTCCTGGAGCCTTGTTTTTTACTATTCCCTTTAGTGCAGCTTAGACTTCTTCCTTCAGTACCATTGATTCTTGATCATATGCTACCTGTTGAAATGGTTGAACATTGATCAGTTCTTTTTAATTCAGTGACTGTGTATTCCTTCCACCTTCTTTTGATGCTTCTTGTGTTGTTCAATGTTTTCCCAGTAGAATCCTTCAATATTGCAAATCTAGGCTTGAATTTTTTCTTTAGTTCTCCAAGCTTGAGAAATGTTCTTCCCTTTTGGTTTGCTAACTCCAGGTGTTTGCACATTTCATTATAATACTTTACCTTGTCTTCTTGAGCCTCCCTTTGAAATCTCCTGTTCAGCTCTTTTACTTCATCGTTTCTTCTATTCGTTTTAGCTACTTTACATTCAAAAGCAAGTTTCAGAGTCTCTTCTGATGTCCATTTTGATCTTTTCTTTCTTTCCTGTCTTTTTAATGACTTTTTGCTTTTGTCATGTATGATGTCTTTGATATCATTCCGCAACTCGTCTGGTCTTGGGTCATTAGTGTTCAATGTGATAAATATATTCTTGAGATGGTCTCCAAATTCATGTAGAATATACTCAAGGTCATATTTGGCTCTGGTGGACTTGCCCTGATTTTCTTTACCTTCAATTTGAACTTGCATATGAGCAATTGATGATCTGTTCCAGAGTCAGCTCCTGGCTTTGTTCTGACTGATGATATTGAGATTCTCCGTTGTTTCTTTCCACTGATGTAGTTGATTTGATTCCTGTGTATTCCATCTAGTGAGGTCTGTGTGAAGAGTCGCTGTTTATGTTGTTGAAAAAGGTATTTGCAATGAAGAAGTCGTTGCTCTTGCAAAACTCTATCGTAGGATCTCTGGAGTCGTTTCTGTCACCAAGACCGTATTATCAACTACCGATCCTTCTTCTTTGTTTTCAACTTTTGCATTCTAAAAAAAAATTGTTGCTGTCGAGTCGATTCCAACTCATGCGACCCTATCAGACCGAGTAGATCTTCCCCACAGGGTTTCCAAGGAGCACTTGGTGGATTTGAACTGCCGACCTTTTGGTTAGCAGCTGTAGCTCATAACCACTACGCCACCAGGGTTTCCAATCACCAGTAATTATCAATACATCTTAATTGCATGTGTGATCAATCTCATACTGCAGAAATTGGTAAAAATCTTCACTATCTTCATCTTTGACATTAGTGGTTGGTGTGTAAATTTGAATAATAGTCGTATTAACTGATCTTCCTTGTAGGCGCATGGATATAGTGGTGGATATTATCCACCACTATATCACGCAATATTCTTTTATGATCCATAGGGTTTTCATTGGTAATTTTCAGAAGTAGATTGCCAGGCCTCTCCTCCTAGTCTGTCTTAGTCTGCAAGCTCCACTGAAGCCTGTCCACCATGGGGAACCCTGCTGATATTTAAAATACCAGTGGTATAGCTTCCAGCATCAAAGCAACATGCAAGCCACCACAGCACAACATTATGACAGATGGATGGTGGATTTATGATATAACAAGTGTTTTTTTTTTTTAATTTGAAAGTTAAAAGCTAAGGAATTGAGCAGATACAAACTTCAAAATGTGATTTTTATATAAAATCAGATACATTTTTTTTTAGAGTAGAAAACAGAATCAGCTTTTTTTTTTTTTCACAATTATGGGGTTTATTAGGGAAGTAACAGGTTACAATTCAGGTTCAGGAACATGCAGGATACAGTTCTTCCATCAGGACAGCCTGAGGGCATGCCTCTCCCTGGCCTCTGCCCTGCTCTGGCAAGTGTTACAAAGCTCTTTTAGCTCTTCTGATAAGTGCCCAGAGGCACCCCACTCCACCAGTAAGCCTTCTGCCCAAAGGCACTCAGCTTTCTGGATAGTGGGCCGGGAAGCCCAATTTGCCATCTCTTTGCTACCACCCCTCCCCCTCTTCAGTGCCACAGCTCTCTCTCTCTCTCTCTCTCTCTGTCTCCTGGTTCCAGGAGCCTCCCTGCGCAGGGATACTGGGTCCAAAGGACTCACTCTACCCCTGGCTGTTCTTTCTTGTTGGTGATGGGATCCTCCCTCTCCCACCCCTGGGATGGCTCATTTCAAGTCCAGCAAGATGGCAAAACTGACCAATCCCCTTGGTGGGCCACAATTACCCAATCTGCAGAGTCCCACCCAATCACGTGGGCGGGAGTTACAAGACCATGGCAAGAAAGGTCACACAAAAGCAATCCATCACACTGCACCAAGCCTCAAAAGTCATGTGGCATCACTTTTGCCAACTCTATCAGTTGAGACATTCGAAAGGCCCACCTAAGTTCGAAGGGAGGAAACATAGATTCCTCCTTCCAATAGTGTGTTGAGGTGCCTGAAGAGCATGTGCAAAGGAAATAATGCCTAACCTAATTTTGAAAAATAAAATCTGTCATACCCTTAAAATGATCTGTGCCCAGATACACTTTGAATGCCTCTGAATACTTCTGGGGTAGGTTCCCCAATTTGTGACCACCGGTACAGTGAGTAAAGCATTGGCTTTTGAGTCAGAAAGACTGGATTTGAACCCTGGCTCTGTCACTTCTTGCCTCTGTGATCTAGGGAGGAATGTCACTTACTCACTGTAAACTTGTGTCCTTATTATAATATCCATCTCAAGGTTGTTTAGAGAATTGCATAAATTGTTTCTATAAAACTGCCTACCACAGGGCTAGAATCAGTACCCAAAAATCTCCCTTTCTAGTTGCCCCACCCCAACATTCTATCTATGCCTCTACTGATGCATTTATAACTGTAAACTTTGCCCCATATGCACAAGTCTTACTTCTCCAACTAGACCATAACTTCCTTGAGGACATCAGCTGGGTCTTTCATCCCACCACCTGCCCCTACTTATTTGATCTTCTTTCCTAGCTGTGGGTGTGTCAGGAGAAAGTTAACTTAAGTCCTACTGTGTTCAGGTTTCGTTCAATCTGATCATTTCTGTGGTTCATTTTAGGGCTCAATCTTTCTTGGTTAAAAATGCTCACTCCGGTAGCTTTTTCTTCATCTTGCTTCTCTTCTAAAATGGCTCCTGGATAGATGAGAGAAGGTACCTTTGTGTCCCTGGCTTGTCCTGGAACAGCAAGTCTAGCTAGCATTCCATGTTCTCCAACGGAAGAGGAATGTAGGATATGATGAGGCAAGGAATGGGTGAGATCTGTGTTTGCCTCCTCATGAGGGAAGGGGTAGGGTTTTTTAGTTGGTGTGACCCAAGTAGGAAAATCTGGTACTTTCCCCTAGGGTTGTTCTAATGTAGCTATGGTTGAAAGTTCTTTCTTTGTTGTCGTTCATTCCCTTACTAACATTTTCACCTGTGCCATGGCAGGGTAACCAGTCAGTTTAGAGACTTGTTTGGCATCTTTCTGATGAGCTTGATTGGCATCTTTCTGATATGCTTGGTGGAGAATGTGACCCTGGCTCAGTGCTTGTCTCTGGGTGTCCACTGGCTATAATCTGCTGGTCTCTAAACAATCTTCCTTTTCACCCTGGTGTTACTGGCCTCAAATACTGAAACTGGCAACTGCTGGTTCAGCAATTTCAGGTCAGGCAATGTAGGGACATTGTGGGGCGAGGAGACTGGGGAAAGTCGGGGGAGGGTGGGCATTGGGGGCGGGTCTCCCTTATGAACCCAGCCTCATCTCATTTCTTGTGGATTGCAGTACCCTGGGCATCTCACCACTTTCTCCATCTGACTAGCTGGTCTACCCCAAGTTCTGCTGAGGAGTTACGCATCCAGTGTTCACAGAGGGATCCACGGGGAGACAACTAGCTCTCAATTCAGCTTCTGTACCACATGGTTGCTGAGGGCAGCTCAGGAAAGCGAAACTGTTTGTTAGTTGGCAACGAGTAGGTTCCAACTCATGGTGATCCTGTGTACAATAGAATGAGCCCTGTAGGTGGGAAGGCACTCAAAATATACAGCAGTCACAGAGGATTCCAGCATACCAACGATTGTGAAGATGGTGCAGGACTGGGCAAGCTAAACTGAGGGCCTTCCTCTTCCTGGTCAGACTGCTTTACTTTTCCACAGCAGTGTCAAGGACTGGGTGGGACAGAGATAGTTTAGGAGGCTAGAGTCCGAATTCAGGGTGCTGGCGCTAGGGGAAGGCTTTCTCTCTCTGTAGGCTCTGGAGGAAGGTCCTGTCTCTTCTGAGCTTCTGCTCCTGGACAGTTTTCATGTGGCTTGGCATCTCTCTTCTCAGAATCAGCATTTTTAATAGAAAAGATGATTGCAGAGAACTTACTGCTATGGGGTATCCTAACTGCTTTTGTTTGTGGTCCAGATACCCAGAGGTTTTAAACTCACAAAACTGAATTTCATCTTCAGTCAAACAGCTAGAGCCACGGATGATGGAGAAAGACTGGTAAAGGAGGTGATGTCCAAAGAAGTCTGGGAAGTTAATAAGCAGAGAGAAGCAGAATGAAAAACTCCTGAGTCATATTACATCTTTCTCCATGAAAATACAGGCAAGCAAAAAGATAGAAAATGTACAAAATGTTAAAGTCCTTTTCATCAAACGTTGTTACTTCAAGAAAACACCTTTATGAATGGGACTCACTTTGAAAGGTTTGAACCACAATTTAGATTTCATTATTAGGGAAGCTAGGTAAGAAAGAAGTATTATTAATATAATTAGTGTACTATGCTTCATCCTATTTGTAGCAATCTCGTTAAAGGCTAATCATTGTGAAAAAAAGTCTTCTCTCAGAAATTTAATGTCAAGAGTTACCTAAGAATTAATACTGAATAGAAACCATAAAACAGAAAATCTGTTGCCATCGAGCCCATTCCAACTACAGCGACCCTGCTGGATAGCTGCCTGGTAGGGTTTCCAAGGCTGTAAATCTTTTTCTTTTAATTGGTGGAAAAATTTTAATATATTTGCGATGTGTCTACACTCTCCCCTTCTCCACCCTGGGTTCCCTGTTTCCATTAGTCCAGTTTTCCTGTCCCTTTCTGCCTTCTTGTCTTTGCTTTTGGGCTAGTGTGCCCATTTAGTCTCCTATACATGATTGAACTATGAAGCACATTCTTCACGTGTGTTATTGTTGGCCCTATACCCAAAAAAAAAAAAAAAAACCCATTGCCATCAAGTCCATTCTAACTCATAGTGTCCCTCTAGGACCGAGTAGAACTGCCCTGTAGGGTTTCCAAGGAGCAGCTAGTGGACTGGAACTTCTGACCTTTCGGTAGGCAGCCGAACACTTACCTGTCTAATCTTTGTCTGAAGGGTGAACCTCAGGAGTGATTTCAGTACTGAGTTAAAAGGGTGCCTGGGTGCCATCCTCTCAGTGTTTCTCTAGTCTCTGTCAAGCCAGCAAGCCTGGTTTTTTGTTTTGTTTTGTTTTTTGTGAATTTGAATTTTGTTCTACAATTTTCTCCCACCCTGTCAGGGACCCTCTATTATGATCCCTGCCAGAGTAGTTGGAGGGTAACTGGGCACCATCTAGTTGTTCTGGGCTCAATCAGGGGGAGGTGGTGTAGGTGTGGTCCATTAGTTCTTTGGACTAATCTTACCCTTGTATCTTTGGTCTTCTTCTCCTTTGCTCCAGCTGGGATGAGACCAGTAGATGTATCTTAGACGGCCGCTTGCAGGCTTTTAAGACCCCAGTCGCTACTCACCACACTCGGATGTAGAACATTTTCTTTACAGACTATGTTGTGCCAGTTGAGCTAGATGTCTCCTGAGACCATGGTCCATAGCCCTCAGCCCAGTAGCTCAGTGTTTCAGGGCATTTGGATGTGTCTATGAAGTTTCTATGACTTTCCCCTGATCAAGATGTGCTGACTTCCCCAATATTGTGTACTGTCTTACCCTTCAACAAAGTTACCACTTATCTGCTATCTAGTTAGTGTTTTTCCCTCCCCACTCCTCCCTTCCCTCGTAACCATCAAAGATTGTTTCTTTCTGTGTGGAAACATTTTCATGTGTTTTTATAATAGTGGTCTCATACAATATCTGCCCTTTTGTGACTGACTTATTTCACTCAGCATAATGCCGTCCAGATTCATCGATGTTTTGAAATGTTTTGCAAATTCACCATTGTTCTTTACTGTTGTGTAGTATGCCACCGTGTGTATGTAGCATAGTTTGTTTATCCATTCATCTGTTGATGGGCATTTAGGTTGTTTCCATCTTTTTGCTATTGTGAATAATGCTGCAATGAACATAGGTGTGCATCTGTCTATTTGTGTGACAACTCATTTCTCTAGGATGTACTCCAGGAGTGGGATTGCTGGATCATATGGTATTTCTATTTCTAGCTTTTTAAGGAAGCGCCATGTTGTTTTCCAAAATGGTAGTACCATTTTGCATTCCTACCAGCAATGCATAGGAGTTCCAATCTCCCTGCAACCTCCCCAACATTTGTTATTTTCTGGTTTTTTGATTCATGCCAGTAATGTCTGGGTGAGATAGTATCTCACTGTAGTTTTGTTTTGTATTTCTCTAATAGCTAGTGATCATGAGCATCTCCTCATTTGTCTGTTAGCCACCTGAATATCTTCTTTGGTGAAGTGTCCGTATCCTTTGCCCATTTTCTAGTTGGATTGTTTGTCTTTATTGTAGAGGTGTTGGATTTTCCTATAGATTTTAGAGATTAGACCTTTGTTGGATATGTCATAGCCAAAAATTTTTTCCCAGTCTGTAGGTTCTCTTTTTACTCTTTTGCTGAAGTCTTTCGGTGAGCACACATGTTTAATTTCTGGGAGATCCCATTTATCTAGAGTATCTTCTGGTGTTTGTGTATTGTTAATTATGGTTTGTATGCTGTTTATGCCGTATATTAGGGCCCTTAATGTTGCTAACCAAAAGGCTGGCAGTTCAAATCCACCAGCTGCTCCTTGGAAACCCTATGGGGTGGTTGTACTTTGTCCTATAGGGTCACTATGAGTTGGAATCGAGTCCAAGGCAACAGATTTGTTTTTTTTTTTCTTTTTAATGTTGACCCTATTTTTTCTTCCATGACCTTTATAGTTTTTAGTTTTATATTTAGGTCTTTGGTCCATTTTGAATTAGTTTTTGTGTTTCTGTGAGCCAAGGCTATAAATCTTAATGGAAGCAGACTGCCACATCTTTCTCCCTCAGAGTGGCTAGTGGGTTCAAACCACCGATCTTTCGGTTAGCAGCCAAGTGCTTAACCACTGCGCCACTAGGGCTCCTTAGAGAAATCATGGCATATAGGAAATTTTGGAAAGTCTTCATTCAAGCCAAATCTCCTTCAGAATGAAAAAAATTATACTCGAGAAAAACTCATGAATGAATGTGAGAAAACATTTAGCCTGAAGCAATACCTTCTAGATTATGAGAAAATGGGTACTGAAGAGAAATAACATGAATGTGCTAAATGTGGTCAAGTGTTCTATCTTCTTTTTTTTCCCCCAAGTGTTTTCTTGATTCTCATCGCTCACTCTACAGTTAAGAAATCATATGCGGGAAATTGTATAAAAATGATAAATGTGGAAAAACCTTCAGGCATAATGGACAACTTCAGACTCATCATTCTGGGGAGAAATCTAATGAATGTGGCAAAGCTTCTATTCAGAAGTCAAGTCTTATTAGACCCAAAGAAGTCATAGGGAGAGATACCTTATGCATGTAAGGAAAGCGGGAAAGCCTTCAGTAGCAAATCAAATCTCACAGAACATGAGAAAATTCATACAGGAAAGAAACCCTTGGAATGTAATCAATGTTGAGGAGTCTTTAGTCAGAAGTAATACCTCATTAAAGATCAGAACATTCATATTGGAAAGAAACCCTATAAATATAATGAATGTAGAAAATCTTCAGGCAAGAGGAAAACCTCATTAGCCATCAGATAATCCATGCAAGAGAGAAATCTTAAGAATGTAACAAGTGAGAAAGCCTTCAGGGGCAAATCAGATTTCATTAGACATGAGGAAATTCGTATTTGAGAGATTCCTTGTCAGTGTAATGAATGTGCAACAATCTTCAAGACGAAGCTATACCTCATTAAACAGCACAACATTCACACAAGAGAGACACCCTATGAAAGTACTAAGGGTGGGAAAACCTTCTCTCAAATCGCATTATTTATAGTACATTAACTCATATAGGTAGTAAACATTATGAATCTAAAATGTATGGAAAAGTCTTCTCTCAATTTTCAACCCATGCTCTACATATGAGAACTGATACAATATGAGAAAATTCTCATACAGAAGTCATTCCACATTAGACACCATAGAATTCATACTCATTAAAACCTTATATATTCCTTGAACTCAAGAAAACCTTCAGCAGGAATTCATATTTCATAGCACATCAGATAATTCATTTTAGAGTAAAATTTAATTAATATGAGAAAGTCTTCAGCTGCAACTGAAAAATTTTTAGATAAAAGAGATTTTTAATAATAAGAAATATCAGTATAATAGAAATTAGGTCCAAAAAAACCATTGAAATGAACATAACTAAGGGTCAACTTCTACAAACATTCCAATTAAAAGTCAGGAATAAGTCATGGATGTTGCTACCCCACTTATAATCAGCCTGGAACTGGAAAGCCTAACCAATACAAGTGAAACTAAGAAAAACAATACAAGGATTAGAAAAGAAGAAATAGAAGTGTCATCTTTTGACAATATGGTGAGCTACATATATAATAAAGCTATATTCATTAAAATTTTGAAAAAGTCAAAGTGTCAAAGTGAAAACCCTGAGAGACAAGTATGCATCAAAGCTGGCTTTCACTCATGGTTCTGCAGAATGCAAAGACCTTGAGTGTCTATTTTAAAGATATGCAGGCTATGAGGAGGAGATAGCTAATAGATCCTTGGGCCCATCCAAAATAGAAAGCCTAATAGAAGATCCTCCTATAAAGTTGAACTACATTCTTAGTGTATGAGTGAATAAAAGTAAACTGGCCTTGAGGAAAAGTTTATCAGAGAAACGTGCCTTTCCTGACTAAAGGTAAAATAAAACATTCTCAGACAAATAAAATTAAGAGAGTTTACCACTGACAGATGCTTACTAAGGGGAATTATAAAGGTTATACATGACACAGGAGGAATATAATCACAGGTGGAAAGTTTGAGAGGCAAAAAGGAACTGTGAGCAAAAACATTGGAAAATATGTAATTCTAAGCAAATATGGGCTATATAAAACATATGTCTTTGTAACATTAATAAGATGAGAAGACAGAGCTAAAGTACTAAACAAAACAGCCAATATTTATTGAGAGGGATGACTTGGTAAAGCATTCTGAATGTCTTGTATTACTTCAGAGAAGGGTAAATGTATCATTTAATTTCAGGTTTTGTTAAGAATTCATGTGAAATTAGTTAGGAAACAGCTAAAGAATAAATAGAGTTTAACTTCTAATACAGAAAAAACCAAACCGGTGGCTGTCGAGTCAATTCTGATTCATAGTGACCCTACAGAACAGAGCATAATTGCCCCATAGAGTTTCCAAGGAATGGCTGGTGGATTTGAACTGCCGACCTTTTGGTTAGCAGCCAAACTCTTAACCACTGCACCACCAGGGCTTCAACTTCTAATATAGTAGAGGTAAAAAATAAAATCGAATGAAAAAAATTTTCCAAAGGCAAGACAGGACAATATAAGAAAGAAAAAATAGAACAAATAAATAGCATATAATCATAGAAATGAATCCAGATCACAATAAATGTAAATAATAATATAGAAAAAAGACTGTGAGGCAGAATTTATACACTCACACACATACACCATGCAAACACACACAAATAGACACATACATACCTATATGATGTTTTAAAAAGACATCTGAACCACAAGAAGTAAAAGTCAAAATACAGAAAAAAATACCTGGCAAACACCTATTAAAGGAAAACTAGTGCTAATGTCAGACAAAATAGATCTTAAAGCAGAAAGCACTGCCACAGATAAATAGGATCAATACATAAAGGTGGACATTTTAATTCACCAGAAAACACATACACTATGTGAATGAAATAAGTCAATCATAAAAGGACAAATATTGTATGAGACCACTATTATAAAAATCCAAGAAAATGTTTTACACACAGAAAAAAATCACTAACTAGATAGTGGACAAGTTAACTTTGGTGAAGGGAAAGGCAAGCAATATAGGGGAAAGGAGCACAGCTTGGACAAGGCAAAGTCATAGACGCTCCTAGACATATCCAAACACCTTGAGGGACCGAGGTGCTGGGGCTGAGGGCTGGAGACCATGGTCTAGGGGGATATCTAGGTCAATTGGCATAACATAGTTCATAAAGAAAATGTTCTACATGCTACTTTGGTGAGTAGCATCTGGGGTCGTAAAAGCTTGCAAGCGGCCATCTAAAGTACATGTATTGGTCCCATCACATTCAGAGCAAAGAAGAATGAAGAAAACCAAAGATACAAGGAAAATATTAATCCATAGGACTAATGGACCACATGAACCTCAGCCTCCACCAGCCTGAGCCCAGAAGAACTAGATGGTGCCTGGCTACCACCACTGACAGCTCTGACAGGGATCACAATAGGTGATCCTGGACAGAGTAGGAGAAAATTGTAGAACAAAATTCAAATTCACCCAAAAAAAGACTAGACTTACTGGTCTGTCAGAGACTGGAAGAACCCCTGAGACTATGGCCCCTGGACACCCTGCTAACTCAAAACTGAAGCCACTCCCGAAGTCCACCTTTCAGCCAAAGACTACCAAACCAAACCAAATCTGTTGCCATCGAGTGGATTCTGACTCATAGTGACCTTATAGGACAGAGAAGAACTGCCCCATGGGATTTCCAAGGAGCGGCTGGTAGATTCCAACTGCTGACCTTTTGGTTAGCAGCTGAGCTCTTAACCACTGTACCACCAGGAGCCAAAGATTAGACAGGCCTATAAAAGAAACAGTAACACACATGAGGAACGTGCTTCTTAGTTCAATTGAGTATATGAGACCAAATGGGTAACACCCGCCCAAAAGCGAAGATGAGAAGACAGGAAGGAACAGGAAAACTGGAAGAATGGACACGGAGAACCAGGGTGGAAAGGGAATGGTGGAGAGTGTTGACACATTGTGGAGATTGCAACCAATGTCACAAAACAATTTGCGTATAAATTTTTGAGTGAAAAACTATTTTGTGCTGTAAACTTTCACCTAAAACACAACAAAATAAAATGAAAAAATTCTAAAGCATGTATGTAGAGGACTTCTACATTCAGCCAAGATGGAGCAAGAAGGCGTATTTACCCTCTCACATAAAACAATTAAAAACATAGATAAAATATTACAACAATGGTTTTTAAGACACTGGACATAAAGGAACTAAGAGAACAAAGGACAGAAATACCTGAGAGATGAGAAACTAATGAGATGAGCCCTAAGCTTCAATTGCTCCAGCTTACTATCTGAAGAGAATAGTGGAGTGAGAAGAGCAGGGTGGAAAAATCCAGGAGAGGCCACAATTTCCAAGAGTTGAGGAGACGGGTCTTAGAGTCTAGGGAGCCCAAGGAGGCTCAAGTTGGCAGAAAAAAGTGCCAGAGAGGAGAGAGCTGCACGAAGAGAGACAGTGAGAGACAGAGAGCCATCCAAAGATCTACAGCGGGCCGCCTTTGAGTCTTCAGCAGAGTACTGATTACATTATGTACAGGGGAGCAGAGATAAGAAAGACAGTAGGCTTTTCCTTGGAAACAACACAAACTAAACAGACACTTCACTAAAGAAGATATATTGACAGCAAATAATCACATGAGAAAATGCTCAATATCACTAGTCACTGGGGAAATGCACTTAATTTTGTTCATGTGGAACCTGTACATGGATCAAGAGATACTTGTTCAAACAGAACAAGGGAATACTGTGTGGTTCAAACTGAAAATATTGTGAGGCAAGGTCATATCCTTTCATCTTACTTATTCAGTCTGTATGGTTAACAAATAATCTGTGAAGCTGGACTATATCAAGAAGCACATGGCATCAGGATTGCGGGAAGACTTACTAACAACCTGAGATATGCAAATGACACAGTCTTGCTTGCCAGAAATGAAGACGACTTGAAGCACTTACTGATGAAGGTAAAAAACTACAACCTTCAGTATGGGTTACACCTGAACAGGAAGAAAACAAAAATCCTCACAACTGGACCAATAAACAACATCATGATAAATGAAGAAGTAATTGAGGTAGTCAATGATTTCATTCTATGTGGATCAACAAGCAATGTCCATGGAAGCAGTAGTCAAAAAATCAAATGATGTATTGCACTGGACAAATCTGCAGCAAAAGACCTCTTTAAAGTTTTAAAAAACAAAGATGTCCTTTGATGGATAAGGTGTGCTTGACTCAAGCCAATTGTCTCATATGCATGCAAAAGCTGAACAATGGAAAAGGAAGACAAAAGAAGAATCGATGTATTCGAATGGTGGTGTTGGTGGGGAAAATTGAATACACCATGGCCTGCCAGAAGAACGAACAAATCAGTCTTAGAGAAATACAACCAGATTCCTCCTTAGGAGCTAGGCTGGGAAGACTTTGATTCATTTACTTTGGGCATGTCATCAGGAAAAACCAATCACTAGAAAAGGACATCATATTTGGTAATGTAGAGGTTAGTAAAAATGAGGGAAACCCTCAGTGAGATGGATTGACACAATAGCCACAACAATGAACTCAAACATACCAACGATCATGAAGATGACACAGGACCTGACAATGTTTCGTTCTGTTATACATAAGGAAGCCATGAGTCAAAGCTAACTGAATGGCAACTAACAAAAACAACAGCACTGAAAAAGGCAGCGACATTGATGAATCTCAAAATAATTATACTGAATTAAATAAGGCAGATGAAAACGAGTACGTACTGTATGATCCCATTTATATACAATTATAGAGAAATGCAAATTAATCTGCAATGAGAGGAAGCAGATCAGTGGTTGCCTGGGAAAGGCGAGAAACCTGAGAAAAGAAGAAGCAAGAGGAAGGGGATTACAAAGGTCCAAGAGGGAACTTTTAAGATGAAGAGTAAAGTCACTTTCTTGATTGTGGTGATGGATTCATGTGTGTGTACATATTTCAAAACTTATTAAATTGTGCACTTTAAACACGTACAATTTAATGTATGTCAATTTGACCTTGATAAAGCTGTTAAAAATTGTTTTGGACAAGAACATTTTAAAAATATTGCTTGCCAAAAATTCCTCTTAAGAATTTTAAGAGGAAAAATTTAATCTCTTTTTGTTTATAATATGATTAGGTTTACTAAAGTCTCCTAGGTTTTTTAGGTAAACATGTTATAAACAAAAAGAAACTGAAATAGTCCGGCTACCACTACTGTAAGTTCTGATCAGGACCATGATAGATGGAATCTGATAGAACAGGAGAAAAATGTGAAACTATTTCAATTTTTCTAAAACATCCAGATGTACTGGGCCCACTGAGACAGGGGGAAACCCTGAGACTGTTGCCCTGAGATATCCTTTAAGCCTTGAACTCTAACTATTCCTTCAAGTCACCTATTAGCTAAATAGCAGATTAGCTCATAAAGTAATAAGTACTATTGAGTACTATGCTCTTTTAGAAAACATCTGTATAAGACTCAATTGTCAACAAATACTCTAAAGCATAGATGAGAAAGTTGAGGGGCTGTAAGACCAGGTGAAAGGGAACAAAACAACTAGATTGGAAATAATGAGAATGCTGATACAACGTGAAGAATGCCAATGATGTCATTGAACAACATATGTAGAAATTGTTGAATGGGAACATGTTTTACTGTGTACACTTCCACTGAAAATACAATAAAATATTATTTTAAAAAAGAAACTGAAGTAAATACTTAAATATAATAGTAAAACAATAAAATCTTGCAATCTAGGATACTACATGTACCATCTATTCTACAACGTTAGTGAACTTCACCTAGATTTGAAACTAAGAAGCTATAATGGAGATGATAGGCATATATATACATATTTTATTGTGCTTTAGGTGAAAGTTTAAAGAGCAAAGTAGTTTCTCATTAAACAGTTAATACACAAATAGTTTTGTGACATTGGTTGCCAACCCTGCGATGTGTCGACACTCTCGCCTTCTCCACCCCCAAATTCCCTGTTTCCATTTGTCCGGTTTTCCTGTCCCTTCCTGACTTCTCATCTTTAGTTTTCAGATGGTGTGCCCATTTAGTCTCGTATAGGTGACTGAGCTACAAAGCGCATTCCTCACATGTGTTACTGTTGACCCTATAGACCTGACTTATCTTTGGCTGAAGGGTGAACCACAGGAGTGACCTCAGTACTGAGTTAAAAGAGTGTCTGGGGGCCACTGATTACATATAAATAAAAGCTTTGGCCAAACATACCATAAACAAAGTAAATAAATAATACATTAAACTTTTTTTGCCATACAGAGGTCAGACAAAGTAATTTGTTACAAATCTGTTAACAGGCAAACAACCCAATGGTACAATAGACAAAATTATTAAGAAAATTTGCCGACTCATGCTGACCCTATAGGACAGAGTAGAACTGCCCCATTGGGTTTCCAAGGCTGTAAATCTTTACAGGAGCAGACTTTCTCCTGCAGAGTGGCTGGTGGGTTTGAACCACCAACCTTTTGGTTAGTAGCCAAGCACTTAACCACTGTGCCACCAGTACGCCAAGAAAATTTTAGGGATGAGCAAATCCAAATGCCCAAAACCATATCAAATGGTGCTCAAACACTGAGCATCAGGGAAATGGAAATTAATTTTTGTATATCACTTTATATTTATCAATGGAAAAAATTAAAAACAACTGTAGCACCTATTGTTAGTGAGGATTGGGGGAAAGAATAATTTCATATCATGTATCATTATGAATTGTACTAGTCTTTTTAGAAAGCAAGACAGTAACATCAATTAAAATTATATATATATAATGTATGTTATACTTATAAAGTATGTTACATATATGTATGTTTTATATATAATATACAGATATATATTATATTTATATATATATATATAAATATATAAATATATATTTATATACCCACTTTTCACTTATTGACATGATTAGGTTGCAAAGACCAGGTCCCTATGCAAAAATCAACATTATGCAAAAAGGGAGGATGATCACATAAAGTATTACACAGAAATGGAGGATGATCAATCAGATCATAAATTATTATGTGGTACACATGCGTCCCTTTGGACTCAAGAGGCGGAAAATATAGGTGGGTGCTATATGTCCCACTGATCATGAAAGGGTTACTGCCAGACATATATCATTAATGCAGATGGTAGATTTTTTACTATTGTCATAAATGCAAAATGTCATATAACAAGATAGTCGATAAGTGAGGAGTAGGCGTATTTGTTTAACCCAATAGTCCCTATTCTGGGATTCCATCTAGAAGAAAGAAAAGAACCAGTATAAGGTGCTTAATGCAGCATTATACATAATGACATAGAACCAGAAACAGTTGAAAAATAATGGTACATCCACACCATAGAATAATAACCAAGCCACTAAAGAGAATGGACTATAGCTAAATCATTGGTCTTGGAGTGATTTCCAAGAGATATTATTAAATGAAAAAGGAAAAATGCAAAAAAAGTGTGTTGAATCACTCAGGGGAGAACCAGAGAAACAGAACCAGTAGGAGATATAAAGATAAAGAGAATTATTGCAAGGAATTGGCTTAGCAGTTGTGGGGGCTGGTTAGGCAAGCCCAAAATCCATAGGCAGGCTGTGAGGAAAGGCACACTGACACAAGTTGAAGCTGTAGTCCACACGTGGAATTGCTTCTTCTGGGAAGCCTTAGTGTGCTTTTAAGGCCTCTCAACTGATTGAATCAGGCCCACCTATCTCATCTAGGTTAATCTTCTTTAAAGTCAACTCAAAACACCCTCACAGAGGCACCTAGATTTGATTCAATAACAAAGTTGACACATAAAATGGATCATCACACGTGTAGTATGCCATTTTTGTAAAACAAATAATGGCAAAACCCCCTGTATTAGAGTATATTGTGTATATGCAAATATATGTATATTTGTGAATATATGTATAACGCATACATGTGTGATATGGTTGAGCACAGAGAAAAAGTATTGAACAGTTATGTGGGTTAGGGTGATGTGGGTGGAAGAATAGAAGAAGAGCGGAGAGACAAGCCAAAACAAAAAAAGACTACAATATAAAAAACAAAAAATCCAGGATACATAATATGATCAAATTTATGGACACATATAAAATCATTTGTGGGCATATAAATATACAAAGTTATTTCAAAGCTAAAATACAGACACATATTTAGTAAGTATTCAGTAGAGGGTAAAAATCATTTGATAAAATAATTCCGGTTCCTTGTTAATTTTTAAAAATATCATAATCAAAGAGGAATAGACGTGTGCTTCTTGACTCTTTCTTTTTCTATTGTGTTGTTGGTTAAAGTTTGTACAGCAAATCGGTTCCCATTTGAAAATTTCTACACAAATTGTTCAATGACATTAGTTACAATTTTCATAGTATGTCAGCCTTCTCTTTAATTGCATTCTGGTTGTTCCATTTCCAGTACTCTAGTTTCCCTGACCCCTTATCTTCTCGTCTTTGCTTTAGAGCAATTGTTGACCTTTTGAGCTCATATAAAGAGTTTTTTAATAGAGCACTGTACTCATGGATAATATCCTTTATTTTGTGTGCCAATCTGTTATTTCACTAAAAGGTGGTCTCAGGGAATAGTTTCGGTTCAAGGTTAAAGAGTATCTTAGGGTGTTAACCTCAGGGAGTCCTCTAGTCTCAATTGGTCCAGTAATCCTGGACTTTTAAGAATTTGAGTTCTGTGTTTTTCTCCCATTCTATAAGGGTCCATCTATTGTGGCACTGATCAGAATGGCCAATAGTGGTAGCCAGGTGCCACCTAGTTCTTCTGGTCTCAGGGTAGGTGAGGCTGTGGCTTGTGTAGGCTATTAACCCTGTAGACTAGTTTCTTCTCTGAGACCAGTTTCCTTCTTTCTCTTTTGCTCCTGACAAGTAGAAACCAATTGTTGTATCTTAGTTGTCTGCTCACAAGCTTTTAAGATTCCAGACGCTACTCAACCTCACAAGGATGCAGAACATGAACTTTGTGAAGCCAGTTGACTGAATCGTCCCACGAGACTAAGGTCCTAAGCCTTTAAACCCAGAAAACCATTCTTGCAAGGTGTTTGGTTATATCTGAGAAGTATCTGTAACTGTGTCCTCTATGAATATATATGCATGCACACACATATCCATATGCACGCATACGTATAGGTACTGTGCAAACATATGTCCTCACCTGTACCTACCTGTACATATATATGCCTATTCCCCTACGTATGTGACCATACACTTGTTTTTTGGTTATTGTTGGTGTTGCTGCCAAATTATATGTGTCATATTCTTCAGCACAGACATCCTTTTCTCTTGTTCACTTCTTGGTGGCATCTTTTATTTTGGTCAAGCTGTGCTCATTACACCCACATTCTGTGCTATTTCTCCCATCATCAAAAATAAGAAGTATCTACAGTATACAGAGGTTTCTCCTTCCCACCTCCACCCAACCCTGGTAACCACCAATGAACATTGGTCTCTGTATATATATCTATTCTTGTCTTTTTATAAAAGTAGAATCATACAATATTTGTTTTTGTATGATTGACTTATTTCACTTAGCATTATGTCCTCCAGATCCCCCCATGTTACAATAAGTTTCCTGAACTCATCGTTGTTCTTCATAGTTGTGTAGTATTCCACTGTATTATGTACCACATTTTGCTTATCCATTCAACCACTGAAGGGCAGCCTTCAGTATGGATTACACCTCAAAATAAAGAAATAAAAAAAACCCTCACAACTGGACCAATAAGCATCACCGTGATAAACGGAGAAAATATTGAAGTTGTCAGGGATTTCAATTTACTTGGATCCACAATCAACGTCCATGGAAGCAGCAGTCAAGAAATCAAATGATGTGTTGCATTGGGCAAATCTGCTGCAAAAGACCTCTTTAAATTGTTCAGAAGCAAAGATGTCACTTTGAGGACTGTCTTAGTCATCTAGTGCTGCTTTAACAGAAATATTACAAGTGGATAGCTTCAACAAAGAGAAATTTATTCTCTCACAGCCTAGTAGGTTACAAGTCCAAATTCAGGGTGTCAGCTCCAGGAGAAGGCTTTCTTTCTCTGTCAGCTCTGGCGGAAGGTCCTTGTGATGCATCAGTCTTCCTTTGGTCTAGGAGCATCTCAGTGCAGAAACCTCAGGTCCAAAGGACGCACTCTGCTCCTGGCACTGCTTTCTTGGTGGTATGAGGTTCCCGTGTGTTTCTGCTTGTTTCTCTCTTTTATATCTCAAAAAAGATTGGCTTAAGACATCTTGCAGACCTCATCAGTGTAACTGCCGCTAATCCATCTTATTACATCACAGTGATAGAGTTTACAACACATAAGGAAATCACATCAGATTACAAAATGGTACACAATCATACAATACTGGGAATCATGACCCAGCCAAGTTGACAGATATTTTTTGGGGACACAATTCAATCCATGACAAGGACTAAGGTACACCTAACCCAAGCCATGGTGTTTTCAATTGCCTCCTATGCACGGGAAATGTGGACAATGAATAAGGGAGACCAAAGAAGAAATGATGCCTTTGAATTAAGGTGTTGGCAAAAAATATTGAATATACCATGGACTGCCAGCAAACAAACAAACAAACAAAAACAAACCCATTACTGGTTCTTATTTCTCTAGCATATGTTCCTAGGAATGGGATTGCTGGATTGCATGCATCGTATTTCTATTTCTAGCTTTTTAAGGAGACATCATATTTATTTCTGTAGTGGTTGTACCATTTGACATTCCCACCAGCAGTGCATAAGAGTTCCAATCTCCTCCCAACCTTTCCAACATTTATTATTTTCTGTTTTGTTTTGTTTCTAATTGCTAATGATGATGAGCATTTCCTCATGTGTCTGTTAGCTGCCTGAATGTCTTCTTGGGTGAAGTGTCTGTTCATATCCTTTGGTCATTTTTTAATTGGATTATTTATCTTCTTGTTCTTGAAGTGTTGAAGTATCTTGTAGATTTTAGAGATTAGACCCTTGTCAGATATGACGTAGCAAAAAACTTTTTCCTAGTCTGTAGGTTCTCTTTTTACTTTTTTGGTGAAGTCTTTTGATGAGGATAAGTGTTTAATTTTTAGGAGCTCCCAGTTATCTAGTTTCTCTTCTGGTGTTTGTACATGGTTAGTTACGGTTTGTATGCTATTTATGCCCTGTATTAGGGCCCCTAGTGTTGTCCCTATTTTTTCTTCCATGATCTTTAGCATTTTAAGATTTATATTTAGGTCTTTGATCCATTTTGAGTTAGTTTTTGTGTATGTTGTGAAGTATGGATCTTGTTTCATTTTTTTACCAGTGGACATCCAGTTATGCCAGCATCATTTGTTAAAGAGACTGTCTTTTCCCTCTTTAATAGACTTTGGACCTTTGTTAAATATCAGCTGCTTATAGATAGATGAATTTATGTCTAGGTTCTCAGTTTTGTTCCATTGGTCTATGTGTCTGCTGTTGTACCAATACCAGGCTGTTTTGACTACTGTGGCTGTATAACAGGACCTAAGATCAGATAGTGTGAGGCCTCCCATTTTGTTCTTCTTCAGTAATACTTTACTTATCCAGGGCTTCTTCCCTTTCCATATAAAGCTGCTGATTTGTTTCTCTATCTTGTTAAAGAATTCTGTTGGAATTTGGATCAGAACTGCATTGTATCTGTAGATTGCTTTGGGTAGTATTGACATTTTCACAATGTTGAGTCTTCCTATCCATAAGCATGGTATGTTTACCCACTTATGTAGGTCTCTTTTGGCTTCTTGAAGTAGTGTTTTGTAGTTTTCTTTGTGTAGGTCTTTTACATCCCTGGTTAGATTTATTCCAAAGTATTTTATCTTCTTGGGGGCTATTGTAAATGGTATTGTTTTGCTGATATCCTTTTTGAAGTTCTCTTTGCTGGTGTAGAGGACTCCAACTGATTTTTGTATGCTAATCTTGTATCCTGCTACTAAGCTGAAATCTTTTATTAGTTCCAGTAACTTTCTTGTGGATTCTTTGGGGTTTTCTATGTATAAGATCATATCATCTGCGAATATGGATAGCTTTTCGTCTTCCTTACCAATTTGGATGCCCTTTATTTCTTTTTCTTGCCTTATTGCTCTAGCTAAGACTTACAGCATGACGTTGAATAAGAGTGGTGATAAAAGGCATCTTTGTCTGGTTCCCATTCTCAAAGGGAATTCTTTTAGTCCCTTTCTGTTGAGAATGATATTGGCTGTTGGTTTGGTACGAATGCCCTGTATTATGTCAAGGAATTTCACTTCTATTGCTATTTTGCTGAGAGTATTTATCAGGAATGGGTGTTGAACTTTATCAAATGCCTTTTATTTGTTTATTGAGATGGGTCATGTGATTCTTTTGTTTTATTTATGTGGTGGATTATGTTGATTGATTTTCTAATGTTGAACCATCCTTGCATACCTAGTATGAATACCAGTTGGTTGTGGTGTATTTTTTTTTTTTTTTACAATGCTTTTGAATTCTATTGGCTAGAATTCCGTCGAGAATATTTGTGTCTATTTTCATGAGGGATGTTGGTCTATAGTTTTCTTTTTTTGTGTGTGGTGTCTTTGCCTGGCTTTGGTATCAGGGTTTTGCTGGCTTCATAGAATGAATTCAGGAGTGTTTCTTCCTTTTCTATGCTCTGAAATAGTTTGAATAGTATTTGTGTGAGCTCCTCTCTGAAAGTTTGTTAGAATTCTCCAGTGAAGCCATCCAGGCCAGGGATTTATTTTGTTGGAAGTTTTTTATTATCTCTTGAATCTACTCTTTTTTATGGGTCTGTTTAGTTTTTCTACCTCAATTTGTGTTAGTTTAGGTATGTAGTGTGTTTCTAGAAATTTGTACTTTTCTTCTAGGTCTTCAAATTTGTTGGAGTACAATTTTTCATAGTATTCTGTTATGATCCTTTTTATTTCTGTTGGGTCTGTTGTGATATCACCCATCTCATTTCTTATTCAGGTTATTTGCTTCCTCTCCTGTTTTTCTTTTGTCAGTTTGGCCAAAGGTTTGTCGATTTTGTTGGTCTTTTCAAAGAACCAATTTTTGGTCTTGTTGATTCTTACTATTGTTTTTCTATTCTCTCTTTCATTTATTTCTGCTCTAATCATCATTATTTCCTTTCTTCTGGTGTCTGTGGGCTTCTTTTGCTGCTCTCTATTTGTTCAAGTTGCACAGTTAATGTTTTAATTTTGGTCTTTTCTTTGTTTTTGATGTGTGTGTGTATTTCTACAAGTTGACCTCTAAGCGCTGCTTTTGCAGTGTCCCAAAGGTTTTGGTAAGATGTGTTTTCATTCTCATTTGATTTTATGAATTTTTTTTATTCCATCCTTGATTGCTTCTATTATTCAGTAGTTTTTAAGGAAGGTGTTATTCAGTTTCCATGTATTTGACTTTTTTCCTTGCTGTTTCTGTTATTGATTTCTACTTTTATTGCATTGTGATCAGAAAAGATGCTTTGTATTATTTCAATGTTTTGGATTTTGTTGAGGCTTGCTTTGTGGCCTAAAATGTGGTCTATTCTGGAGGATGTTCCATGTGGGAGAAGAACGTATACTTTGCTGCTGTTGGATGGAGTGTTCTGTATATGGCTATGATGTCAAGTTGGTTGATTGTGGCATTTAGGTCTTCCATATCTTTATTGAACTTCTTTCCAGATGTTCTGTCCTTCACTGAAAGTGGTGTGTTGAAGTCTCCAATATTACTGTGGAACTGTCTATTTCTCTTTTCAATGCTGTTAGAGTTTGTTTTACATGTTTTGGAGCCCTGTCATCAGGTGTGTATATATTTATTGTGGTTGTGTCCTAGTGGTATATTGACTCTTTAATCATTATATAGTGTCCTTTCTTATATTTTATGGTGGATTCTGCTTTAAAGTCTATTTTACTGGAGTTTAATATTGCCACTCCTGCTCTTTTTTGGTTAATGTTTTCTTCATATATTTTTTTCATCCTTTGAGTTGTAGTTTGTTTATGACTTGTGTCTAAGTTGTGTCTCTTGTAGACAGCATATAGATGGATCATGTTTTTCAATCCATTCTGCCACTCTCTATCTCTTTATTGGTGCATTTAGCCATTTACAAGCAGTGTAATGATTGATAGGTATGAGTTTACTGCTGTCATTTTGTTGTTGTTATTGTTGTTGCTTTTTTTGCGGTATTGACGATTTCTTTATTCTCCTTAAATTTCTGTGCAGAGTTCTTTTTGTTTATGAATTTTCTTTTCATTTCTTTTATTATTGTTGATTTTGTATTTGCTGAGTCTTTATGTTTCTCTTCTTTTTCTTTTTGATGGGTAGTTTTGTTAGGTGCCTTTGTGGTTACCTTGAAATTTACCTTTTTTTTTCTAAGTTTAAACCAGTGTTCTATTTCTTGATATCACTTTGACTTCCTCTCCATATGGAAGTTCTATGACTGCACCGTTTATTCCCTTTTTTGTTTTGATGTTGTCATCGTTTTCATATTGACGTCTCTGGTTTCATATTTTCAGTCTTTTAGCTTTGTTTCATTTCTAAGAATTCCCTATCTGGGTTTGTATCTGGCTAATCTGTCCTGTCTCCTATTCTTAGATTGTTATCTGATGTTGTTTCTTGTAATTTTGGTCTGGTTTTTACATATTCCCTTAACTTCTGTTTATCTGGAAATGACCTAATTTCTCCATCATATTTGAGAGATAATTCTGCTGGATATATAATTCTTGGCTGGCAGTTTTCCTACTTTGTAGGGCCTCTTTCCTTCCCACATAAAGTTGGTCAGTAGTTTTTCCATTTCAGTAAAGAACGTCATTGGGATTTGTATCAAGACTGCATTGTAACTGTAATGCCATAGGTACACTTGACATTTTTACAACATCGAGCCTTCCAATCTATGAGAGGTCTTTCCATTTATGTAGGTCTTTTTTAAGCTCTTGTAGTGGTGTTTTGTAATTTTCTTTGTCTAAGTCTTTTATGTCCCTGGTTAAGTTAATTCCTAGATATTTTATTATTTGGGGGGCTAAAGTAAAAATATTGTTTTCTTGATTTTCTTTTTGGAATATTCCTTGTTAGTATAAAGGAACCCAACTGATTTTTGACTGTTGATCTTGTACTCTGTAATGTTGCTGAACTCTTCTATTTGATCCAGTACTTTTCTTAAGGAATCTTTAGGATTTTCTATCTATAGCATCATGTCATCTGTGAATAGAGATAGTTTTACTTATTCTTTTTCAGTTTGGATAAGCTTTTATTTCTCTTTCTTCCCTTATTGCCCTGGCTAGGACTTCCAGTACAATATTGAATTAAGAGTGGTGATAATGGGTATCCTTGTCTCATTCTCGTTCTCTAGAGTCTCAGTCTTTCTACATTGAGAATAATGTTGGCTGTTGGTTTGGCATATATACCCTTAATTATCTTGACAAATTTCCCTTCTAATACTATTTTGCTGAGAGCTTTTATCAGGCAAGTATGTTGAATTTTATCATATACCTTTTTTGCATCAATTAATATGATCATGTGGTTCTTTTCCTTTGTTTTATTATGTGATGAATTCCATTGATTGATTTTCTAATGTTGAACAACCCTTGCATTCTTGATATGAATTTCACTTGACCATAATGTATGATTTTTTTTTTTATATTTTGTTGAATTCTGTTGGCTAGAATTTTGTTGAAAATTTTTGCGTCTATATTCATGAGGGATGTTGGTATGTAATTTTCTTTTTTTTGTGATGTCTTTGCCTGGTTTTGGTATCATAGCTCATAAGTATCTGTTTTAAAACACAGACAATATCCTACTTATGATAATGGACTAAAGCATTCCTATTAAAAAGAGATCACAAGTTTTTCCTAACTAGCAACAATAATCATAGGAAACACATAGAAAAGTGCTTAGTTATGGAGAGCCTACTATAAAGTTAGTTTGGTCCTTTTGAAATTGAATGTGTCAGATAACTCAAAGTTAAGAGTGATTGTCTGGAGCACCAGGGGGAGAGGTTCTGCCCCAGGCACACTTGACTTACTTCACCATTTTACCTGTGGTCAGTTCTCTTGCTAACTTTACTTTTGATCCTCTCTGTACTCCTCATTAGAGAGATGCTTTGCTGAAAGCAGGAAAACACTGCTAGTTCTCTTTTCTCTGATTACAGCCTGTTGGTGCCAAAGTGGTTTGTATCAGCCAAGCGGCTCCTTTCTCTACTTTCACTGTGGCTAAACTACTACAGTAGCTGGATTGCTAGTTGTTTATTGCAGAAGGCTGCTTTCTAACCAAATGCAGAAAGCTCTTGTCATGGCTTAAATTGTGTTCCCCTAAAAATATCTGTCAATTTGGCTACGTCATGATTCCCAGTATTGTATGATTGTCTACCATTTTGTCATCTGATATGATTTCCCTATGTGTTGTATATCCTATCACTATGATGTGATAAGATGGATTAGCAGCAGTTATATTGATGAGATCCACAAGATTAGATAGTGTTTTAAGCCAATCTCTTTTGAGATATAAAAGAGAGAAGCAAGCAGAGAGACATGGGAACCTCATACCACTAAGAAAGCAGCGCTGGGAGCAGAGCAGCGCTGGGAGCACAGAGCATCCTTTGGACCTGGAGTTCCTGTGCAGAGAAGCTCTTAGTCCAGGGGAAGATTGACAACAAGTACCTTCCTCCAGAGCTGACAGAGAAAGCCTTCCTCTGGAGCTGATGCCCTGAATTTGGACTTGTAGCCTACTAGACTGTGAGAGAATAAATTTCTCTCTGTTAAAGCCATCCACTTGTGGTATGCCTGTTATAGCAGCACTAGATGACCAAGACAGCTGTATTAAATCTAAACCTTTTAAAAAACAAACTTGATTTCTTCTATTACCCAGTAGTTTTTAAGCACAGTGTTTTTCAGTTTCCATGCATTTGATTTTTTTCCTTGCTATTTCTGTTATTTATTTCTATTTTTATTGCATTATGATCAGAAAAGATGCTTTGTATTACTTCAATGCTTTGGATTTTGCTGAGGCTTGCTTTGTGGCCTAAAATGTGATCTATCCTGGAGAGGTGTTTTTTTGGCCTTTTGCCAACTCTTTTTTTCCCCGTTTATGACTTGACTTCACCTCTAGGGGAACAATGATGTGGGGAGTGACAAAAAGATATGAAAGTGATGGGAGAGAAAAACAATTGCAGATTTTGAACCGGTGGTTTGGTTGTATTGAAAAGGAGTATGCAGGAGCAAAACAATAACAAAACACTTCAGAAAAGTGAATGACCAGTTTTCTAAAAGATAGCTCTCAGAAAACATTCAAGAAAATGCTTTCTAAGAATTTCCACTTAAGAAACATTCAGGGTACCTTTTTCGGTTTACTTAAACTTGAATTTTTAAAAACCGTTGGAGGGTAAAGTGTTTCTATTTTGAGTAAAACCCCTCATTTTGAATAGTGCTTTACAACTTCCAAAGCCGTTCACATGGATAGCTCCATCTGACCCAAGTGAGACTGCAAATCTATTGGCTGACCAAATGGTAAACTAGGGTAAGTCTTATTCTAAATGGAAGAAAGCAATTTTTTTCTTAAATATAGCCAAGATTAAGATCCATAGGAACATTGTTCTGAATATTTATGGATAATCCATGAATAATCCTCAGAAATAGATATTGCTGATACAAATCAGATGAGAAAAAAAGTTGTATAGATTTTTCCAGCACATGTGACAATAGAGCTTATGAGAAGACTAAAAGACAGTGATATTGTTACCAGGGGAGTGGATGCATAATGTTAAAGACTGAGCATTAAGTGTCAGTGGTTCAAGAAATGCTCCTCCTTTGTTAGTAAGGACAGCATTTCCATGATTATTAAAATTAAGAGTCAGGAAGAAATGGAGGGAGAACTCCATTCTACCTCAATGCCTACCATGATACTTCATGTTTGGATTTTAAGTTGCTGGAGACTCTTGCTCCTTCTAAGCAAACAAAACAAGAAACAAGCACTGCATAGATTTAAATTTAAGCAATACTTTTTTAAAGCAAGTGCTTTTTATTTACTCTACTCCTGTGGTCATGGAATGTAAACATTCTCATTACTTCTCTTCCTGATCGTATTAAAATGATCAACAGAGAGCTTGAGAATTGGGCAGGGTTTTTTCCTCTCAACTTCTCATCACATTCCAGTATAGCATGCAATTTCTTTTCACTTTAATCAGGACAAAATTAAATTTTTTTACCCTGAATTTTTTTAATTTCCTCACCAGGAAGAACCATTAATCACCAATACCTAAAAATGTAATCACTGCTAGTGACCAGGTTTCTAGAAAAAATATTTTTTAGTTTCTTGACACAAATCACATACATACCCAGACGTGCCCTGGTCACTCAGTATATCCAAAAGCAATTTGTTTAAAAGTGTTCCCCCAGGTTAGAGAATAAAATAAGACCTTTTCTTTTAACCTCGAGACTATGACTCCCTCTAAAATTTATTTGCAAATTACTATATTCGAGTTCATGTGTACATTTTTTCTGAAGGTTTCTTTCTGAGTCTTCAGCACATTCTCCAGAGTTCAAGACCTCCATAAACACTAAGAATCACTGTGTTATAACAATTACTTAAAACCAAAGAACTTTTATGTTGACTCCCATAGACTTTGTGAGATGAGTAATAAATGCTTCCAAAAATTTAAGTAGCATAAAGATCTTGTTTAAAGTGGAGATTAAGATTCAGAACGTCTGAGATGGGGTCTGAGAGTCTGCATTTCTAACAATTCTTAGGTGATGCTGTTGCTGCTGGTCCATGGACCACACTTTGAGTAACAGTAAAAAACATATGAAAAATTGGATTTCCACACGCAGAAAAATGAAACAGGATCCATGCCTCACAACATACACAAAAACAAATTCAAAATAGATTAAGGACCTAAATATGCAGTCTGAAACCATGAAATTATTAGAAGAAAATGCAGAGGCAATCCTGTCAGGCCCAGTTTTTGACAATGGATTCTCTAATATAGTAAGAGTACAAATGGCAAAAGACAAAATAGATAAACTGGACCTCATAAAAATTAAAAACTTTTGTTCATCAAAAAACTTTACCAAGCTAACTCTTCAGACAGGGATCGGACTGGGCATTGGGACATAAAGTTATACTAGTGAGGAGTGTGCCTCTTCGCTCAAGTAGATCCAAGAAACTAAATGGGCAACTTCTGTCCAGAGGTGAGACGGGAAGGCAGAGAGGGTTAGGAGCTGACTGAATGGACATGGGGTATCAGGGGTGGAAAGGAGGAGTGTGCTGTCACAGTAAGGGAAGAGCAATTAGGGTCACATAACAATGTATGTATAAATTTTTGTATGGGAAACTAACTTGAAATGTAAACTTCATTTAAACTACAACAATTAAAAAAAAAATACCAAAAATGTGAAAAGACAAGCTACCAACTAGGAGAATATCTTTGGAAATCATAGATCCGATAAGAATCTAATAAACAAATATATATAAAACTTTGACAACTAAAAGACAAATAGCCCAATCATAAAATGGGCAAAGGACTTAAATAAACATTTCACCAAATGGCCACCAAACACTTGAAAAGATGCTCAGTGTCATTAGCCATCAGAGAGATGCAAATCAAAACCACAATGTGATAACATCCCACTCCCACTAGGATGGCTAGGATAAAAACAGACAAACAGCAAAAAAAAAAAAAAAAAAAAAAAAAAAGCCAGAAAATAACAAAGTTTGGTGAGGCTGTGGAGAAATTAGAACTCTTGTCCATTGCTGGTGGGAATGAAAATGATACAGCTATTTTGAAAAACAGTGTAGCAGTTCTTTAAAAAGCTAAAAATAGAATGGCCATATGATGCAGCAATTTCACTTCTAGGTATACATTTGTACACCAATGTTCCTTGAAGCACTATTTACAATAGCCAAAAGATGGAAACAACCAAAATGCTCATTAACAGATGAATGGATAAACAAAATATGGTACATATGGAATACTACTCAGTAGGAAAAACGAAGCCTTGGTACATGCTATAATATAGATGGAGCTTGAAGACATTATGCTGAGTCAAATAAGCCAATCACAAAAGGACAATATTGTACAACTTCACCTACATAAAAAGACAAGAACAGGCAAATGTATAGAGACCAAAGTTTATTAGTAATTACTGGGGGTGGGAGAAAGGAGGGGAAGAAAGGTTATTGCTCATGGAGTATTGAGTTTTGGTTTACAGTGATGGAAAAATTGCACTGATTAAGGGTAGGCTTCCACAGCCAATTATGCTAAGTGCTGTCAATAAGTTGTACACCTGTAGGAAGTTGAATTGGAAAAAGATTCAGAACAGAAGCTTTCAAAGGGCAGCTGGGAAAGAAAAGTAAAGCATTATAATGAAATGTGCATATTTATGTTAATAAGAGAGGAACATCTCAGAAAAAGGAAGGTGAGAATGGTTGCAAAACTCAAAGAATGTAATCAACGTCATTGAATTGGACATGTAGAAACTGTTGAATTGGTATATGCTTTGTTGTGCATGTTCTCCACAACAACAACAAACACTTATGATACACCCAGAGAGGGCCCTATGCAGAGTTCTGACAATTTCACCTATTGAGAGGATTTTAATACTGGATTTGTCAATATACCTTAAAGTCTGGCAAACACCGGAGAGTAGATGATTGGCCACGTTTACGTCCGCTGCACTTGGAACAATATTTACGGATACAAAGTTATACCATTCATCACAGTTTGGAGAACTGAAGCTGATTTTTGCAGCTGTCATACTTCATGGAGGCTCTCTGAATTCCCTAAATTTGTTTTTTCCATCCCCTCAATCCACAGAATTGGATATGTAAAGGCATTTAATAAGATGCTGTCTGTCCTCTAAGTGCAGACACAGATATAAATAGATGATACTCCTTGTCATAAAACAAAACTGAACAACAATAACAACAAAAAACATGTCATAGTTTCATTAACTCTACAACTGTGATATACTACTTCTATTTTTCTCCTGAGGTATATAAAGCCTTGTTATAAACAGTGTTATGGATTGAATTATGTCCCCCCGAGATATGTGTTGTAAATCCTAATCTCTTTGCCAGTGGTTATAATCCCATTTCAGAATGATTGTTTTTGTTATGTTAATGAGGCAGGATTAGCATCTTTTGAGATAAAAAAGAGATTAAACAAGCAAGCAGAGCAGAGATGGGGAAAGATAGATGCCAAGACATATGGAGATCTCCAAGGAATCAGGAAGCAGAAGCTGAAGAGACTAGGACCTTCCTCCAGAGCTGACAGAGACAGAAAGTCTTCCCCTAGAGCCAGCACTGTGGGAGTTTGTTACCAGTAGAACTTCCCTACAGGAAATGCTAAAAGGAATCCTTCAGGTTGAAATTAAAGGACACTAGACAGTATCTCGAAGCAACCAAGAAATAAAGATCTAGAGTAAAGATGATTACATAGTTAAATATAAAAGCCAGTATTATTGTCTTTGTGGTTTGTAACTCCACTTTTTATTTCTTATGTAATTGCAGTGTGATGGATTGCTTTTTTGTGGCCTTTCTTGCCATGGTCTTGTAACTCCCACCCAGATGATTGGGTGGGACTGTGCAAATAAGGTATTGTGGCCCACCAAGGGAAGTGGTCAGTTTTGCCATCCCACTAGGCTTAAAATGAGCCATCCCAGAGGTGGGAAGGGAGGATCTCATCACCACCAAGGAAGAAGGGCCAAGAGCAGAGTGCATCCTTTGGACCCAGGATCCCTGTGCTGAGAAGCTCCTAAAACCAGGAGACTGAGAGACAGAGGTGTAATACTGAAGACAGTGAGAAACAGCGGCAGCAGAGGCAGGAGATCAGCAGGATGCCAGCAGGAAATGGCACAGTGGGCCAGGAACCCACAGAGGGAGAAAGCTGAGCACCTTCAGGCGGGAGGCTTGCTGGCAGAGTAGGGTGTCTCCAGGGACTTGGTGGAGCTAGGTTTGCTGAACCACAGAGGTAGAGCTGAGCGCCTTCTGGCCAAAGCTAACTGGTGGAGTGGGGTGCCTCAGGGCACTTATCAGCAGAGCTAAAAGAGCTTTGAAACACTTGCCTGAGCAGGGCAGAGGCCAAGGGGCCAGAGAGAGGTATGCCTGCAGGCACAGATAAGAAAAGGCTGTCCTGATGGAAGAACTGTATCCTGAGTGTTCCTGAACCTGAATTGTTACTTCCCTAATAACCCCCATAATTATAAGTATTGTCTGTGCGTTCTGTTTGGCCATTGCCATGAATTATTGAACTCAGCAGAGAAGTAGAGAGTGCCGTGGGAGGGGAGGTTGATGTCAAAATTTGTTAAAGATGGTGGAGAAAAGAGGCATGTCTGACCTCCGCCTCACAGGAATCATCCTTGGGCTGTTGATCTTAATTCTCCTTCCTCCTTGTGAAGTCACAGGAGGTCAGATGCCCCTGCCATATCATTTTTACAATAATTTAAAAGGCAAATACATAAAAATAATTATAAATATATGTTACTGGACAAAATATCATACATACATACAAGAGAATTAAAGTCCAATACATGTCACAACATGAATGAACATAATGCTGAGTGAAATAATCAGTCACAAAATGATAAATATTGTATAATTCCACTTATGTGAAATATCTAGAATAGGCAAATAAATAGATACCAAAATTTATTAGTGGTTATCAAGGGTAACAGGGGGTAAAGAGGGAGTCACTGGTTAGGGAACACTGAGCTTCTGTTAAGGGTGATGGAAAAATTTGGAAATAGATAATGATGATAATTGCACAACATGACAAACTTAATTAACGTCACTTAACTACACATGTAAAAAATGTTGAAACAGCAAATGTTTTGCTATAGATATACATTTACCACAATTCTTAAACAAATCTGTTGTTGAGTACACAATGTATAAAGTTTAAATTTGTTACAACAATATAAAGCAGGATGGAACAGTATAAGAGCAGTTTTTGTATGTTATTGAAGCTAAATTGGCATCAATTCAAACAAGACTGTTAAAAATTTAGCATGGTAATTGTAACCACTAATAAAATATCTAAAAAAATGATAGGAAATGAGAAAGGAATCAAAACAAAACACTACAAAAAACAATGAAAAAAAGAAGGCAGTGATGGAGAAACGAGGGACAAAAATGGTGTAAGATATATATGACCCAGAGACCAGAAAAACTAGATGGGGCCCAACTACCACTACCAACCCCTCTGACTGGGATCACAACAGAAGTTCCTGGACAGAGTGGGAGAAAAATGTAGAACAAAAAAATCACAAAAAAGACCAGACTTACTGGTCTGACAGAGACTGGACAAACCCCACAGACTGTGATCCTAAGACACCCTTCTGACCTGGAACTGAAGCCATTCCCGGAGACCTCCTTCCATCCAAGCATTAGACAAGCCCATAAAACAAACAATAACACCCGAGAGGAACAGTGCTCCTTAGCACAACCAATTATAGAAGATCAAAGGGGCAATATTTTCCCAAAAGCAAAGGTGAGAAGGCAAGAAGGGATAGAAAATCAGGACAAAAGGAAAGGGGAACGAACGGCAGAAATGGGGAGAGTGCTGACACATTGTGGGGAATGAAATCAAGGCCAAGAGACACTTTATATACAAACTATTAAATGTTAACTTTCACCTAAGGCACAATGTCTTAGTCATCTTGTGCTGCTATAATAGAAATACAAGTGGATGGCTTTAACAAAAAGGAATTTATTCTCTCACAGTCTAGGAGGCTGGAAGTCCAAATTCAGGATGCCAGCTCTAGGGAAAGGCTTTCTCTATCTGTCGGCTCTGGAAGAAGGTCCTTGTCCTCATCTTTCCAGGGTCTAGGAGCTTCTCCGCGCAAGAACCCTGGGTACAAAGGATGCACCCTTCTCTCAGCACTGCTTTCTTGGTGGTATGAGGTCCCCATGTCTCTCTGCTCACTTCTTTCTTTTATATCTCAAAAGAGATTGGCTTAAAACACAATCTAATCTTGTAGATTAGTCCTGCCTCATTAACATAACTACCACTAATCCCATCTTATAAACAACACAGAGATAGGATTTACAACACATAAGAAAATCATATCAGATGACAAAATTGTGGACAATCACACAATACCGGGAATCATGGCCTAGCCAAACTGGTACACATATTGTTGGGGGACACAATTCAATCCATGACATTCCACACCTTGGCCCCAAAAGTTCATGTCCTTGCTGCATATAAAACACATTCACCCCATCATATCATAGCAAAAGTCTTAAATCAACTCTAAGTCCAAAATCCAAAAATTCTTCTTCATCTGCGAAATCTAGAAATACAAGTTATCTGCTTCCAAATTACAATGGTGGAACAGGCACAGCTAGACGTTTCCATTACAAGTGGGAGAAATTGGAGGGAAAGAAGAGATAACAGGCACCAAGCAAGTCAGCAGAACTCATTACATTACCCTCAAGGTTTGAAAATAATCCTTGTTCTCTGAGACCATTTACACAATAGCTCTGCCCTACAGATTCTGGGTGTTGGCCACACTCTCCGGATTCTGAGTGGAGGCCTCTCAACCCTGGGCTTCAGCTCTGCCTTCCAGGCACACTGGAATGGCAACTCTGCTCCCTCAAATTTGGGCAGCCCCATTTTCCTAGTCTATCTGAGTGGCAACTCCACCCTTTGAGACCACAGAGGTCTTGGACACACCCTTGAGACTGAGGCAGCTTGGCTTCTTGTGCTCCTTGTCTCTTCAGCTTCTGCTTCCTGGTTCCTTGGCCTCTGGGTACCTCGGGACTCTCTGCCCATGTCTGCCCTCCTGGGGCAAGTGTTCTAATGCACTTTAGCTCTACCGATAAATGCATGGAGGCACCCCACTTTCCAGTAGACTTCGGCTGGAAGGTACTCAGCTCTCTTTCTCCATGGGTCAGCAAGCCTAGCTCTACCGATAAGTGCCCAGAGGCACCCCACTACGCTAGGAAGCCTCCTGCCAAAGACACTCAGCTTTCTTGCTCCAAGGGTTGGCTCAAGCACCATCTGGCACTGGTCTCTTGGTTTTGCTGCTGCCGCTTCTCGCAGTCTGTGCAGTCTCCAGTGTAACAGCTCTGTTCACTTCCTTCTGAATCCTCAATCCATTCCCAGTTTCAAAACTGCTTCCACAATTTAGGTATCTGTTAGAGCAGCACCCTACTCTCTGGGTACCAAATTCTGTCTTAGTCATCTAATGCTGCTATAACAGAAATACCACAAGTGGAAAGCTTTAACAAAAAGAAATTTATTTTCTCACAGTCTAGGAGGCTAGAGGTCTGAATTCAGGGTGCTAGCTCCAGGGGAAGGCTTTCTCTGTCTGTTGGCTCTGGGGGAAGGTCCTAGTCTTCAGTCTTCCCCTGGTCTAGGAGCTTCTCCACACAGGAACCCTGGGTCCAAAGGATGCACTGTGCTCTCGGGCACTGCTTTCTTGGTGGTAAGAGGTCCCCATGTCTCTCTGCTCGCTTCTCTCTTTTATATCTCAAAGGAAATTGGCTTAAAACACAATCTAATCCTGTAGCTTAGCCTACCTCATTAACATAAATAACTGTCACTAATTCTATCTCATCAACATCATACAGACAGGATTTAGAATACATAGGATAGTCACATCAGATGACAAAATGGTGGACAATCACACAATACCGGGAATAAATGGCCTAGCCAAATTGATACACATATTTTTAGGGAACACAATTCAATCCATGACACACAATAAAAAAAAATTAAATTAACTTAAAAAAAGAAAGAAATAGTACTGAGACAAATCTATATCCACATACAGAGGAATGAATTTGCACCCCTTCCTTACAACATACATAAAAATGACCTCAAAATGGATCAATGACTTAAATATAAGAACTAAATCCATAAAATTCTTATAGGAAAAGCTAGGAGTAAATCTTCATGACCTTGGATTTGACAATGGATTCTTATATATGATACCAAAAGTACGAACAACAACAAAAAATAGATAAATGAGAGTTAAAGTTAAAAACTTTTGTACATCAAAGGATATTATCAGAATTCTGGCAAAATGGCGCTCTAGGCAGAAGCACCACGCTGTCCCTCCACAGCAAAGATCCGAAAAATGGAGCCGAACAGAGAATACAACAATCCTAAAACCCTAAAACATCAAATGAAGAGATAAAGAACTCAGCCAAGCACCAAATGGAGTGAGAAAACTGACAGAGAACAGAGAGC
>NW_004444000.1:7303953-7305361 GCF_000243295.1 Trichechus manatus latirostris | reverse complement strand
TGAGGGGCTGCAGAGCTCTGGTAATTTGTGATATACACTTTCCCACTCCCTACCCTTCTTCACCCACACTTGCCCCCCGATTCTTCCCGCGGGCACAGTCTCTTGTCAGAGAAACACCAGCCTGCACTAGCTGGCTCTCTGAGTGCCATTTGTTGGCTGCTAGTGTTGCTTTTTTCCTGCTTCTTTTGATTTCTTCCTACCTCTCACCACCTCCCCCTCCTTTCGCTCAAATACCTGGCTCCATGCACCATCTTTGCTTCTTCCTGAGGGGCTGTGGAGCTCCATTCGAGTGTGGAGCTGCTTCCCGTTCTGGGCTGCCACACTGGTGGGATCCCGGGGCTTTTGTTCGTTTGTTTGTTTCGAATTGTTTGTTTGTTTTCTTTTCCTTTTCTTGACTTGGGAGCCCTTTCTGGCCAGGCGGTGCTGCGTGGCAAGGAGACTTCCCCCTCGGCTTGCACAGACGTGCAGATGGATCCCTGAGGGCATTTCTTTCTTAGAGGGTTTTTTTTTTTTCTGTTTTTTTGGGGGCCTTTCTTGTTCTTTTTTTTCTTTTAACTTGTTTTGTTTTCTTTTTCCTCTTTTTCCCTTTTTGTCTTTCTTAATTGCTCAGTTTCTTGTCTCTCTATATCTTCCTTCTCTTTCTGTTCCCTGAATACCTGCCGTTGTATACCTCTACGCCTTCTAGTCAGGCTGTACTGCAACACCTGAGAGCAACTTCCCCATACCTCATAGCTGCACTGGTGGGGTCCTGGGAACTTTGCGGTTCTTTAACATTTCCGATTTTTATTTATTCATTCTTTTCTTTTCTTCCTCTTCCCCTTTCTGTTTTTCTCAATTTCGTAGTCTCTCATCTCTCCACTCCAACAGCAAATTCCCCTAGCATTGTTTTTGTTTCTTTGTATGTTTTTGGCTCCTGTTCCTCTCTCCTCTCTCCCATATCCATCTTAGCTCCACACATAACAATCTCCCCGCTGCATCATGCCTACCTGCACAGTGCGCTTGACATCACACCACCAAGCAGCACAGGCACGGCCTACTGCAACCTGCCCTGCACTGATTACCAACCCACTCTGGTGGCTGCAGTAAGTGCCACAAACAACCCGTACCAGTAACTCCTCTTCAGCTAGACCTGCCCTGCCATACCACATCTGAGTGACTGACCCTGCCAATTGGAGGAGGCAAAAAGTATTGTGCCCACAGATGAGCAAACAGCAAACAACACACAGTCTGCCTGCTCAGACATAGTCAAATTTTTTTTAAAAAAGGAAAAAAACAAACAAACCTACAATAAATGAATGAGAAAAATAACTACTGAATGCCCCGAAGACAGCAGACAATATCAAAACATTTACAAAAACAGGACAGGATGGTTCCAGTAGGCATCCGAAATAAAACACCAGACGACTCT
>NW_004444000.1:7238885-7297834 GCF_000243295.1 Trichechus manatus latirostris | reverse complement strand
CCAATGTCATAAAACAACATGTGTACTACTGTTTCATGAGAAACTATTTGTTCTGTAAGCCTTCACCTGAAGTACAATAAAATACAAACAAACAAAATAAACCAATTGCTGTCAAGTCGAAAAAAAAAGTGTGATAGATATATTTACTACAATGACAAAAAAAAGAGTAGCTGCTGAGGCTGCTTATGTACAACCAAAAACAACATGGGATTTGGTGTCTTGCTTTGGAGGTTTAAGGTCATGGTTTCACGGGACATCCATCGCAAGTAATTGGCCTGATAACGTGTTTAGTGCTTCTGTTCTACCTCCTAGTTCATTGCATTGTGCCCGGGTTCTTAAAAGCTTGCAAGTGGCCAAGGCACAACAATTGATTTCTACTCACCCGGAGCAACAGAGGAAGAAGGAGAGTCAGGAATAAGAGGAAGATACGGAATGTGTGGCTAATTGCCTTCTTGAATAATTGCCTCTTTTGCTGTGAGACCAGAAGAACTGGATGGTGCCTGGCTACCATTACTGAACATTCTGATCAAAGAAAAATTCTAATTAAAAGGAGGAAAATGCCGAAAAGAATTTCAAATTCTCATGGACTCCAAACTTCCTGGAGCCGTGGAGGGTAGATGAACCCCTGAAACTATTGTCTTGAGATAAACTTTAAACCTTAAACCAAAACTATCCCCTAAAGGCTTCTTAAAACCAAACAATAGTTTAGCTTAACTAGTAGAAAAGGTCTACCTTGAGTATTATGCTCTTTTAAGAACTATCCATATGGGATCAAGTTGACAACAGCAACTGGAAAGATTAGATAGGAATCTTACAGGGCAGTGAGTTTACGTTAATAGGGGAGGAACAACTCAGAAAAGGAGGGTGAGAAGGGTCACATAAGCCAAAGAATGTAATCAATGTCACTAAATTGTACATGCAGAAACTGTACATGTTGAATTGGTGTATGTTTTGCTGTGTATATTCTCAACAATAACAAAAAAGAATAACAAGTTGCCATCAAGTAGATTCTGACTCATGGCAACCGCATATGTGTTAGAGTAGAACTGTGCTCCACAGGATTTTCAATGGCTGATTTTTTTAAGAAGTAGATTGCCAGCCCTTTCTTTTGAGGTCCCTCTGGTTGGACTTGAAACTTCAACCTTCCTGTTAGCAGCTGAGCTCTTTAACTATTTGCACCACCCAGGGACTCCAACCAACTAAGGAATATGAATCTTATCCCACAACAACTAATAGCCGTAAATTTTATTTTGTTTTGCTTTATTTGGCCATACTATAAACTGAACACCAGATGACTTGTGGGATAACATCAAGAACATCATACATGAAGAAAGCAAAAGATCATTAAAAACAAAGAAAAGACCAAAACGTATGTCAGAAGAGACTCTGAAACTCACTCTTGAACGTAGAGCAGCTAAAGCGAATGGAAAATACAATGAAGTAAAAGAGCTGAAAAGAAGATTTCAAAGGGCAGCTCGAGAAGATGAAGTAAAGTACTTTAATGAAATGTGCAATGACCCAGAGTTAGAAAACCAAAAGAGAAGAAAACACTTGGCGTTTCTCAAGCTGAAAAGACTGAAGAAAAATATCAAGCCTCGAGTTACAATTTTTAAGGATTCTACCAGCAAAATGGAGTCCTGGTGGCTCAGTGGTTAAGAGCTACAGCTGCTAACCAAAAGGTTAGGGGTTCAAATCCACCAGCTGCTCCTTTGAAACCCTATAGGGCAGTTCTACTCTATCCTGTAGGGTCACTACGAGTCAGAATTGACTCAACACCAACAGGTTTGGTTTTTTTTTTTTTTTTTTTTTTTTTTGATGAGCAAAATATTGAACAATGCAGGAAGCAATAAAAGAAGATGGAAGGAATACACAGAGTCACTGTACCAAAAAGAACTGATCGACATTCAGCCACTTCAAGAGGTAGCATATGATCAAGAACCAATGATATTGAAGGAAGACGTCCAAGCTGTACTGAAGGCGTTGGTTAAAAAAAGACTCCAGGAAATGATGGAATACCAATTGAGATGTCTTAGCAAACGGATGCAGCACTGGAAGTGCTCACTCAACTATGTCAAGAATGGACCGGAAGAGATCCATATTTGTGTCCATTCCAAAGAAAGGTGATCCAAAAGAATGTGGAAATTATCAAACAATATCATTAATATCACACACAAGTAAAATTGCTGAAGATCATTCAAAAATTGCTGCAGTAGTCATTGACAGGGAACTGGCAGAAATTCAAGCCAGATTCAGAAGAGGATGTGGAACAAGGGATATCACTGCTGATGTCAGATGGATCCTGGCTGAAAGCAGAGAATATCATAATGATGTTTACCTGTGTTTTATTGACTATGCAAAGGCATTCGATTGTGTGGATCATAACAAATTATGGATAATGTTCCAAAGAATGGAAATTCCAGAACACTTAATCGTGCTCATGAGGAACCTCTACATAGACCAAGAGGCAGTTGTTCAAACACAACAAGGGATACTGTGTGGTTTAAAATGAGGAAAGGTGTGTATTGAGGTTGTATCTTTTCACCATACTTATTCAATCTGTATGGTGAGCAAATAATCTGAGAGGCTGGACTACATGAAGAAGAACTCGGCATCAAGGTTGGAGGAAGATTCATTAACAACCTGTGATATACGGATGACACAATGTGGCTTGCTGAAAGGGAAGAGGACTTGAAGCACTTACTGATGAACATCAAAGATTATAGACTTCAATATGGATTACACCGCAACATAAAAAAAAAAAAAAAAACCTCACAACGGGACCAATAAGCAACATCATGATAAATGGAGAAAATATTGAATTTCTCAAGGATTTCATTTTACTTGGATCCACAATCAATGCCCACAGAAGCAGCAGTCAAGAAATCAAATGATGTATTGCACTGGGCAAATCTGCTGCAAAAGACCTCTTCAAAGTGTTCAAAAGCAAAGATGTCATGTTGTGGACTAAGGTGCTCCTGACCCAAGCCATGGTATTTTCAGTTACCTCATATGCATGTGAAAGCTGGACAATGGATAAGGAAGACTGAATAAGAGTTGGTGCATTTTCATTATGGTGTTGTTGAAGAATATTGAATACACCATGGGCTTCCAGAAGAACGAACAAGTCTTTCTTGGAAGAAATACAGCCAGAATGCTCCTTGGAAGGAAGGATGGTAAGACTTCGTCTCATGTACTTTGGACATGATATTAGGAGGGATCAGTTCCTGGAGAAGGACCTCATGCTTGGTAAGGTAGAGGGTCATCGAAAAAGTGGAAAATCCTCTTTTTCAAGATGGATTGACACAGTGGCTGCAACGATGGGTTCAAACACAACAACAAAAGTGAGAATGGTGCATGACCGGGCAGTGCTTTGTTCTGATGTACATAGGGTCGTTATGAGTCGGAACCAACTCAATGGCACCTAACAGCAACAACAAAACCATAAATCAGTGGGCATCTATAAAACACACATAAACACGCATAAGGCTACTTTTACCATATTTGCAACACAACGAATCTAATTTAATTAATTAAATGTCAGTGTTTCTCCCTGAATTAAAAAAAAAATGTGTTTTAGAAAGATAACTCCAGCAGCAGTGTAGAAAATGGACTGAATAGAGGAGATATGGATGGGAGGTGGCCCATTGGGGGATTGATTGCAGTAATCCAGGTGAGATATGTTGAAGGTCTGATGCTGAGCGCTGCAGGGAGCACAAAGAGAAATTAAGACACGGCCCCTGCCGTGAAGGATGAGTGAATGAAAATGCCAAACCTCATGTTTGTTTACCCTGACATAATGCTCTTGGAGACAGTGATGTAGAATGATATTAAGTGTAAAGACTATAGAAAGCAATAATCCTTGCTTGATCTTTCCCATTTTTCTTTGTTGTCTCACATGTCTCTGTACACCCTGCTATTTGTGTTTGGACCAAACCCCACCAAGCAAGGCAAAGTCACAATGCAATCAGCAGTTGCCTGGGCTTGTTAGCTGATGTGATTTTAGTAACTAACTACTTGCTGACTCAGAGGCAGGAGGAAAGCAAAAATCTCCTCCCCTCTTCTGTGACCAGCCATGTCAAAGTCCGCAGGGATGAGGACCTCTGTATTTGCTTAGCTTGCTCACTGGCTGTGTCATTCATTAACCTGAATGAGGCTTCACTGAAACTTAAAGAAATAAATGAGTCACATAAATCATTTCTGGGGCTTGGTATCCAGGACCTGGGGGCAGAAAGACCAGACCTCCTTCCCTGGCCCCAGGCATCACTGATCACCTGACCTCCTGCATCTGCTCCTTACAGTGAGCCAAAAAAAAGCTTCTGCAGCTTCTTTTCCAACCCCATTGAAGAAAACAAACACCCAGCACAGAGCCTAGACCCACAAAGAAAAAATGTGTGATCTGGAATCAGATATGCTTCAATGCTGGGTTTGTCAGGCTGTGTAACTTCGGCAAATTAGTTAACATCTTTCAGCCTCAGGTTTCTCAACTATAAAGCAGTAGTTATGATATGACCACATATATGTATTCAAAATAATATATCTAAAACACCTGACACCCTCATACATTGCGAGCAGGAACGTAAAATGGTGCAGCCACTCTGGAAAAGTTTGGCAGGTTTTTTAAAATTTAAGCATCAATTTACCATACGGCTGGAGGTGGGGCCAAGATGGAGTAGTCAGACACTTCCTGTGGTCCCCCTTACAACAAAGACCCGAAAAAAACTAGTGAATCGATTATATATGACAATCTAGGAGCCCTGAACATCAAAGGCAAAGCTGAGGAATCAGACTGAGTGGCAGGGGGAGGGAGAGATGATTCGGAAGCAGCGAGGAGTTGCCAGACCTGACCCAGAAGGAACGGGCACCCTGGAGGCCAGATTGGCTGGCATGTGTGGTGAGGCGAGCAGTGGTGTTCGGGATGCATTTTCCACGTTAGGAGAGACCAAGGGGTGGAGAGTCTACTCAAGCCTCCAGAAAGGTGAAAAAGTGGTGCTCAACTGGCAAAAGATAAGTACACGTGTCTAACCTACTGTGCAGATCTTCCCTGTTTGGGAAGAACCTCTCTGCTCCCCGCTCTGCACTGGGTCCCAGGCCGGCTTCAGTGATTGCCACGTCCCCTGGGCTGGAAGTAGGACCTGTCGTGTGCCCATAGCCATTCTCCCGGCCTTGGAGAGGGAACAAATTAACAAACAGGAAAAAATAATCTGCTGGCTCCCCTAAGCCAGGAACTCAGGGCAGGCACAGCTCCTTTGCATAGGCAAGGGCATAAGGGATCTACGGATTTTGAATGCCTTTCACCGCTGCATAGGCCCATTTCAACAGCCTAGGCCCTCATTAGCACAATACAACAGGGTATAAACCTGAAGCCTAACCTCAGCTGTTTCAGCTATATGGTGGAGTGGGAGGTCCATGACATTTGACACCACTCTGCCTATTAAGCAGGGACCTTACCTACCCACATCAGGGGCCTGAGTACTGGTGGCTCCACCCACACCACCTAGCCACCCACGACAGGGGTCCAAGAATAAGTGGTGCCTCCTAGTCCTTACGGCCAACAGCATTGGGTACCTATAGTCCAGCTGGAACCCACACACCTATGCACTGTAGGGAACAGGGACACACTCTCCTCCCAAACACTCAGGGGCAGCTGTCAGCCCCCTGCCTTGCTCGGCACAAGAACCCCTACTGCAGCCAGATGCCTGTGCCTACTCCAATCACCCCTGCCCACTAGGATTGTAGGTGAGAGCCTCCACCACACACTTGGGGACCGACTAGCTGGACACCTGAGCTGAATCCATACAAGAAAAGTAAACAGACTCCTGGGCTCACATACCTAGTAACAGATCTAACCACACTGGTGACAGGAGATCAGCACTTCAAAGGTGCCAATAATTAAACTAGCTCACATGAGCAGTGTATTTGGACATAGCAAAACAAAATAAAACAAGAAGCTAGGACAAAGTAAGCAAACATAAAATAAATAAATATAATAACTTATTGATGGCTCTGAGACAACAGTCAATATCAAATCACATAAAGAGGCAGACCATGATGGCTTCAGCAAACTCCTAAAACATAGAATCAAGAAATCTTCGGCAGGAAGAGAACTTCTTGGAATTACCGGAGGTAGAATACAAAAGATTAGTGTACAGAACTCTTCAAGAGCTCGGAAGGAGATCAGGCAAAATGCAGAACAAGCCACGGAACACACAGACAAAGCAACAGAGGAACTTAAGAAGATTAGAGAAGAGCAGCAAACAGAAATCAGAAGATTACCAATAACATTTCAGAATTAGACAACTCAATAGAAAGTTATAAGAGCAGAATTAAGGCAATGGAAGTCAGAATTAGTGAGATTGAAGATAAAGCACTTAACACCAACTTGTTTGAGGAAAAATCAGATAAAAGAATTTAAAATAATGAAGAAACCCTAAGAACTATGTGGGACTCTATCAAGAGGAGAGAGTCAGTATGAGTCAGAATCGACTTGACAGCAATGGGTTTGGTTTTTTGGCTTTTTGGCATAAGGAGGAATAACCTATGAGTGCCTAGAATACCAGAACAGAGGGGAATAACAGAAAATACAGATAGAATTTTGAAGATTTGTTGGCAGAAAACTTCCCTGATATCATGAAAGATGAGAAGGTATCTATCCAAGATGCTCATCGAACCCCACACAAGGTAGATCCCAAAAGAAAGTCACCAAGACATTTTATAATCAAACTTGCCAAAACCAAAGATAAAGAGAGAATTTTAAGAGTCGCTAGACATAAACAAAAAGTCATCTACAAAGGAGAGTCAATAAGACTAAGCTCAACTACTCAGCAGAAACCATGCAGGCAAGAAGGCAATGCAATGACATACATAAAGCCTTGAGGGAAAAAAAATGCCAGCCAAGAATTATATATCCAACAAAACTGTCTCCCAAATATGATGGCGAAATTAGGGCATTTCCAGATAAGCAGAAGTTTAGGGAATTTGCAAAAACCAAACCAAAATTACAAGAAATACTAAGGGGAGTCCTCTGGTTAGAAAATCAGTAACGTCAGATAACAACCCAAGACTAGAACACAGGACAGAGCAGCCAGATATCAACACAAATACGGAAGTCACAAAAATAAATCAAAGCTAAAACACTGAAAACAGGGAAACAGACATCAATATGTAAAAGATGACAACATTAAAACAAAAAAGAGGGACTAAAAAAATGTAGTCATAGATCTTTCATATGGAGAGGAAGTCAAAGCGATATAAAAAAATAAAAGATTATTTTAATCTTAGAAAAATAGGGGTAAATATTAAGGTAACCACAAAGGAAACTAACAATCCTACACATCAAAATAAAAAACAAGAAAAACATAAAGACTCAGCAAATACAAAATCAACAACAATGAAAAAGATGAAAAGAAAACACATAAAGATAAATTTACCATACAACCCAGCAATTCTACTCTTAGGCATCTATCCAAGAGAAATAAAAACATATGTTCATAGAAAGACTTGTGTGTGAATGTTCATAGCAGCACTATTCACGACTGAACTGCCAAAACATTATGCTGCGTGAAAGAAGCCAGATTAAAAAGACAGAACACTGTATGATTCCATGTATATAAGAAAAGGCAAGCCTATAGAGACGTTAGTTTTGCCTGAGGCTGGGGGAGGGGGAAGGGGGACTGCAATGGACAGGAGGGATCTTTTTGGGGTGGTGGAAAAGCTCTAAGATTGAATTTTGGCGATAGTTGCACAGCTCTGTTAATTTGCTTAGTCATTGATTTTACAGTGTGATTTCATGATATATAAATTATACCCCATAAAGCTGTTAAAACCAACCAACCAACCACTGGGCATGCTGTAGGTACTCAGCACTATAGTGAATAGCTGACATTTAATAAGCACTTACTGGTAAACTTTAGGCATGTTACATGCCTTAGCTCATTTTAACTCTTATTTCTAAGGCATTGTTCCACAAACTTCAGTCATTCAAATACCGCTCTCCTATTCTATCCACATCCGCTTGCCATCTGTACAATTATTGACCTAATATCTTTGTTTAAACCAACTTATTTGAAAATAAATAAATAAATAAACTTGTAAGTTTATTTTAAAAGAAAACATTATACCCCTATGGTAAAAGGAAAGCCAGTATCACTTGCTATAAATAAAACATACTTTGAAAATAAGCACAAGGAAAGCCAAATGATCTTATTTTGTAGATAGACGCTGCCTGGCGAGAGCTTGCTTTCTCGACTTGGAAAGGGAGAGTAAACGTCTGAGAGAGATGACTGAAACATGCTAGCACTAACTGAACATTTCTCCTTGATGTAGTCAGAGCAGGAGGCTGTGAGCAAAGGCTGAGAACAAAGGTTTTTACCTCATCTTCTATACAGAATTGAAGACAACTGAGGCCAGATACCATCTTAGAGCTTATCAAGGGGCAGCTGAGCCAGCTTCTGCCCCTTTATCATTATCCCCCCCACAAGTCTGCAATAATAGATTCCTGGAGGGAGAGGAGGAGGGGCTGGGGAAATCATCAGGCACAGGATGAGATGTGGTGACTCATCAGGTAGAGGCACAGGATGAGATGTGGTGACTCATCAGGTAGTAATAGTATGACTTGGCAGTTCAGGAGTGCTACTTCCCTCTAGGCGGTGACGGGCCCCTCACAGACGGGAGTGCAGTAAGAAAGTAGACTGCCTCTCCCCTCCTAACTGGAGGTCTGTGGAGCTGTGCAGTCAGCTGCCTGCCTTGGTGCTGCTCTGCCTGCTGAGTGTAGCGTGGAGAGAGGTCCTGGAAGAGGCTGGTGTGTGTCCTGGAGTTTGGATGTGTACAAGACCCCAGACTGGTCACAACTATGGGGAGTGGAAGCTGAGGGACAGTTGAAAGAGGTCAAGCCAGAATGACTCGCCCCTGTCAGGGAACTATGCAGGTTGTAAAAATGGTGAAGAAGGGGCAGCTGACCTCCTCTCACTTCAGAGGGGGAGAGAGAATCATTATCAGCATCAACAGCTCAAGGTTGATTGCTACAAGGTGACGATCAGATATATCTCCACCTTCCAATCTTTTTACCAATTCTGACACTAGCTGCCCCTCCCACAGCACTCTCTACTTCTCTGCTGGGTTCAATAATTTGTTACAATGGCCACACAGAACTCATAGACATACTCACAGTTATGGGATTTACTAGGGGAGTGACAGGTTACAATTCAGGATCAAGGACGACTCAGGCTACAGTTCTTTGATCAGGACAACTTCTTTTCAGCTGTACTTCAGGCAGGCCTCTCTCTAGTCCTCAGCCTCTGGGTCCCTCAGCCCCGCTTCTGCCCTGCTCTGGCAAGTGTTAACAAAACTGTTTAACTCTGCCAGTAAGTGCCCAGCCACTCCACTCCTCCAGCAAGCCTGCTTCCCAAAGGCATTCAGCTCTCTTGCTCCATGAGTTGGCACACTCACCGTAGCCACATTGCTCGATGGGCCGGGAAGCCCACTGTGCTGTTTTGTGCTGGTCTCCTGGTTCTGCTGCTGCAATTTCTCTGCTGCTGCTTCTCCCTGTCTCTGGTGTTACAGCTCTTTGTCTCCTGGGTCTAGAAGGTTCTCAGTGCAGGGACCCCTGGTTCAGAAGACACACTCCACTCCTGGTTCTTCTTTCTTGCTGGTAGTGAGGTCCCCTCTTTCCGCCTCTAGGATGGCTCATTTTAAGCCTAGCGGGATGGCAAAACTGATCAATCCCCTTGTTAGGGGTCCATATACCTTATTTGCGTGGTCTCACCCCCACAAGAATGACATGCACCTTATTTGCATTATTAGCAAGCTGTCCAATCCCCCGATGAGCCACAAGCAGCTTATTTGCATAGTCCCACCCAATCATGTTGTGGGAGTTACAAGACCATGCATGATTAACCCATTGCCATTGAATCAATTCCGACTCATAGCAACCCTATAGGATAGAGTAGAACTGCTCCATAGGGTTCCCAAGGAGAGGCTGGTGGATTCACACTGCCAGCTTTTTGGTCAGCAGCCAAGCTCTTAACCACTGCATCACCAGGGCTCCATGCATGGTTAGAAGGGCCATAGCAATTCACTGCACCACACAGGCCCACTGAAGAGCTCACCCTTAACTGAGTATGAAAATCAGAATGTGGATGCCCAGAGCAAGGGAGCAACAGTAGCCAATCAGTTTTAGCCAGAGAGCAATGCAGTCAAGAGTGGACCACACAGCACCATTTAGGCAAGAGACTTGTGTCTCTTTTCCTGTGTCCGTTCTCTGCCCCTACATTCTGGAGGAGAAAGGAACTTCGAAGGATGGGGAAAGGAAGGAGTGAGTATTAATCTGGATCTGAGATAAGGTTTTAAGCTAGACTAGCCTTGTCTTATAACCAAAAAGTGAGCAAAAATTTATAGACTCTGACCAAGAGATAGTCAAGGGGTGGGAAAGAGAGATTCAACTGAGCATGGTAGAAGGTGGTAATAGAAAAAACAAAACATTTCATATTTGAACTCAGTTCAGACTGTTCCATAAACTTCATAGAGAAGGATTAAAACAACTTAGAAAGGACTCACTTTCATTTCACACCATGCTGTTCAATTAATGCCTGTCTTTGTAACATCCAAAGCTGACTTTGGTACCTCCTATATTTTGGGAAACACTGCTCTCGGGGAAGTGAAAAGTTGTTCTCAGCCCCACCCTCCAACCTCAAGGTTGCCAACTGAGGTAGAAAGGGAGAATGAAGCGAAGACACAAGGGAAAGACTAGTCCAACGGACTAATGGACCACAACTACCACAGCTTCCACCAGACTGAGTCCAGCACAACTGGATGGTGCCTGGTTACCACCACTGACTGCTCTGACAGGGATCACAACAGAGGGTCCTGGACAGGGCTGGAGGAAAATGTAGAACAAAATTCTAACTCACAAAAAGAGACCAGACTTATTGGTCTGACAGAGACTGGAGAAACCCCAAGAGTATGGCCCCCAGACGTGCTTATAGCTCAGTAATGAAGTCACTCTCGAGGTTCTTCATTCAGCCAAAGATTAGATAGCCCCATAAAACAAAACGAGAGTAAATGGGCACACCAGCCCAGGGGCAAGGACAAGAAGGCAGAAGGGAAAAGGAAAGCTGGCAATGGGGAACCCAAGGTCAAGAAGGGGATTGCGTTGACACGTGGTGGGGTTGGCAACCAATGTCGCAAAACAATATGCATACTAATTGTTTAATGAGAAACTAGTTTGCTCTGTAAACCTTCATCTAAAGTACAATAAAATTTTTTTAAAGACAAATGGGGTGGAAAGATATCTAAGCTGCGTCTCCTTTCAATCTTCATTAACCTTGATCTGTCTCTTCCAAAATGTGGACATCCAGGCAGGTGTGGTTGACCCAGTAAACAGTAAGGTAAATACCATGTGAAATTGGTCACTACAGATTAGGAAGGAAGCACAAGCAAGCCCATTTAGTTTCTCTCCGTTTATTTTTTCCTCTGTTTCTATTTTCATCAATTGTTCTATTTTTTCCTCCTTACTGATTTTCTGGCTCTGGCCTTTCCGTGGTCAGCAAGGGAGAATTCCGCGCAGCATTTTTTACTCCCTACCGGTGGCTCCTGGTGCTAAAGGAAAACTTAAGATTTGAGCTTCCCAAGACATTGCAGGAGGCAATACATTGAAATAAAAAAATTCGACCTGCAAAAGCCAGGGATTGAGTTCAGGTTCTGCCTCTCATTATCTATTTAGCCCTGGAGAAGTCCCTGAGCCTCTTGAATTATATTTCTTTGCCTGTTAAATTAGATTCATACATAATAATATCTACTTCACAGGGTTGTTGTGAAACTCTAATGAGGTAATGTGAAAATGCACACCATAAAGTTCTACAGAAATGTTACTTTTTATTACTGAGGTGGTGGTTGCTCGTGCAGCACCTTTTAAAAAATAGTTTGTCTAATTAAGATATGCATGTATGTTTCAACGTCCCTCAGAAACAAAGCTGAATGAAAAGAGTAAGTTGCAGAAATACATGCGATGTAAAACCATTTAATGTAAATTTTAAAACACAAAACAGTAGTATATGCTGTTCGTAGACGCAAGCTTATGAAGGAAAAGTACTTAAAAATGGATGATAGGACACACTAAAGTCATGCCAACGGTTTCTTCTGGGGGAGAAAGTGGCAATGGGGCTGGGAAAGGGTACAGAGGGGACTTCAGCTGTAGCTATTATGTTCAATTTCTTCAGCAAAGAAATATTCAACTCCCGAGACTATGTCCCTAAGACACACTTCTGACCTGGAACTGAAGCCATTCCCGGAGACCACTTTCCAGCCAAACAATAGACAAGCCCATAAACTAAACAATAAGACCCAAAAGGAATGTGCTCCTTACCAAAAAACAAAAAAATCCCAGTGTCTTCAAGTGGATTCCAACTCGTAGTGACCCCGTAGGAGAGAGTATAACTGCCCCATTGGATTTCCAAGGAGTGGCTGGTGGATTCAAACTCCAGACCTTCTGGTTAGCAGCCATGACTCTTAACCACTGTGCCACCAAGGCTCTGACATGCTCCTTAGAACAATCAATTATATGAGATCAAAGAACAATATTTGCCCAAAAGCGAAGATGAGAAAGCAGGAAGGGGTAGAAATCAGGATGAAAGGAAACAGGGAACCCAGGGCGGAAATGGGGAGTACTGACACATTGTAGGTCTTCGTGGTGGTGAGATCCTCTCCTTCCTGCCTCTGGGATGGCTCATTTAAGCCTAGCAGGATGGCAAAACTGACCAATCCCCTTGGTGGGCCACGATTACCTTATTTGCACAGTCCCACCTAATCCCTTCAGTGGGAGTTACAAGACCACGGCGAGAAAGGCCACACAAAAGTGATCCATCACACCGCAGAAACCAAGGCCATGGAATACTTTATGTACAAACTCTCAGATGGGAATCTAATTTACTCTTTCACCTAATGCACAATTTAAAAAAAAAGAAGAAAAATACTCATAGCAAATATGACAAATTATTAACTGTTCAGTCTGGGTGATCGGTACATGAGAGTTTGCTGTATTATTCTCTGTACCTTTCTCTATTGAAAAAATTTTTTTTTTCTTAAACTGTTTCCACTCAATGCTGAAAATCTGGATAAAACAGAAAAGGAGAAAGGCAACAACAACAAAACTTACTACAATAATAGAAATAAATCGCTGCTAACATTTATGGATATACGTACATTTCACGTTTTTTGTTTGCTTGTTGGTTTTCATCTACACATACAAATGTAGTTTAAACACAACTGGATCGTTTTATTTTGCAATTCCTCCCTCACCTGTTGGCAGCAAGGTTGGATTGCCTTTGGCCTAGGTGTTTTATTATAAAAAGGAACACATTTCCACCCCCTTTTATTACTGAAGCTTCTGGTTTATGAAATTGCCCTTTACAAAAGATCTGTTGTGTAGAGTGTAAATATTTAATTGAATACACATCCACTTGGGTTGGCCTGATGTTTGCTTTTCATTTATATTTCACTGTGTTACATAATGCCAAGGTCATCTGCCGATTCACTTCATTCAGCTTAGACACACACAAAGCAAAACAGCTTTTTGGTTTTGTGTAGATTCCAAATGTTCAGGTGATCCACTTCATTTTTCTTTTTTATTACTTGGTTTAGAATTGTATGTGGGTCCTCCTCCCATCTCAATAATAGATAGGGGTTTTCTTCTCCCTACCCTTTCACTTTCCAACCATTGACTTCTTTTAGTTTGGGCTCAAAGTCAAGAGATGGTTAAGGATGTCATCATTCAATACTCAACCAATCGAGAAACATAGCTTTGGTGTCTAATATAAGGACAAGGCATCTGAAAGTCTAGAAGTACACTGTCCAACAAAGTAGCCACTAGCCACATGGGTGAGTTTGAACTGCCAATTTTTCTTTTTTTTCTCTCTGCACATTTACTTGTTTATTGTTGTAGTTTAAGTGAAAGTTTACATTTCAAGTTAGTTTCTCATACAGAAATTTATACATACATTGTTAAGTGATCCTAATTGCTCTCCCTATACTGTGACAGCACACTCCTCCTTTCCACCCTGGACCTCCCGTGTCCATTCAACCAGCTCCTAACCCTCTCTGCTTTCTCATCTCGCCTCTGGACAGGAGCTGCCCATTTAGTCTCACGTATCTACTAGAGCTAAGAAGCACACTCTTCACAAGTATCATTTTATGGCCCATAGTCCAGTCTAATCTTTGTCTGAAGAGTTGTCTTCGGAAATGGTTTCAGCACAGAACATTTTCTTAATAAACTTTGTTATGCCGGTTGACCTAGATGTCTCTTGAACTAATAGTTTCCTTGTGTCTTTGGTGTTCTTCATTCTCCTTTACTCCAGGTGCTTGGGACCAATTGATGCATCTTAGTTGGCCACTTGCTAGCTTTTAAGACCTCAGATGCCATTCACCAAAGTTGGATGCAAGACATTTTCTTAATAAACTTTGTTATGCCAATTGACCTACATGTCCCCTGAAACCATGTTCCCCAGACCCCTACCCCTGCTACTCTGTCCCTTGAAGTGTTTGATTGCATTCAGGAAACTTCTTAGCTTTGGTTTAGTCCAGTTGTGCTGACTTCCCCTGTCGTGTGTGCTGTCCTTCCCTTCCTCTAGGATAATTCTTATCTACTGTCTAGTTAGTGAATAACCCTCACCCTCCCTCCCCACCCTTGTAACCATGAAAGAATGTTTTCTTCTGTGTTTAAACCTTTTCTTGATGAACCGCCAACTTTTCATGGGTGAGTTGGAGCTGCGAACCATTTGCTCCACCCAGGGACTCCTCATTCTTCCCTAGGGCTGCTCTTTCAAATAAGGAACTCAGAGGTCTGTCCCAGCCTAAACCTCTGAGCTGTTATAAAATCTTCAGATAAAGATCTTATACCCTGATGGAGCAGGAGAAAAGTGGGGTGCAGAACTCAAATTCTAGTGAAAAGACCAGCTTAATGGTCTGACTGAGACTGGAGGAACTCCAGAAAGCATGGCCCCCAGACTCTCTGTCAACCCAGAACTAAAACCATTCCTGAGGCCAACTCTTCAGACAAAGATTAGACTGGACTATGGGCCATAAAATGATACTTGTGAAGAGTGTGCTTCTTAGCTCTAGTAGATACATGAGACTAAATGGGCAGCTCCTGTCCAGAGGTGAGATGAGAAGGCAGAGAGGGTTAGGAGCTGATTGAACGGACACGGGAGGCCCAGGGTGGAAAGGAGGAGTGTGCTGTCACAGTATAGGGAGAACAGCTAGGATCACATAACAAAGTATGTATAAATTTTTGTATGAGAGACTAACTTGAATTGTAAACTTTCACTTAAAGTACAATAAAAAAAAGATCTTATCAAGAGATAGAAGTAGATCCACTTATCTAAGGCTCTTTGTTATATATATTTGAGAACAAGAGTAAAAATTTGAGGCAAACATAACAGACAATCCACTTTCGTCCTTAGACAAACTTGTAATTACTACACGCATCTATATCCTTCTTGGAAAACACACTAACAATCAACTAACAGAAGCAGAGCGTGGAGGGCAGGAAATTGGCCAGTAAGTGTTAAGTGGCTCCCCAAGGCTAACTCTTGTTTTTATAGAGGACATGCTCTACTGGCAGATATGGCAACAAGGAGATAAGCTAATACCTGTTAATCTTGGAATCAAGGATAAACAATTTGCAAATAAAATTCCTGGTGAATGTGTCTTTCCAAAATTCATGAGAAAATTTCTCACCATTTGGCATAACATTTGTAAGGTATTTGTGATCCCACTTGGTGTACTTTCATTTTAATTTTCATTGATTTTATTCTCCCTTGGGATTTTCCATTTGGTTTTTACAGAGGTATTATCTGTGGCTATTCTTGGATAACTCGATATGCCCTTTAAACTTTAAAACACCACATTTTACGAGAACACCTATGAAGTACTTATTATTTCAATTAATAAAGATATGTTCTTTGCAATAACTGCCTTGGAGGCATGGGTACAAAGTTAAAAACACCCAGTAAGTTATGTAAAACTATAAAAGCCTTCAGCAGATGAGAAATTTGTGCTTTAGGCATTAAGCCATTTTAAATAATTTTAAAGCCACTTTCACAAAATTCTCCTTCTTATGAAGAGGTCAGCAGAAGGAAGATAAATGTTGTCCTAAACTCTGAAAGGAGTCCCTGGGTGATCCAAACAGTTAATGCAGTCAGCTGCTAACCAAAAGGTTGGGGGTTTTAGTCCACCCAGAGGTGTCTCAGAAGAAAGGCCTGGCAATCTACTTCCCAAAAATCAGCCACTGAAAACCCTATGGAGCACAGTTCTACTCTGACCCACATGGGGTCACCACAAGTTGGAACTGACACAATGACAACTGGTTTTTAAACTCTGAAAGAAGCCCAACTAGGAGCTTCACTTGAATTCGAGTGGGAGGAAGTTACATACACAAGGTCCTCCATGATGAGCCTCGACACTTGCAGTTCCACCTTCCGTAGATGGAATGTGGCACAGTAAGTAGATGTGCCGTAACAGCTCTCAGATTGTTGCCACACTGCAGAGGGAGAATGGCCATCGCTAGGGTAACCAGATCTCAAAACACTTAGGTCTTTAATAGGTATCTTGGGCAGGCCCTCGAAGACAAGTCCAGTTTTATACTTTCAGAGTTTCAGAGGTAAGGAAAATAAGTCACATTGGTTTTAATTTAATTTTGTGAGTCTTCCTCTGAATGCTAGGCAAACATCAGCCCTCTGTACTACTGCCACCTTGCCTTCTCCTCAACTCACCTGAGGCTAATCATCACTCCCAGGGCCTCATCCTTGCCTCTTTGCTTTAGCAATAATGAGCTTGCCAAGAGGACCTGAGAAGCCTCTTGGACTTTAATCAGCCACACAGAGGCACTAGTTAAAAAAAATCGCACTTGTTGTTGAGCATATTATTTAGGGTGATGCTCAGACCATCTGTATAAGAATCACCATATGCTTATGAAAAAGCATATTTCTAGGCTGCACCTAAGACCCGGTGAATCAGAATCTTTGGAGAGAGGTGTTGAGAATTGAATTCTAACGAGCTCTCTTCTGTGATTCTTGTGCACATTTCAATTTAGGATTCAATGATAGAAGGTGAAAAAAGTTTTACATGCCTTTTACGATGAAGAAACAAGCTGAGTCAGACATGCAGCTAAACAGACATATGCACACCCATGTTCATCACAGCACTATTCACAATAACAAAAAGATGGAAATAATCTAAGTGCCCAACAAGGGATGAACGGATAAGTAAAATGTGGTACACGCATACAATGGAATATTACTCAGCGATAAAAAAAACAACTTAGTTCCCAAAAGATCTTGGAACATGGATGAACCTGGAGGACAATATGTTAAGTAAAATAAGTCAATCACAAAAGAGCAAGTACTGTATGTTCTCACTTTTATGAAATGACATGAGCAAGTAAATACACAGAAACTAATGTTCATTAGTGGTACCAGGGATATGAGGGAGGAGAAAGGGGAATCTACTTGCAAGATGGTGGACGCTTGTTATTTTTGGTGATAGGAAAGTTAACACTGAAAGAGGATGCAGTGTGCGCAGCTTGACTAAGGTAAATGACGTCACTAAAAAGTACACAGGGAAAAAGAATCTGTTGGTAATTGCTACGGCATATATAATTTTGAAACAACAGCAAAAACAACCAAAAAATATATATGCAGGTATACACATATGTATGTAGACGAATATGTGTATATACATACCATATTTTTAAGCAAATAATGCACGCCTTCTACTTTTGTTTGCCAACTACACCCTCCTCCTGTGAGTTATTTTTGTAAGCACGCTATGCTAATTTTTTACAGCAACGTGTAAAAAAAAACTGGCACAGCAGCACTTCTGAGAATACTTCATGAGGGGAGGGTGCAGTTGGCAAACAAATGTGGAAGGCACGCATTATTTGTGTAAAACTATGGCATACATGTGTGTATACATAGGTGTGCACATATGTATATGGATCTGTCACTGCAGGCACATATATACATAAATATAATAAAGCACACAGGGAGCACAGTTGCGGATATTTCTTAGACATAACTAAACACCTCGAGGGATTGCATTTCTGAGTTTCAAGGATTAGGACCATAGTCTCCTGGGACATCTCAGTCAACTGGCATAATAGAGTTTATAAAGTTATGCTCTACATCCTAGTTTGGTGAGTATGTAGTGTCTGGGGTCATAAAAGCTTGCATGCAACCATCTAAGATACAACTATTGGTCTCTACTCATCCAGAGCAAAAGAGAAAGAAGGAAACCAAAGACTCAAAGAAGAAACTTGTCTATAGGACAAATAGTCTACAAAAACCATCACCTCATCTACTCTGAGACCAGAAGAACTAGATGGTGCCTGGCTACCAATATCCACCATTCTAATCAGGGCCACAATAGATGGACCCTGATAGAATAGGAGAAAAATGTGGATCAGAGCTTCAAATTCATAAAACAAAACAAAAAACTGGACCTACTGGACTGCCTGAGACTGGAGGACTCCCCAAGACTATTGCCCTGAGATACTCTTCAAACCTTGAACTGACACTAACCCCTGAGGTCACCTTGTAGCTAAATAACAAATTGGCTCAAAAATTAATAAATATCACCAGTAAATACTGTGCTCCTTTAAAAAATCTCCTATATGAACCCAAAAGGTCAGCAATTACTTTAAAACAAAGATGGGAATGTAAGGGGGCAGGGAAACTAGATTAATGGAAATAGAACAACCAGAATGGAAATAATTAGAATGTTCATGCATGTGAAGAACGTAACCAATGTCACTGAACAACTTTTGTAGAAATTGTTGAATGGGAATATGAATTGCTATGTAAACTTTCACCAAAAACACAATAAAATATTTTTAAAAGTAAGCAAGTAAGAGAACAGTTGTAAGAAGAATGGCACAACAGTGACAATCATCAGAGCTGGGTGATGGGTGCTTGGAAGTGTCATCATAGTACTCTCAACACTTGGGTATATTTGAAAATCCATAATTAAAAGTCTTGCCTTTTTTACTTTAAAAAAGAAATTCAGCTAAATCTGTGGGCCAGAACAAAGAAAAATTAACAATTGAGAAATAACTTGGGACAAAAAGCTGTAGAGGTAGAAGAATTTTAAAGCTATAAGTACTTCTAAGGAGTCCAATGACTAGGCTAGCCCTTGATGATTATATGACCTTCATTTTTCAAGCTAGTTACGATTTCAAATATTCTGTTCTATTGGTTGAGACCGTCAGGACGTTGTCCATCTTCTCTTTAATTCCTTTTTCTCGTCTGTAAAATGAAAATAGAAATTTCTGTCCTGTATACTACATAATGTTTTTGTAAAGATAGATCAAATGAGATTATATAAGTGAAAGCAGTTTGCAGACATAAAGTGCTCTACAAACATGATTAAATCCAGGGAATAGTGAATTGTATTTTTTTTCATTGACTTATTCTTTGTGTTTTTGGAAAAATCAGTTACTAACTCAATCTTCTTTTCTGTGAATTAGGGCTGTGTCTTTGTATCAGGGATGAACTACATTGTGGCACAATCAATTCATTCATTGTTTGCCTTCGCAATTGAGTTAACCATGTGGTAGTTTACACTGATTATGGAACTACTCAGATAAATTGTGCTACTTAGCGCCCTTCAAAATATAGATGCAATTTAAATCACTCATTGCTCTCACTGTTCTTCACATTGCTTCTTTTCTTTTTTGTTGTTCATTTAAAATTATCTATTTAGTTTTTTAAAATTAGGTAATACATTTATAAGAATCAAAAATTAAAAAGTATAAAATGAAGTCTTTACCCCTCTACCTCCCATTCATCCAGTTCCCACCTAGCATTTATGGGCAACAGTAACAACTGTAATTGATTTCTTGTGTACACTTCCAGAGCTTTTTTAAAATACATACACCAGGAGATATAAATATCTATCACCTCTCCTTTTTTAACATGATGGTAGCGTACTAAATACAGTATTCTGTACCTTGCTTTCCTCACTTAACAATATCTTTCTATAAGAAAACATAGAGTTCCCTCAATCATTTTTACAGCTGCAGCAAATTCCATTATACGGACGTGCCATCATTCAGTTAACCTGGCTCAATTTTAGGTGGATTCCAATCTTTTGCTATTAAAAGTAATGTTGTAGTGAATAAACTTGAACAGTCACTATTTTCGATTTGTGTGACTGTATCTGTGGGATAAATTCCATATGGCTTATTTTCTAGCTTCTGAATGCTTTGGCTGATTTTTTGGGACTCTTCCCAAACTCTGCACATCTTTCTTCAATTAGGGAAACCAAAATTGTACACAATAATCTAAGAATAATCTGCCCAATGCTGAATATAGTAGGATTATTTTTCTCTCTGTTGTTCTCGAAATCAGATATGCCTGAGTTGTAAATCTGTTTTTAAAAGTGACCTGACAACTGTTCTAAAATATAAAGTGTATTCAAAATAATGACCTAATATTGCTAAAGAATATGGACTATCTGAGCACCATTATTTTTAGTTACTTAGCTACCTTCTATATTCTTAGACATTTTTTCTCTTTAACACACGTGCTTTGTTTTGGTTCCCATCTTAAAGGGAAGGTTTGGTTAAGGCCAAAGCTGTCTATACACAACTATGAAAACAATTATAAACAAGGGATAGAATGGGAAAACATTATTGTAACTGTCAAGTGTGTATGGTGGCCAAATGTCCTGATTCAAAATATTTCACCTCATTATCTCATCAAGTCTCAGTTTTAGTTTTGGAATATATAAGCACCATACAAATAAAGAGTCTCTTTGGCCCAGGAATTTGGTAGCTTTAGGTGGTTAGTGTTTCAGTTGTCAGCAATTGCTTGAAATTTTCCATTTTTCCTTAATGTTGACTAATGCTCAATGATTCAAGGTGACTTAGAAGCAGGCAGACATAATGACTAAGTCTAAGGAGATTTTGTGTTTATGATGCATACCCATAAATCCATTGCTGTCAAGTCAATTCTGGCTCATAGCGACCCTATAGGACAGAGTAGAACTGCCCCATGGGGTTTCCAAGGAGCGGCTGGTGGATTTGAACTGCTGACCTTTTTTTAGCAGCCAAACGCTTAACCACTTATGCAAGCCAGATAGCACTGGATTACTTTCTCATGAACAGTAAAACTTTAATGGAAATCCACAAATAACCCCAAAGTTCACTTAAACGAATTGTCTCACCGTAATTTTCTCTGTGATTTAGTTGTCCCTTTCTTTCCTTTCCCCACTCCCCCACCTCCAGATGTGATCAAGCAGGGGTAAAATGGACCATTTGTTTGGTATCTGTCCTTCCATCTCTCAAGGGAATGGCTAAACGGAGGGTCACGGGTTTGAGGAGCTAAGGCCGAGGTTTTGGATAACACATACAGTGAATGGATGGTTGAAAGCTGACTTGGTGTGGTTTCATCAGACACTTCTGAACTTAGAATTGACACATTACACAGCTGAATGATAGAAAACAACAGAACTCAGGACTGAACACCCAAAAGTTTTTTTTTATAAAGAACTAAGCAAATTGGCATATAGATGAAGAATTAAAGAGAAGGCCATTCTTTGCCTATTCATTTTTTTTTTTTTTTTTTTGCTGTGTTTTAAGTGAAAGTTTACAATTCAAGTTAGTCTCTCATACAAAAATTTATACATACTTTGTTATGTGACCCTAGTTGCTCTCCCTATACTGTGACAGCATACTCCTCTTTCCACCCCTGATTTCCCGTGTCCATTCACCCAGCTCCTGACCCTCTCTGCCTTCTCATCTCACCTCTGGACAGGAGCTGCCCATCTAGTCTCATGTATCTACTTGAGCTAAGAAGCACACTCTTCACAAGTATCATTTTATGGCCCATAGTCCAGTTGAATCTTTGTCTGAAGAGTTGGCCTCAGGAATGATTTTAGTTTTGGGCTAACAGAGAGTCCGTGGGCCGTGTCTTCTGGGGTCCCTCCAGTCTCTATCAAACCATTAAGTCTGGTCTTTTTACTAGAATTTGAGTTCTGCATCCCACTTTTCTCCCGCTCCATCAGGGACTCTGTTGTGTTCCCTGTCAGCAAGGTCAGTGGTGGTAGCCGGGCACCATCTAGTTCTTCTGGTCTCAGGCTGATGAAGTCTCTGGTTTATGTGGCCCTTTCTGTCTCTTTGGCTAATACTTTCCTTCTGTCTTTGGTGTTCTTCATTCTCCTTTGCTCCAGCTGGTTGGGACCAATTGATGCTCTTCACCTGTTCTTGAAGGCCAGGAATCTTTCCACCTGCCTACACCCTTTATCACTATACATTCTACTTCATAGATCCTGAAAGCTTCAACCTTAATCTATCTAGGGCAGCAGCCAAGAGCGAAGATGGAAAGCAACCACTACTATAATAACTTCTCCTTACAAGTGTGGGTTAGTGTTCCATGCATCAGTCTTTAGACTGGAAACTGTTACAATCTTTTTATTTGGTAATTTTAACTTGATCTTGTGATGTTAAAGTATCCTCACCAAGTATGTCAGGTTTTGATACATTTGCCTTATAGTTTATCTTCACTGTTCTCTGAGCTCTTCAGTGTAATCTCTGTTAAGTATGAAAAGTTACATACACAGTCAAATCTCAATGATTCAAATAACAGTTATGCACTTTCAAATTACTTGTATCAAATATTTTATTTGATATCTCTCTGTCTCTTGCAGCCTCCTGATTTAGGGGAAATCTCTTACTCTTCAGTTTTACCTTTAAATACTTTTTAGTACGCATCTTAAAGAAAAAAAAGATATTTTCTCACATAAGCCCAATGCCATTCTCACATCTAACAAAATTAACAAAAATTCTCAAGATGAGTTTTAATTCCAGAATATTTTATCATGGCTATGACATTCAGGTACCAACAAGTAGCAACAAAGCATGTGTGCCAACAACTCTGGTTTTCTGAAAAGATCTGGAGCAAGTCTGGCCTCTCCGAGATTAGCAAGAGCTGAAGACAAGATCATGGTGTTACTCACCACATGTTGGTTACTGCCTTGTCAGATCTTCAGCCCACCCCAAAAGGAGTGAAACACAGTTCGCTATAGAAGATCTGGAAACAGCTCAAGTTGTTAGCAGCTTTCATCATGTAAAATATAACAACAGATTCAAGGTGAGTGTTAGAATGTGTTTCTAGACTGCTAGATCCAGAACTCTTTATAGCTTAAAATAGCACAGACATCATCAAAAGTCTCTGTAGGGCAGGTGTCCAGGAGCTGCTTGGTGCAGCTGACTATGCTTTGAAGGAGGTGTGCCAGAAACTGTGATCATGAGCAGCTTCTCACAGGAAGTCAGTATGGAGGGAGCCACATGAGGGGGCTTCCAGAATATGGATATCAAGTCACCTTTGGAGAGTAAAGCTACTCAGAATGAGCATATACTGTGTCAGGAAGCCATCTGCAGCAGTGATGATGCTGTGGGTGAAAAGGTGGGAAACACTCATTTTCAACAAACGGGCAGTCAGCGATTTGGTGGGGTGTAGGCAGCAGCGTACGTCTAGTCTAGAACTTGAGAGAGAGCTCTAGAAAGAAGCAGGTTCAAATCCTGTTGTTTCTACCTATTTGCTATGTAACCTGGAACAAATAATTTAGTCTCTCTAAGCCTCAGTGAGTGGTTGTATTAAATGAAGTAGATAATTTTCAGTTTCTCAGGTACCTTGATATTGAAAAGGATGTTTCCCAAATAGGTAATATGAATATTTTGGTCTCCTGAAATTTGTAACCCCCATTTCAATTGCTAAATAACCTTTTAGTTCTACACGGCAATCTCTGAGTTTGGTTACTTTGAGAGAGTACTTCAAGGGCTCTGGCAAGATCAGATTTCTAACCTGCAAAACAGAAGACTATCATATGACCCAGCAATTCCACTCCAAGGAATATACTCAAGAGAAATGAAAATGTATGTCCACATAAAAACTTAATACAAGAAATGTTCATAACAGCATTTTTCATAGTAGCTATGAAGTGGAAACAACTCAAATGTTCATACACTGATGAATGGATACATAATATGTGGTATATTCATACACTGGAATATTATTCAGCAATAAAAAGGAGTAAAACACTGATACATGGTACAATATGGATGAGCCTTGAAAACATTATGTTGAGTGAAATAAGTCATATAAATGGAATCATACAAAAGGCCAAGTACTGTATGATTCTATTTATATGAAATGCCCAGAATAGGCAAATCTATAGAGACAGAAAGCAGATTAGTGTCTGTCTAAGGCCTGGGAGGATTGGAGGGAGATGGGAGTGACTGCTAATGGGTACCATGTTTCTTTTGGGGGTAATAAAATGTTCTCAAATTGATCATGGTGAGGGTTGCACAGCTCTGTAAATATACTAAAAACCATTGAACTGTACACTCTGAATGTGTGACATGTGATACATCAACAACTCATGCATATATGTATAACAACAACAAAATAAACTTTGGGATCCCACCAAGCTCCTGTGAGGCTCAGCTTGAGAAGCTAGCTGGACTCAATTTTTTTAATTAAAAAAATAATAATAAAAGACTGTCAGTATAAGCCCAAAGAAGAATGTGGCATATTAGTGTACGCTATACTTTATCTTAAGAGTCCGTAGGTGGTAGAAATGGTTAACATGCTTGGCTGGTAACCAAAAGGTTGGAGGTCCCAGTCCACCCAGAAGTGCCTTGGAGGAAAGGCCTGGCAATCTACTTCCAACTGGAGCAAAGTTCTACTCTGATACACATGGGGTCGCCATGAGTTGGAATTGACTTGATGGCAATCGGAACACCTTATCTTCAGTGCAAATATTTTCAAGTAGTTTAAAACAGAGGGGTTTCACTAAACTCTATTTAATCAGCATATATTCAGTGATGCACAGAAGAGCAAGTATCATATCTTATGAGTATTTTTTCATCATTTGTTCTCATTTTGAGTTCTTTCCTTAGAATGGATTCCTAGAAATGAAATCAGTGAGCCTCATGGGTTTGTTTTGAACATCAAATGAGATAACGGATGCAAAAGAAATTTGAAAAGTGGAAAGCACTATACAAGTATGAGTTACTACTATGAAATCATCATCTCTTCCCCTAGACTGTCCCTCCTCCTCCATTTTCTATGTTGCTGAATCGCCCCAGCACGCCCACCACCCCTAGAAACAACTACCACCCCGTGTCCCGTAGTGATCACTTCTGTGGCGCACGCTGGCCTAAGCACTCTCTACATTAATCCATTTAGTCTTAATAAGACTTAATAAGACCCCTGTTTTACAAAGGCAATACCGAGCGTTGGTAAACTGAAGTCATCTAAGATGACACAGCAGGGATTTGAACCATGAAATTTGTCTGAATCGAAAGTCCCTGTTTTAACCGCTGAATTATCCCGCTGCCCCTGCCTTGCCCTCCCCCAGGTAGGCATTCCTTCTGTATCCATCAAGTCATCGCGTGGGCAGTTTCTAATCCCTGGATCACTCCTTCTTTGCCCCGGGTCAGGCTTTCGCCGGGTCTCCCCTAGGTTACTGCCTTGGTCCCCTGCCCTGGCCCATCCCTTCGATCTGCCGGTCTGCTGAGACCATCTGACCATCATGGCTGTCAAGATAAAGCTCAAAATCCTTAGCTGAGCACCCACCTCCATCATGTCGCCTTGTGACTCTCGTTGTTCCCGTACATCGTCACGCTGAGTCATGCTGTTGCCTCTGCGTGCCACTCACCTGCTAGCCCCAGCTGCATTCTTCACCCAGGTGACTCCTGTCTTTTCATACTCAGTTTAAGCATCTTCTTTGTTGAAAAGTTTTCCTTGTTACTATGGCACTTTTTTCCATTAACAAAGAGCCCTTACTTACTAAGCATATTAAAAACCAAAAAAAAAAAAAAAAAAAAACCAAATCCATTGCCCTTGAGTGGATTCCGACTTATAGCGACCCTATAAGGCAGAGTAGAACTTCCCCATAGTGGGTGCAAGGGGCGCCTGGTGGATTTGAACTGCCGACCTTTTGGTTAGCAGCCATAGCATATAGAGGACAAAAAGCATATCTTATTTAGCTTTACATCCCTAGTACCTTCTTGCTGTTGCTGTCCAGTTGGCCCTGACTCATGGCTACCCCATGAATAACAGAATGAAACATTGCCCAGTCCTGCACCACTTTCACGATCATTTGTATGTTTGAACCTATCGTCATTGTGTCAGTCCACCTCCCTGAGGCTTCTCCTCACTTTCACTGGCCCTCCACTTTACCAAACATGATGTCCCCTGATAATGCGACCAAAGTAAGCAAGTCGAAGTCTGGGACAATATTCTGCAATACATACAGTTTCCATTGGCTAATTTTTGGAAGTGGATCACCAGGCCTTTCTTCCTAATGTGTTGTAGTCTGGAAGCTCTGCTGAAACCTGTCCACCATGGGTGACTGTGCTGGTATTTGAAATACCAGTGGCACAGCTTCCAACATCATAGCAACACACAAGCCACCACTGAATGACAAACTGACAGACGGGTGGGGGACACGGCACCTAGTGGTTGCTAAATAAATACCTGTTGAATGAATTATTATGTGATTTTGGTATAGATGTCTCATCAGGGAATTCTGGCTTATATTAAAATATAAACTGTCCATCAAGAGGACACTATGCTCCATACAGCAAGTGAAATATAGGGCTCAGTTTGGGATTTCACATTTTTAGAGGGGCTAATTGATAAATTGGAGTATGTCAGCGGTACTTGAAGGATGGTAAGATGGTCTGGAAACAATGTCACAAGTAAAACGGTTGAAGAAATTGAGTCTATTTACAATAAGGCCTTGGAGAATGGGGGAGGGCAGAATGGGCAATGACCACTGTCTTCAAATATGTGATGAGGGTTAGCTCAACAGAAAGAAATGTTTTCCAACCAATAGGGCTGTGAGTGTCTCTATCCTTCTGCCATTGTGGATATTGCAGAAAGGATCTCTGCATAGGGCAGTAAGACGACCTTCCAACTCTGTGATTTGGGGCTTCTCAAGCTGAGTAATCTCACATCGACTTTTCTGAAAAGGAAGTAACATGTAGAAATCACCAACAATAAGGACTGTTAGTGTAGGCAGTTTTCAGCACTGAGGTTTTTATCATCATTTGATATTTCTTCACTGAACGCAGAGGAAATAATTCAGAGAAGCACCAAGCAAGTGCACTAAAATGTGGCATGGTTCCGGACAGTGTAGGAAACCACCATGGCATACAGGCAGAAAAGATCAACTAAAGTACAAGGAATGGGATGGCATCTTTCAAACAAAAACTCAGGGACAACGATAAATGGAGGAAGCTAAATAGGCAGGGCCATGTGCAGTGACTACTGCTTCAAAACAGATTTGCAGCAGGAGGCAGATTCTTCGCAGAGCTAAAGAAGACTGAGCTCCAGGGCCGCTCTTTAGCCCTGATCTCTTCCACGGCCCTGGGAGGGACCCTGGCAATTTTATATAGTTTGTCTTTAAGATGATGCCCAAAATTGTAGAAATTTTAAGCCTTACAAAATCTGTTTGCATCAAGCCAGTTTACCAACAAAACAAAACTTAGGATAAGCATGTGTTTAAAATAGTTTTTTCAAGCATTTGTTTTCAGACACACCTACATAACCAAAGTATAATCAGTTAAATCAATATTATCTTTGAGAAGAAAAGATATTTACATGCATGCTCTAGGGCCAGATTCTCTCCCACGGCTAGACTCTGCTCTGGTAGTATCAAGGCTGGGTGCTTTATATTGACTTCAAGTACTTGATATTTTCATCCACTGGACTTATTTGACAAAATCAGATTCTCTTTTTAGTTTAGACCAGTGGAAGGTAAAGGCTTTGTGACTTAAAATATTTAAATCTTAATTACCATGGTAAAGGTATAATCCAGGTGAGGTTAAACCTGTTCTACTTAAGGGACTGCATTGCTTACCTCAGAGAAGTGGTTACACCTATTTAGCATCAGCAGCACCCAGAACATGAAGGGTTCCAAGCAGGAGAGAAAGATGGGACAGCTGGGTACTTTCTAAATTCTCTTGAGTCACATTTCTACAGAGTGGCCTCTCTGTTTACTATTAGAAGTGTGATTTTACAGAATATCACAAAGCCCATTAAAATGAAAGCAGCAAGAATGGAAAGCCGTTTATACATTTTTTCGCGGGATTTATCAGACTAATATTTCGCTGATATCTGGTAGGGGGTTGGTTAGCATAATGTGTTCAGAGGACCATAGATTTCTGAGTCAGACAAAAAAGGATTCAATTGTTTTCTCTGTTAGTTATCGGCTTTTGGTTGTAGGTAAGTTATTTAACCTCTGTGAGCCTCAGTTTAAGAATCCTGGTGGCACAGTGGTTAAGCGCTTGGCTGCAACACATGAATAACCCGTTGCCGTGGAGTTGATTCGGACTCATAGGGACCCCATAGAACAGAGTAGAAATGCCCTATAGGGTTTCCAAGGAGCTGTTGGTGGATTTCAACTGCTGACCTGTTGGTTAGCAGCTGAGTCTTAACCACAGTGCCACAAGGGCTCCCCAACACATGTATAAAGGGATTAAAATGTTAGTATTCCCTCTTCCCTTTCTACTCCCTTTCACAGCAGAAAATACAAGTAACAGTGCAGGGTGTACTCTTCCAGGTTTCTTCCATGCTTTTTGTTGTTGCTGTTGGGTGCCGTCAAGTCAACTCTGACTCATAGCAACCCCATGTGACAGAGTAGAGCTGCCCCATAGAGTTTTCTAGGCTGCAATCTTTTTTTTTTTCTAAATAAATATTTTATTGTGCATTAGGAGAAAGTTTACAGAGCAAATTAGTTTCCCATTTGATAGTTTGTACACAAGCGTTCCATGACATTGGTTCCATTCCCCACAATATGCCTGCCCTCCCCCGTTTTCTGTCCTAGGTTCCCTATTTCCTTTCGTCTTGAATTGTTATCCCTTCCTGCCTTCTCATCTTTGCTGTTGGGCAAATATTGCCCTTTTGATCTCGTATAATAGACTGTTCTGAGAAACACGTTCCTCTGGGGTATTGTTTATTTTAAGGGCCTTTCTATGGTTTGGCTGAAAGGTGGTCTCCAGCAATGGCTTCAGTTCCAGTTCAGAAGGGTGTCTTAGGGCCATAGTCTCTGGGGTTCCTCCAGTCTTTATCAGACCAGTAAGTCTGGTCTTTTTTGTGAATTTGATTTTCTGTTCTGTAATTTTTCTTCTGCTTTGTCTGGGACCTTCTGTTGTAATCCCAGCAGAGTGGCTGGTAGTGGTAGCCAGGCACCATCTAGTTGTTCCAGTTTTGGGGTTGTGTAGGCTGTGCTTCATGTGGTCCAATAGTTCTTTGGACTAATTGCTTCCTTGGGTCTTTGGTTTTCTTTATCCTCTTTTGCTCTGGAGGGTAAGAGACCATGAGTTGTATCTTAGATGGCCGCTCACAAGCTTTTAAGATCTCAGACCCTATACACCTTAGTAAGATGCAGAGCTTTATCTTTCAGTACTAGGTTGTGCCAATTGACGTAGATGTCCACTGAGTCTATGGTCCTTCGCCTTCGAGCCTAGGAACTTCATCCCATGAGGTGTTTGGTTATGTCTAAGAAGTTGCCCTGACTGTGGCCCTTGTGTGCTCTATTGTCTATATTGATATATAATCATCACCAACAGTTATGTATGTAGAAATATCCACCAGCAAACCTATATCTGCAAATGTCTGTGTTCCCTTATATCCTTCCACACCTCTTGTCATATCTATCTAGCTATGTATCCATTTATAATTAGTGTTTGTTAATACTATTGTTGCAGGATTGTGTATGCTATAGAAATTACCATTGTTTCTCTTTGTTCTTGCATTCCTCTCAGTGTCCTCCCATGCCTTGGTCATGTTTTGCTGACTTGCCTCGTATTGTGTATTGCCTTTCCCTTCACCAGAATTGACACATGGCTTCTATTTGGTAATTTTTCCTCATCCCCCCCGCCCCCCGTAACCATCAAAGAAAGCTTTTTTTTTTCCCCATGTATAAACCTTTTCTTGTTTCTTTATAACAGTGGTCTCATACACTATTTGTCCTTTTGTGATTGATTTATTTCACTCAGCATAATACCCTCCAAATTCATCCATGTTGTGAGATGTTTCACAGATTAGTCATTATTCGTTACGGTTGTGTAGTACTCTGTTGGAAATCGTCAAAAATGAAATGGAACTCATAAAGATCAATACCCTAGGCATTAGTGGGCTTAAATGGACTGGTATTGGACATTTTGAATCAGACAATCATATGATATACTATGCTGAGAATGTCAAATTGAAGAGGAATGGCATAGCATTCATCATCAAAAAGAACATTTCAAGATCTATTCTGAAGTACAATGCTGTCAGTGATAGGATAATATCCAAACACCTACAAGGAAGACCAGTTAATATGACTATTATTCAAATTTATGCACCAACCACTAATGTCAAAGATGAGGAAATTGAAGATTTTTACCAACTTCTGCAGCCTGAAATCAATCAAACACACAATGAAGATGCATTTATAATTACTAGTGATTGGAATGTGAAAGTTGGAAACAAAGAAGGATTGGTAGTTGAAAAATATGGCCTTGGTGATAGAAATGACGCCGGAGATTGCAGGACGAATGACTTAGTCACTGCAAACACCTTTTTTCAGCAACATAAATGGCATCTAAACATGTAGACCTCACCAGATGGAAAACACAGGAATGAAATTGACTACATCTGTGGAAGGATATGAAGGAAAAGCTCAATATCATCTGTTAGAACAATGCCAGGAGCTGACCGCGAACAGACCATCAATTGCTCATATGTAACTTCAAACTGAAGTTGAAGAAAATTAAAACAAGGCCACAAGAGCCAAAATATGACCTTGAGTATATCCCACCTGAATTTGAGACCATCTCAAGAATAGATTTGATGCAATGAACACTAATGACTGAAGACCAGACGAGTTGTGGGAAGGCATCAAGGACATCATACATGAAGAAAGCAAAAGGCCATTAAAAAGACAGGAAAGAAAGAAAAGACCAAAATGGATGTCAAAGGAGACTCTGAAATTTACTCTTTAACATAGAGTAGGTAAGGCAAATGGAAGAAATGATGAAGTAAAAGAGCTGAAACAGAAAATTTCAAAGGGCAGCTCAAGAAGACAAAATAAAATATTATAATGAAACATGCAAAGACCTGGAGTTAGAAAACCAAAGGGGAAGAACACGCTCGGCATTGCTCAGGCTGAAAGAACTGAAGAAAAAATTCAAGCTTTGAGTTGCAATTCTGAAGTATTCTATGGGCAAAATATTGAATGATGCAGAGAGCATCAAAGCAAATGGAAGAAATACACAGAGTCACTGTAACAAAAGGGATTGGTCGACATTCAACCATTTCAGGAGGTAACATATGATCAAGAACCAATAGTATTGAAGGAAGACGTTCAAGCTGCACTGGAGGCATTGGTGAAAAACAAGTCTCCAGGAATTGACAGAATACCAATTGAGATGTTTCAACAAAGGGATGCAGCGCTGGACGTGGTCACTTATCTACGCCAAGAAATTTGGAAGACAGCTACTTGACCAACTGCCTGGAAGAGATCCATATTTGTGTCCATTCCAAAGAAAGGTGATCCAACAGGATGTGGAAATTATTGAACAATATCATTAATACCACACTCAAGTAAAATTTTGCTGAAGATAACTAAAAAACGGTTGCAGCAGTACATTGACGGGGAACTGCCAGAAGTTCAAGCAGGACTCAGAAGACGTGGAACGAGGGATATCTTGGCTGAAAGCAGAGAATACCAGAAGGCTGTTTACCTACATTTTATTGACTATGCAAAGGCATTTGACTGCAAGGATCACAATGAATTATGGATAACATTCTGAAGAATGGGAATTCCAGAACACTTAATTGTGCTCTTGGGGAACCTGTTCATAGACCAAGAGGCAGTCATTTGAACAGAGCAAGCAGACACCGCATGGTTTAAAATCAAGAAAGGTGGGTGTCAGGGTTGTAGCCTTTCACCATACTCATTCAATCTGTTTGCTGAGCAAATAATCGGAGAAGCTGGCCTATATGAAGAAGAATATGGCATCAGGATTGGTGGAAGACTCATTAACAACCTGCAATATGCAGATGACACAACTTTGTTTGCTGAAAGTGAAGAGGACTTGGAGCACTTACCTATGAAGATCGAAGACCATAGCCTTCAGTATGGATTACAATTCAACATAAAGAAAACAAAAATCCTCACAACTGGACCAATAATCAACACCATGACAAACGGAGACAAGATTGACTTTGTCAAGGATTTCATTTTACTTGGATCCACAATCAATACCCACGAAAGCAGCAGTCAGGAAATCTGACTGGGTAAATCTGCTGCAAAAGACTTTTAAAGTGTTAAAAAGCAAAGATGTCACTTTGAGGACTAAGGTGTGCCTGACCCAAGCCATGATATTTTCAATTGCCTCATAAGCATGTGAAAGCCGGACAATGAATTAAGAAGACTCAAGGAGAATTGATGCCTTTGAATTAAGGTGTTGGTGAAGAATACTGAATATACCATGGACTGCCAGGAGAATATAGGCAGAGTGCTCTTTGAAAGTGAGGGTGGCGAGACTTTGTCTCACATACTTTGGACATGTTATCAGGCGGGACCAGTCCCTGGAGAAGGACATCATGCTTGGAAAGGTAGAGGGTCAGCGAAAAAGAAGAAGTCTCTCAACAGGATGGACTGACACAGTGGATGCAACAATAGGCTCAATCATAACAGTGATTGTGAGAATGGCACAGGACCTGGCAGTGTTTCATGCTATTGTACATAGGGTGGCTATGAGTTGAAAACAAGTCGATGGCACCTAACAACAACAACAACAGTATTCTATTGTGTGTATGTACTACAGTTTGTTGATCATTCATCTATTGACGGGCACTTATTTCCATCTTCTTGCTATTGTGAATAACGCTGCAATGAACATGGGTGTGCATATGTCTACTCATGTTATGGCTCTTATTTCTTTAGGGTATATACCTAGGAGTGGGATTGCTGGGTCATATGGTATTTCTATTTTTAGCTTTTTGAGGAAGCAGCATACCGTTTACCAAAGTGGTTGTACCATTTTACATTCCCACCAGCAGTGTATAAGAGTTCCAATCTCTCCACAACCTCTCCAACATTTGTTATTTTCTGTTTTGTTTTGTTTTTTTAACTAGCACCAGTAATGCCAGGGTGAGATCATTGTAGTTTTGACTTGTATCTTTCTAACGGCTAACGATCACCGGCGCTTTTTTCATGTGTTTGTTAGCTGTCCTAGGTGTCTTCTTTGGTGGAGTGTCTGTTCATATCCTTTACCAATTTTTTAATTGGGTTGTTTGTCTTTTTGTTGTTGAAGTTTTCTATAGATTTTAGAGATTAGACCCTTGTTGGATATGCCATAGTCAAATTTTTTTTTTTTTTCAGTCTGTAGGTTCTCTTTTTACTTTTTTGGAGAAGTCTTTTGATAAGCATAAGTATTTAATTTTTAGGAGGTCCCATTTATCTAGTTCATTTTCTTCTGTTTAGTGGTCCTTTCTTAATCTTCATGCCACTTGGTCTTTTCTTGCTTTTGACTCTATGCTGTGATGATAAATATTAGTTGAATAGAAAAATAATATATCTTTCTGGGTTTCTTTTCATATCTTCTCTTGTCGCTGCCCCTATTGACTAGCTCATGGGTTTAACTAATTACCATGTGGTAATATGTTGCTTTACTCTTCTGCCACCCCTGATATTTGAGTCTCTCCATGCTTTTCACTATTTTCTTGTTTGTTTTTCAGTGAATCACCAAATTGGTGAAATTAGACAGATTTTAATATTCCTACTTGACAGCGAAGGAAAGAGAACCCCAACTGATGAAGGGACTTGCCCATAGTTACACAGTTAAATTAATGACAATTTCAGAACTAAGACCAGAACCCAGGATAATTGGTTCGGTAACACTGAACAAACATTTGTTGAGCGCCTCCGCTGTTCAGGGACATTGTGGCATGGCATACCAAAGAAACCTGTAGTCTACTGGGGAATAATTTGGGAAGCAAGAGCCATAATGGGAACGGCACCCTGGGATTCAAAAGTGGATGAAATAACATCCAGTTGAGCAGAGGAAGAATGAACACGTGTTCAACAGGTAGCTACTGGAGACAGGGCATTGAAGTCACAAGAAAGCATTAAAAAGGGCTCTGTGATGAAAAACTGTGGGTTGTCTTTGGGGAATCGCTGATTCTGAATCGGGCAGAGGCCAGTTGAACCACAGGCAGCTGGACATGTAGGGGTGTGGTATGTGGTACGGAATAAAGTTGGAAAATGTAGGCTCCTTCTCATTGCACCACTCTGCTTACGCTAAGGACATTGTCTCTTCCTTTTTACTGCCAGTTTCCTGTGGGTAGAGATCCTGTCCTCTACTTATTTCGTTGAGCCTAAAGGGACTAATCCAGGACTCTGCAGAGACTGGATGCATAAGTCACAGTAAGCCTACTGAAAGGAAACAAAGCTGGCGGGCCCTCGCCATGGCGGTGCCGCGGCAGTGGTGAAATGGGACAGCCGAACGCTCCGCAGTTGAAGTGGGAATACAAGCGGACCAAGAAAGCAGGGAGACGCAGGCCTCTTGCTAGTGATGTTAAACTGAAGAAAGAAAAAGGATCTTTTCCTGAAACACACGAGAAAGGGGAATTGAGCCTCAAGGTCAACATGGTGCTCGCCCCACTCGGTCTCCAGTTGGAGGCAGCGATCCCTGGCTTCAGTGAACGCTGGGAAGGACAGGAAAGAATGAGGCCTAGGGCCTAGAGACGAACACGATGGGAATCAGGGACGACGCGCCCAGCACAGGAACCCGAGAGCGGAGGAAGGCTGCCTCATTAGCCCTTCCGCTGCCTCAGGGGAGGCCTTCTGTAAACAGTCCTGGACTCACAGCAATTCATCCTGTTTTTAATGAAACCATTTCCAGAACGCAAAAGAGGGCGGTACCCAAAGGAATCTGGAACAAACACCCAGCAGGGCCAGTGGAGCCGCGTCTGTTTGGATCAGGCGGCCGCAGACTGACAGACTACCGCAGCACTGGCGGATGGATGACGGTGGGCGGCGCCGCGCCGAGCTTCACGAGCCGATGCCGCCCTGCAGCGGCTGGAGGCTCCGCGCGGTGCAGCCCAATCCGCCTCGCACCGCCCCAGCCTCGCGGCCGCAGGATCGCAGCGTGGGCGGGGCCGTCCGCAGCTGGGGGCGGGGCCTGGCGGGACGCGAGCGACTCGCCGCGGGTCGGCGCGGAGTTGGGCGGGAGCGGCAGACTCCTCCGCTCCCTGATTAGGCCTGGGCGGAGCAGGGGGCGGTGCCTCGGGAGGTTCTGCCGGACGGCATTGGGCACCGCGGAAGGAGGGCTGTGGTTTTGTGAAGTCAGTTCCGGTTGGTGTAAACCCCCTCGGGGCGGCGGCGAACGGATTTCAGATGCTTCTGATTCGCGGTGTGAGAAGCTGAAAGCAGTTCGTCGTGAGAGTTTGGAAGCCGAGCGCTATCGCCACCGGCGAGGGGATGGCGGTGACCCGGACCGCGGCCACTGCGGCCATGGGCAGGCTTCTGGTCCTGCTGCTGCTCGGGCTCACAGCGCCTGCAGCGGCGCTGGCCGGCTACATCGAGGTAGGGGCCGCGCGCGCTGGGGCGCCGTCTCCCTCATCTGCCCGGGGGAAGCGGCCTGGGGCGGGCGGCTGTCCGCGGTGGGGGCGCGGTGCGGGGAGGGTCTGGCGCTGCGGCGGTCTGGCCCTCTCCCGCCTCCGCTGCCGCCGCCTCCCGCTTGGCGCAGTGCTTATCCTGGAGGCCGGCGGCTCCGCCACTGCAGAGGCCAAATGAAAGGCATCGGGGTTGCGGGGAGCCGGCGGTGCGGGGGCGGTGCGGGCGGGCCTCCCTGCCCCCACTTGGCGCCGCGGCCCCGCAGGTCGTCGGGGATCCCTGCGAAGCCGAGGCTCCAACCCCGCCCTCCCCCGGGACAATGTAAGCCTCCCGCTGCGTGCTCCTGCGGCTCCGCCGGTTGCGGGCGCTGCTGCTGCTGCTGGGATCTGCATCCAGACCTTTGTGCGCCCGTCCCTCCAGTGGGCGGCCCGGTGGGGACCGGGAGCCAGGCGTCCCTGCTTGGCCACCCCCTCCTTACCTCACCGAAAAGCGCGCTCGCTCTCCGGGTTATGGGAGCGCCTTTCTTTAGGGAGATCCCCACCTAGAAGCAGAGCCTTTATTGGCAAGGCGGATTTTGCTTTTTGGATGCATGCTTTCTGGTTTTCGCCCTTCTCAAAGTAACCTTGATGCCGGGGAGCGGGTAAATAGGCTTTGGCTAGACTGTGAGAAAGGTCTGCGTGAAGCAGCGGGTGTGCGTCTCTGCTTCCTGGGGTGCCCTAGGAGTTGGGTTGCCTGCCTTTCAAATAAAAATCACTGCTACTGGTATCAGTCCTTTGAGGAGAATTGTTAAATATAGCAGTTTGCCGAAGTCTAATAACTAGCGGGAAAAACAGCCTGTGGTGTTTGTGTTCATCCCTTTTGTGGTGAGTTTTAGCGAGTAAGGAAGGTACCTATTAATGCTTCGCAAAAAACACCTTTTTTTAAGTCATGCTATGGTGTATGTCTTCAAATTTAAGTATTCTGCATCAGAGGCAGCTCTGTAAACACCTTTGTGCCGTGAGGTTCGGTGAAGTGACTTGAATTTCTTTGGCGATTCACGGTAATTGAGGCCACTGGAACAGGCAAGGTTGCTTTGGGGTTGGAATTGGGCTGGTTCTGCAGTGTGGTCTGGAGTGTGTGCGGGTTTACATAAACCTTCTTGTTGCCGAGGGAGACGTGGAACTTTATTTTTACTTGCCTCTTAGAAATAGTGCTTGACCTGTCGGACTGGAATGTGTGTTTCTAATGTAGTTTATTTCTCATCCCTCTTCACTATTTTAAAAATTAGAATTGATTTGTGGGTACTTGGCTGATTTCAAAGAGCCATGAGACTGGACTTGATTAAATAGATATTGACTGGCAACTTTCTAATAAAATAAAAGTTAGAGTGTGTCCACTTCTAGAGAATGTTTAAATATCTCCACGGAGAAAATAAGAAAAAACCACCCTCACTGAAGGAATGGCTTAAAACGTTTGCATTCGTTCTGCTTAAAGCTTCATGATGCTAGGGGGAAAAAAGGGGGGGGGGTAACTTAAATAGAAATAGTGATTATGTATATAAACTGCTTTTAGATTATGATGTATTTTACTCTCCGCATAATGGTTAGACTTACATCCGTGATGCCCAGTATCATGTAGGATGAAACCAAGCTAAATCGTTAAGATGAGAGGTTACAAAAAAAAAAAAAAAGATTTGAAATGGAAGAAGGGCAGGGGGTCAAAACCATGGTTCACACTTTCACCCCATGTCCCAGTGCTGTGAGCATCTGAAGGCACTAATTAATTCACAATGAAGTATCCGTCATTTTCAAAGAATATCACCCTTTCAGATTTAAGCAGAATGTAGATAGGCATTTGTATGCCTGCAGAGAAAGAAAAAATAATGCGAGAATTAGTTGTGAATTAGATTTGATTGTTAGCCACAACATCGTTCGTTTGAAGAGTCTGGCTGCACAGGAAATAGGAATTAAACATTTCCCCAGAATGGTTTTCAAGTGTTATTCTGTGATAGCTCCCGTTCTTTGGAACCATATTTTTGCCCACACTTACTAAATTATCTTTCAAATGGTTTCAAAACAAGCTGCTTTTCCTTTTGTCAAGCTGTCGGAATTTTATTCATATATATGTAATTCGATTTTGTTTTTCTGCTGTCTGGCAAAGGACTGTCTAAGCCTTACATTAGATGAGAATGGCGTAAATCAAATCAGGATGTCTTTCAGAAGGTCCTCGTTGAGATTAGCCAAAGGGATTCTAGCCAAATCCCTGATCAAGTTGCTTGGCACAGAGTTATTGATTGGAGAATCTTCAGTGTTGCTTGGTGTTGACTAAATTAATCTCTTACACCTGTTTAAAAAGGAAAAAAAAAAGAGAAAAAATCTCTTTGTACCCTGGGTCACTTCCTCTTTTAAATCCCAGACAAGTTCTGTTGTGTGTATGTCCCCATTGGGGAGTCTCAAGACAGTATTTGTGCTGAAACCCTGTAAGCTGAGCTTCTGAGAACCAGAACTCACGGTTCATTCTACAACATTTGGAAGTGAGTGGGTCGTTTGATAGCCGAAATTAATCCCAAATTAAGGTATGATTAAGGTAGGACAACTGTGTTGCTTTAAGTTAGTCCTTCATAAGTGTTTTTATTAGCACAATTTTTGAATCCTGCTAATTTCCCTCCTCGTAAAGTCTTGCTTGAAGTTGGTCCAGCATAATCTTAAATGTTTTATTAGGACAGTGCTGAATGTTATTATTTTTTCTTTCAATTAAAAATAATTTCAAATTTACAAAAAATTGCAAGAACTTTGCAAACCACTCTTAAACCCTTTCCCCAGATTCACCAGTTGTTAACATTTTCCCATCAGCTTTTGCTTTATCATTCATTCTGTTATTGTTGTATTTTTTGATGAACTATTTGAGAGTAACTTGCATATGTCATGCTCCTTTACCCCCTGAAAACTTCAGTGTGTTTCCTACAATTCAAAGACATTCTCTTACAAAGCCACAGTACAATTATCAACTTAAGGAAATTTAACATTAATATAATACTTCCATGAAATCTACTGTCTGTAATCCAGTTTGTCAGTTGACCCGATAGTGTCCTTTACAGCATTTGAAAACATGGTTATTTTTAAAGCCAATGAGCTTTGAATTCTTGGAAGAGTCGTTTATTTTTCCAAATACAAAAATCAGATTTTTAACTTCTGATAATGTTTTGATTTTGAAAAATCAAAAGTTAAAAACATTTCAAGATTCTTTAATTCAGTTATCTTATTCACCTTTACCAAATTCTTAGGCTTTTATGTTTTCTTTTTAATATAACAAGAAAAATTATACAGGCAGTACATACCCATTGTAAAAATTTAAAATTATGAACAATAAGAAATGAAAAATAACCTGAAATCACATCCAGGGAAGTCTCACTGTAAACATTTAAGAAAAAAATTTTTTTTAAATTTTACTTTGCAGCAAACTAGCTTCTCATTGAACAATTATTACACATACTGTTTTGTGACATTGGTTGCCAACCCCATGACATGTCAACATTCTCCCCTTGTCAACCTTAGGTTCCCCATTACCAGCTTTCCTGTCCCCTCCTGCCTTCTCATCCTTGCCCCTGAACTGGTGTGCCCATTTAGTCTCGTTTTGTTTTATGGGTCTGTCTAATCTTTGGCTGAAGGGTGAACCTCAGGAGTGGGTCACTATAAACATTTTGATGTTTGTATCCTTCCAGATCTATCATGTACATAAATTTGATGAAAGTAGCCAATATTGCATGTTGAAGCTGGTACCTGGCTGTTGTTGTTTTGAGTTATCCTGATATGAACTACTGAAGGACAATATTGTAAAGTGTTCTGTGTTACAGATAAGTAAGGGTACATCTTTGTACAGTAATTGTGGTTTCTGTGGAGGAGGGCAGTTGAGCTAGAATTCTAAATTGCCTATAATTCAATTTTCATGAGTTGTTTTTTAGTGAGATAAACTAGATTACCTTGAGGCTGAATTAAATTTTGTGTAGTGTACCTTGATTTACGGTCTGAAATGGAGAGTGAACCATGCAGGTGCATTGAAACCTAGATGGCTTTTATCACTTTTCTGGGTTCCAGTGCTTTATAGCAAGTATAACTGATACCTACAGGGAATTTTTCTTACATAAGCATCATGGAGGCTTTTAAAACATAACTAATCCGTCGTTTTTAAAATAGGAAGATTGGAAAACTAGCTAACTTTTCATTTGTTACTCAGCCATCCTACCAGTGTTCATTGGGCCGCTGTTACAGGTTTCTGTGCTAGAGCTGAATAGTGCAGTAGTGAAAACAAATGTTTATATCTTTTTTACTCTACACGATGTGCTTGCTTGTGCTTTCTAGACTCCACCCCCAGAGAGCTCAGTGAGTGCACCTGGGATGCTCTTGTTCCAAACGCTCCCAGGTGGTTCTAATACACCAGTAGAGGAAAACAAAACAAAATTCTTGCCAGCAAACCCCCGCCCCCAAAACAAACAAACAAACCACATTTGGGTACATTATCATTTAGGTCCCCAAACAGTCTGGTGAAGTAGATATGCTTATCTTTACCTCAAAAGTGCATCAGTAAAGGCCAGGGTCTTAAGATCACACAGCAGAGCCAGGGTAGGACTCCGTCCTGTGCCAAGTCTTGTGTTCTTTATCTTTCCTCTGTATTAGGGTGTTTCATAATGTCTCTCTTTTGGTTATAGATTTTCTTCCGCTCATGTTCACCTGTCTTTCCCACTACCAAAAATCTAATGTGAATATTTTCTTTAAAAAGAACTAATTTCATAGAAGTTACAATCTGTCGTGAACCAGTATACACCAAACTGTTAACAGTGGTTGTCTTTGAAGGATAGAATCACAGGGAACTTTGCCTTTTTATATCTGCCATTGGTTTTTTTTTAAAACCTTTTAATGCTTTTGTATGTAATGTGCAAATTTTTAAAAATAATAAGCTTGTTTCATTTTTGTATTCTGGCCAAAAATTTTAAGGAAAAAAAAAAACACCCCAACTTATATAATAAATATGAATCCCTGTGAGGGTCTTGTCAAAATCAGGTGTGGAAGGAAGTATTTGTGAGATAAAAGGCTACCTGCACCAGATTTGCAATCACGTGCCTAGTTGAAAGGTAAAACATTAGGAAGAGGTTCATACAGTAACCAGTATGACTCTGATAAGATTGTGGTTCAGAAAAAAAGTGAACACTATTTGGAGTGGGGCCCCTCTAGGGTTGGTTAATTGAACAGCTCACCACAACCTTTCTACTCTGCTGTCCTCAGGCTAACTCCTCTCGTGCCTGCAGAATGGCTGCTGCTGCTCCAGAGGACACATTCTGTCCAGTAATATCCAGAGGAAAGAGACTATCTCTCTGTGTATCTTCCTTTAAGAGGGAAGAAACCTTTCTCAAAACCTACCAGCTCAAGACCCGTCAAATCTCATTGGACAAATTTGTATCAGATGCCTGCAGCCAAACCAGGCATGGGCAGGGGAGTGGTGCCGCTTTGGTGAGGCTTAGACTTATCAGGACCTGCCTTCTGAAGAGGAGGGGGATGCATACTTGGATCAAGTTGGTTCAGTTGGGGAAGGAGGCTGTGGAGGTTGGGTAGACAACAACAGTTCTGCTACAAAGGGCTGGCTGAAAGGAGAGAGGTCATTTATCTTTACCGACATTATCTGTAGGTTAATGAAAGGTAGCTGGCGAGATTGAGCCATAGGAGGAACCTCTCCCACAGTTTGTCCTGTGAGAATCTCAGCACCTCGTTTTGAGGGACAGTACTGTCTGGAACAGAGTGACTGGAGTGGTGAAGAATATGAAAAATCTGAAATGAACCATAGATGAACTCTAGGAGAGGTATTTAGGGAAGAAGAAAACATTTGGTGGTGGTGGATAACTATTTTCAAATATTTTATACTTCGTCTTTGAAAGACTCGCCTGGGCTGAAGTGGGATTTTTTTTATATTTTACCGCTTTAATTGTCAATTTTTCCAACACAATACAGTGAATAATATAACAAACACTCATATATCCACCACCCAGTTTTGGTAAATCTTGACATTACATTTCCTGTGTTCTTGCCTTTTTAAAAAGAAACACAGCATTCCAGATAGAGACATAAAATATTATAGCCAGGATAAATGCCTTATTTGAACTTTTCTCCATCTCATTAACCTTTCCAGAAGTAATTCTTATCTGGAGTTGGGAGCATTCCCATACATGTTTCCATGCTGGATTTCTAAAGAAGCTTGCTCAGGCTCTTAGAGTTGTAATAAATATTTGATGAGCAGTGCAGAGTGTTTATTGTTTGAGCATATTGTGGTGATAAAGGAGGTAAGAGTGCTGAGGTGTTTGTACTGAAAGTGAAGACAGTGCCTTACTCTTGAAGGCGCCAAGTGTACAAGAAGGCACTGTTTCTCCCGTCCCTGCCCACCATTGAAAGCCCTTGAGTGTTTTTGAGCATTTTTTAGTATATAATTTTACTTTTCTTGGTGTTGAGAATATGCACGGCAAAACATACACCAGTTCAACAGTTTCTACACGTACCATGTCGTGACATTGATTACGTTCTTCGGTTGTACAATCATTCTCACCCTCTTTTTCTGAGTTATTCCTCCCCCCTTATCGTAAACTCACTGCCCCCTAACATTCCTATCTAATCTTTCCAGTTGCTGTTGTCAGTTTGATCCCGTATTTTTTGAGACCCCTGAATTTGAACTTCTAGCCTCCTAAACTGTGAGAAAATAAATTTCTGTTTGTTAAAGCCACTGACTTGTGGTATTTCTGTTGTGGCAGCACTAGATAACTAAGGCATGTACTTGAGTGTGGATTTTAAAAAAACATTTCTGCTTGTAGAGCCTCCTAGATCTGTGATTTGATGTTTTTCATCAGTTTTAGAAAGTTTTTAGCCATTATCTCTTTAAATATTGCTTCTGCTTAGTTTGCTTCTTTCTTCTGAAACTCCAAATACATATGTCATGGATTGAATTATGTCCCCCCAAAAATGTGTGTATCAGTTTAGGGTGGGATTGTAACACCACCCTTACCCAGGCCATATCCCTGGGTAGTTTCCCTGGGGTGTTGGCCTGCACCACCTTTTATCTCTCAAGAGATAAAAGGAAAGGGAAGCCAGCAGAGAATTGGGGACCTCATACCACCAAGAAAGCAGTGCCTGGAGCAGAGCGTGTCCTTTGGACCTGAGGTTTCTGCTCAGAGAAGCTCCCAGACCAAGGGAAGATTGATGACATGGACCTTCCTCCAGAGCCGACAGAGAAAGCCTTCCCCTGGAGCTGACGCCCTGAATTTGGACTTGTAGCCTACTGGACTGTGAGAGAATAAACTTCTGTGTGTTAAAGCCATCCACTGGTGGTATTCTGTTATAGCAGCACTAGATGACTAGGACCACACACTTCTGTATTTTCTACCCTCTTTGTCTCTACGTGCTTCATTTGATAGATTTTCTTCTGATCCATCTTTCTGCATACTGATAATTTCTTCAGGTGCATCTGTTTGTTCTGTTAAACCTCTGTGTTGAGTTCTAATTTCAGTTACTGTAGTTCTCAGCTCTGTCATTTAAAGTTGGTTCTTATCGTTTCTATATTACAGATGAAATTCTCAATCTTGTCTTTTGTGTCCTTGAACATGATAAGCATAAAGTCTGTGTCTCATAATGCCAGTATTAGGGGCCTCTGTGAGACTTTTCCTGGTGTCTGTTTTTTCTGCTAACTGTGGCTTTATGCCTGTTTTAGAGATGCAAGAGCTGAAGCATGCAGGCAAAGTAATTTGACCAGTGTCACAAATCAGTTAGTGGTGAGCTAGCTGTGAAATTTATGTTAACTGAAAGAATGGATGGCCTGGGTTAGATGCCTGGGGAAGGCCGTCTCAGCTCAGCATGGGGGCACCAAGGTCTATGGAGACGGTTACCAGACAGTCCAGAACTTAGGCACAAACTGGAATAGGTGATTCTTAGGAATCAGAAAAAATCTGCCTTTTAAGTTTCCCCTCATTTAATATACTGAATAACTTTCCAGGCCATTAAATATTTTACATTTTTTTCAGTTGAAAGACCCTTCGGATGGTTTGGGGCATTTGAACTCCCTGCAATTTTAAATGGTACAACAGTCACCTTTCTAAATTGCTTTTATTACCTTGCATTTGGATTTGAATCTTAGCTGATACACACCCATTTGGAGTTATTGCATAAGGGTACGGCCTGCCAGGCTGCGGCTGACTTTTGGCAGCAGTATTGGAACAAGTATTTGAATATTTGATTGCATTTTGACCTTCAAGAATGAGGGGGGAAATGGGTAAACAAAAATGCTTATCTTATTGATAAGCACATGGTTGGTGCTTGCTTTATAGAGGTATTCTGAACTTAGGGGAACATTCAGTGGACTTAATCATATAGGAAAAGTTAAGAAATATATATAAAATGCTGGAAATATGTTTTCAAGGATTTTTTCCCCACTAAAACCCTGGGAGTAATTGATATTTGTATATTTTATCAGCTCTCTAGTGTCAGAATCCAAAATAACATGCATGACATGTCTTTGTAACTTGCACATTTTCAGGAATACGTTGCATGCAATTATTTATTTGCGTCCTTTATAACAAGACTTTATTTTTCTAGTTTTTCTCTAATGTACGTAGCACTTAGTGGTTTTAAAAAATATTCTTTTAGCTGTATCTCAAGTTGGCATTTAATAGAACCTTTGGATATAGTTTGTTCAAAAAATGGAGGGTTTCTGTGGTAATTGGTTCATTTGAAGTTCTTCACAGTCCTCATTGTTAACCTACATTTGTTAAGTTGCTATGTGCAGGGCACTGCGACAGAACAGGTAACCCCATAGTTGAAGGCGCTGTATAGTTCCTGAGGTGCCAAATGAGAAATGTGTTTTATGTTGGAAAAATGATAGACAACACTATTCCAGATTTTTTTCTTTTTAGATAGTTTTAATCTAGCTAATCTAGATTAAATAATTTTCTTAGCTATTTAAAGAGTTTTCTTCCAGATATATCAGCTACAAGAAAGACATAAAAGTTTCTCTATACTGTACAACGCAAATGTCGTAGATCTTTTAAGGTAAATTATTGTAGTCAATTTCCTGTGGTTGACGAAATGCAATGAATTTTAAGCTGAGTTTCGGGCGTTAGGTTTTTTGGTGAATTTTATTCTTCTTAGATTAACTGCCATTCTCTACAGCCTTTTCCTTTAGATATAAATGGTAATCTCCTCCTAACTTTGATGCCTTGTACATAACCTAAAGTAGAGAAAACCTGTAGCCTGCAGACAGCCTGTGGCCTTATGTGTGCTTTTTTTGATCTTTTATTTGGCCTAACTTTGTTTCATTTGTAGTGTTTTAAATTCTAGTTAGAGATCACCATTTCCAGGTAACATGGATTTTGTGTAAAAATTCCTTTCCAGCTTTTGAAGAACTTGGAAGATCTGGTAGCAGGCGTCAAGCAGCGGCAGGCCCCCTTGAGTTGGCAGGAAGGCCCCGTCTCCCGAGGCAGGCAGAATGTGGGTTGCCACTTTTGTGTTGCACCCCCATCTGCTTCTGTTACTTGTCTCTTGTTTTTTTGAGAGCCACATTTTTTATTTGTTAATTTTTGCATTTGAAATATTCTGCAGTAACATCCTTGACCTGAGATTCTTTACCATAGTCTTTATCTACTACACAACTGCGACCGACGACTTTATGGGGGTTTTCCCTCTGTCAGTTTTACAGAGACGGCTGACTCCCCTAGTTTCTTGTCATCAGCCTTGATCAGGCTGATGTGGTGTGCAGCAGAGGGCCTCCACTAGCCTGACACACAGACCCAGCACAGTTGGATAGAGGTACACGAAGAGGGGCTTGCGCTTGTCTGAGACTTCGGCGGCGAGGTGAGTTCTAGGAGCCAGGCCTTCTTGGATGAGGAGGGCGGTCTGTAGTGTCTCTGGTAAAGCGATATTGACGTCCATTATACCTCCAGCAGCAGTGGCTGCTTTGCCTGTTGTGGCAGTTACTGATGGAGCTGAGTCTTCAATACGCCCAAGCCTTCACCCTTGTGCTATTTGACAGTGTCAGGAAAAGAGCTACAATAATTTTTTTTTATCCATGACAGATTTCAAGTGAACTAAAAATGACATTTCTCAACAGAAACTTCTTTACTTGGCTGGTTAGACTCTGCCCCACCCTACCCCTTTTGAAGAGAATTTCTGCTTAAGGCATTATTAGTATTTTTCTTAACAACTTTTTCTCCTTCTTACAGCAACTCTTAAGAAAAATGATTATTTGGAACTTTATTAGCTTCCTTAGGATCTACAGTACTAAAATATCTTGCTGGGCTATCATTTTGAAAGATTAATCTTATGAATTGATATGTCATGAGACTGAATGTTGGTTTGTGTTGTTTTAAAACAATAGGATAGTAATCAGGACAGATTAAAATGATTTAAGTAGTGCTTTTAAAAGATTAAATGCAAAGCACGTATTCAGACCTGCTAATCTCCTAGCTGAACAGAGCCATTACGCGTGGTTTTACATTTGTATAATGTAGGGAGTGAAGAAACGGAATTTATCCCAGTGTGGTAGAAGTAAAAGGCATACTGTAGATCATCCATCGAGCACTAATCCCTACTGGACAAACAGATCCTCATTAAAACATCCCTGTAGTGGTCTCTGAAAAGCTATAGAAAATAAACTCTGAGTCAGGTTTAAGGTAGTGGTGGTTGCTTCCCTAAGCATTATTATTATTTGGAAGGCAATGTTAGAGGCATACTGCTTTTAGCATTCTTTTTACTTCAAAGTTTGTGAAGATAAATTTCATTCAGATGTGTTAACATATCCTTATTTGGCACATTTTTGGATTTTATGAGAGAAAATGTTTTGAAGAAAGCAGAGAGATTCTTACATAGACGAAGAAGTGTCAGAAAGATACACAAATACAGCGAAGCCTGAGAAACCAAGAATCTGTGTAAGGCAGAAACCTGACAGAGAAGGAAATCTCAAATATTTTCCACTAAAATGAACGATAGAAAAGTGGTAAGACTACACCCTGTCAAAAGTGAAAAACTTGTTAGACCTGGAAAAACAAGACAGCCCCGTCGAGTTCCAGTTCTCGCAGGTTTCACTGCATTGCATCATTTTATACCAGTGTAGGTAGAGTTCATTATTGGCCAAGTAAAATATTGTCAGGTTAAATATTAGTGAGACTGATAGTTACCTACGTAACTGTTAGTCTTACATACTGTTGGAAAATTTTTAAACCAGTATTTTCATAGGGCCAAGGAAGTCACTTTAACCTAATATAAATACTTCGTTCTTTTCTGTCAAGTAATTCAGCCTGTTTTCGTCCTGCCATTAGGTATTAGAAATGAGTTACAACAGTTCTTCCATTAAACTACTTAATTGCTGTTCCCAAGAGATGCTGGAGATGAAAGAGAAGCTCTGAGTCATTGCTAGTAAAATCAGTGTGAATTGACCAATTTGGCCTTGGGTACTAAGTTACCAGGCAGTATTATATCTAAGTAGCTACTTGACCTGCCAGTCTGTGCAGGGTTCAAGGTGATCTAGTTCTGGTATCAGTCACCTGACTTGTAGGACAATAGTTTTAGAAGAAAAACTGAAAACAAGGAGCAACTTTTGTAGACCAAGTGTGTGTGCTACACGAGTTCTCGTATCTGCTGAAAAGCACCTCAGTGTTTGAATATCGAAGAAACCACTTCTTCCCTTTTTGGTAGGGGCAATATGTTATGTTGGCAGAAATGATTTCTCTTTGCAGTATTTGGGCTGGCATATCATTTAGAGGCTGATCTAAGTACCACTAACACATACCAGACCCTTTACTTTTTACGTATTTACTTTATTAACTCTTTCTGTATGGGTGTGTGTGCTTTAGGTAAAGTTTACAGAGCAAATTAGTTTCTCATTAAACAGTTACTACACATACTATTTTGTGACATTGGTTGCCAACCCTGTGTTGTGTCAACACTCTCCTCTTCTCAACCTTGGGTTCCCCAATTTCTGTTTGTCCAGCTTTCCTGTCCCCTCCTGCCTTCTCGTCCTTGCATCTGGGCTGGTGTGCCTATTTAGTCTCGTATACATGGTCGAACCACGTGTTATTGTTTGTTTTATAGACCTGTCTAATCTTTGGCTGAAGGGTGAACCTCAGGAGTGACTTCGGTACTGAGTTAGAAGGGTGTTCAGGGGCCATACTCTCGGGGTTTCTCCAGTCTCTGTCAGACCAGTTAAGTCTGGTCTTTTTTTTTTTTTTGGTAATAGTAGTGGTTAGTTTTTTATGCGCTGGTTTGGTTGTTGGTCTTCTCACACTATATTCAGTATTCATTAAGTGAGTTTTTAAAAAATGTTTAAGAAGTACACACACGTTGTTGTTGTTAGTTGCTGCCAAGTTGACTCTGAGTCATGACGGCCCTGTGTGTAACACAACAGAAAGTCGCCCAGTCCTGCACCATCTTCATCGTTGTTGGTGTGTTTGAGTCCACTGTGCAGTGCCTTCCAACCTGGGGGGCTCATCTCCCAGCACTGTATTGGACAATATTGTTGGGATCCATAGGGTTTTCATTGACTAGTTTTCAGAAGTAGATCGTCAGGCCTTTCTTCTTGGTCAGCTCTGCCAAAACCTTCCACCATGGGTGACTCCTACAGGTATTTGAAATCCTGGTGGCGTAGCTTCCAGCATCATAGCAACATGCAAGCCACCACAGCATGACAAACTGACCAACTGGTGGTGAATATATAAATATAAGTAAGTAAATAAATAAGGTTGTGGATTGTAATGATACATTAAAATAAAGCCTATTTGGATACATAAAATCAGTGTAGCAGGGTGGTTTGTTTTTTGGTTTTCTTTTTTTTTTTCTTCCAGAATAAACAGTGAAACCTGAGAGAGCTGGAGCTCTAGAGGACTGTCCTGTTTTTCTGAATCTCGAAAATTTTCCACCTTTGAGGGGTGCTGCGCCTTACCACTTTTCTGTCATTCTCTGTTATTGGAAGGTATTTGAGTTTCCTTTCTCTGACAGGTTTCTGCCTTACACAGGTTCTGGCTTTTGCTGGTTTTGTTGTAACAGTTTGGCATTTGGTGATGATTGCCATTCTCTGGTTTACTTTTTTGACTTGCTTTTATAGGGTATCTGACTTCAAATTAATATGATGTATTATTATACAGAGTAACTGGTTAAATGTGGTCTGGGCAATGTCTGTAAATCATCAAAGGAAGGAGATATTTTAGCACAAGGAAAGGATGGTTTGATTGCTCCAGGAAAAAATGATTAGATGAAATGTTTAATAAAAGCATTCAGGGGAAAGTTGCAAGCACCAGTACAGAAACATCACAGAATTTTCCAGAGAAGTTAGCTGAAATTAGGAGTAAGAGATCACTGAAGATGTTTCAGGAAAAATGCCTGACCTCCTTCTTGACTTGGTTGAGGCAGTCATGTACAATTTATTAACAATGAAAATCATCCAAACTTACACCTTCTTTTTAAAATATAGTTTCATTTACTGTTGTTATTGAGACTATACACAGCAAAACATACAGCAGTTCAACAGTTTCTACACGTACAATTCAGTGACGTAGATTATATTCTTTGAGTTGTGTAACCATTCTCACCCTCCTTTTCTTTTCTTTTTTTTTAATTGTACTTTAGATAAAGGTTTACAGAACAAATAGTTTCTCATTAAACAGTTAGTACAATACTGTTTTATGACATTGGTTAACAATCCCATGACATGTCGACACTGTCCCTTCTCGACCTTGGGTTCCCTATTACCAGCTCTCCTGTCCCTTCCTGCCTTCTAGTCCTTGTCCCTGGACTGTTGTACCCCATTAGTCTCGTTTTGTTTTATGGGTCTGTCTAATCTTTGGCTGAAAGGTGAAACTCAGGAGTGACTTCATTACTGAGCTAAAAGGGTGTCCGGGGGCCATACTCTCGAGTTTCTTCAGTCTCTGTGAGGCCAGTTAAGTCTGGTCTTTTTTGTGAGTTAGTTTTGTTCTACATCTTTTCTCCAGGGCTGTCTGGCACCCTTTGTTGTGATCCCTGTCAGAGCAGTCGATGGTGGTAGCCGGGCGCCATCTAGTTGTACTAGACTCAGTCTGGTGGCGGCTGTGGTCACCCTCCTTTTCTGAGTTATTCCTCCTCTGTTAACATAAATTCACTGCCCCCTAAGTTCCTGTTTAATCTTTCCAATCACTGTTGTCAGTTTGATCCCGTATAGATAGTTCTTAAAAGAGCGTAATGCTCAAGGCAGACATTTTTTACTAGTTAAGCTAAACTATTATTTGGTTTTAAGAAGACTTCAAGATATCTTTTTGATTTAAGATTTAAAGATTAGCTCAAGGCAGTAGTTTCAGGAATTCACCCAACCTTCGTGGCTCCAGGAAATCTGGAGTCCATGAGAATTTGAAATTCTGTTCTGCACTTTCCCCTTTTTGATCAGGATTCCTCTATGGTGGAATCTTTGATCAAAATGTTCAGTAATGGTAGCTAGGCAGCATTCCAGTTCTTCAGGTTTCATGGCAAAGGAGGCAGTTGTTCATGGAGTGGCAATTAGCCATACATCCATTTTATCCTCCTCTTCCTGACTTCTTCTTCCTCTGTTGCTTCAGGCAAATAGAGACCAATTTTTTGTGCCTTGAATGGCTGCTTGCAAGCTTTTAAGACCTCAGGCGCTAGGCAACTAACTAGAAGGTAGAACAGAAGCACTAAACAGGTAATTAGGCCAATTAACTGGAATGTCTTGTGAAACCATGACCCTAAACCTCCAAACCAAAGAACCAAATCCCATGAAGTGTTTGGTTGTACATAAGCAGCCCCAGCAGCTTCTCTTTTTTTTGTTGGTCGTTATTGTAAGTATATCACACAACTTTCGCCAGTTCAACTTTTTACAGGTGTGCAACTTATTGACAGCAGTTACAGTAATTGGCTTTGTAAACCTACTGTTAATCAGCAACATGTTTCCATCACCATTAACCCCGTTTTCCGCCTCCTTCCCGCCCCTGGTAACTACTAATAAATTTTGTTCTATACATTTGCCTTTTCTCATCTGTTTATATGAGTGAGGTCATACAATATTTGTCTTTTTGTGATTAGCTTATTTCACTCAGCATAATGTCTTCCAGCTTCCATCCATATTGTAGCATGTATTGAGACGTCATTTCTTGTTTTACGTCCTACTTTGGTGAGTAGCGTCTGGGGTCCTAGAAGTTTGTAAGCGGCCATCTAAGATACTCCACTAGTCCCATGTCATCTGGAGCAAGGGAGAATGAAGAAAACCAAAGACACAAGGCAAAGATTAGTCCAAAGGACTAATGGACCACAACTACCGCAGCCTCTGCCAGACTGAGTCCAACACAGCTAGATGGTGCCTGGCTACCCCCACTGACTGCTCTGACAGGGATCACAGTAGAGGGTCCCGAACAGAGGTGGAGGAAAATGTAGAACAAAACTCACAAAAAAAGACCAGACTTACTGGTCTGACAGACTGGAGAAACCCCGAGAGTATGACCCCTGAGCACCCTTTTAACTCAGTACTGCAGTCACTCCTGAGGTTCACCCTTCAGCCAGAGATTAGACAGGCCTATAAAACAAAACAAGACTAGATAGGCGTACCAGCCCAGATGCAAGGATGAGAAGGCAGGGGACAGGAAAGCTGGTAATGGGGAACCCAAGGTCAAGAAGGGGAGAGTTTTGGCAATCAATGTCACAAAACAGTATGTGTATTAATTGTTTAATGAGAAACTAATTTACTCTGTAGAGCTTCATCTCAAGCAGAAAAAAAAAAGACTTCATTTCTCCTGCTGGCTGAGTAGTAGTCCATTGTATGTATGTACCGTATTTTGTTTATCCATTCATCTATTGATGGACATTTAGGTTGTTTCTGCCTTTTGGTTATTATGAATAGTGCTGCATGAATATTGATGTACAAATCTGTGTCTGAGTCTCTGCTTTCAAGTCTTTTGGGTATATACCTAGGAGTAGAATTGCTGGGTCATATGATAGTTCTATTTTTTGTTTTTTGAGGAACCGCCGCACTGTTTTCCATAACGGCTGTACCATTTTGCGCTCTCATCAGCAGTGGGTAAGGGTGCCAATTCCCCATATCTTTGCCAGCATTTGTTGCATTGTTTTTTGTTTTTATCCTAGCGATCCTAGTGGGAGTGAAATATATTTCATGGTGGTTTTGATTTGCATCTGTCTGATGGCTAATGATACTGAGCATGTTTTCATGTGTTTGGTGTCCATTCGAATGTCCTCTTTGGTGAAATGTCTGTTCAAATCCTTTCCCATTTTATGATTGGTTTATTTTTTTGTTAAGTTGTCAAAGTTTTATATATATTTTGGTTATTAGACTCTTGTCGGATATATGGTTTCCGAAGATAGTCTCCCAGTTGGTAGCTTGTCTTTTCACTTTTTTGTTAAAGTCTTTTGATGAACAACGGTTTTAAATTTTTATGAGGCCCCATTTATTTATTTTGTTGTTTGCTGTTAGTGCTTTTGTAATTATATTAGATAATCCATTGTTGAAAGCTAGGCCTGACAGCCTGCCTCTGCTTTTTCTTCTAAGAATTGTATGGTTTTAGTTTGTTCATTTAGGTCCTTAATCCATTTTGAATTTGTTTTTGTGCGTGATATGAGGCATGGATACTGTTTCATTTTCCTGCATGTGGAAATCCAGTTTTCCCAGCACCGTTTATTGAAGAGATTCTTCTTTCCCCATCAAATGAACTTAGCACCCTTGTCAAAAATCTGTTGACCGTAGATTTTTACATTTATTTCTGGACTCTCAGTTCTGTTCCATTGGTCTGTGTGTCTGTTGTTAATACCAGGCTATTTTGATTACTGTAGCTGTATAGTATGTTTTAAAATCAGAGATGGTGAGTCCTCCTCCTTTGTTCTTTTCTTTCAGCATTGCTTTAGCTGTTCGGGCCTCTTGACATTCCATATAAAGTTGATGATTTGTTCTTCTGTTTCTGTAAAGGAGGCTGTCAAGATTTTGATCGGGATTGCGTTGAATCTATAGATCACTTTAGATAATACTGACATTTCAGACATATACTTTTGAAAGAAATAATAAGGTTCTTAGGGCAACAAAGGATACTCATGAAGATGTCATCTTCTCTTTGTACTTCACTAGATTTAAGTATTTAAAAAGCCCCTGCCAGTCCAGCCCATGAAGAAAATCACTCCAAAAGAGCATTTATGATTGAGAAACTTAAGTTTTAACATCATTTGTGTCCATTTTTTCTCTCTTTTCTTTTTTTTGTTTGAATATTTTTGTGGCAACACGTGCATTTCAGGAATAGAGTCCCAGTTTGTAAAACTACGCCTGTAGAAAGTGAGGTGTATTATGTACCCTTCATTGTGGCTCGGAGTCTTCCCATGGTGCAGATGGTTCAGTGCTTGGCTACTAACGGAAATGTTGGTGGTTTAAGTGCACCCAGAGGAGCCTTCGAAGAAAGGCCTGGTCACCTACTTCTGAAAAATCAGCCATTGAAAACCCTGGGGAGCAGTTTTACTCTGACACACATGGGGTCGCCTTGAGTTGGAATCAGTTCTATGGCAACTGGTTTGGATTTTTCTTTTTCTTTTTTTTAATTGTGGCTTAACTTTCAGCTGTCATTTAGTCAGACAGTAAGTGGAGGATCTCCCGTATGACAGAGATGGAGAATCTTTTGCTTTTTATTATGATTATTTTGTCTACATGATGTCTCTTCTACTAGGCCGTGACTGCTGGAGCATCCTCTTGAAGGCCCTTGAAAGTGTTTATTGACTTGAAACAATAATAGCTGAATCGACCGTTTCTGTGTGATGTGAACATTCTGTCATATTCATTGTGTCTGCTTTGGTTGTCTTGGAAGACCTTTGGATTTTGTTCTGTGGTTGTCAGAAGCCTGAGAGAGGTGTTTTTGAAGTCTTAACTGGTGTTCTGTTAGGGTTTTGTGGATCTGAAAAGTTGAGGGGTGAAAGAGAGTTACCCCCCAACACCCCTCCATAACCCACCAAATCCCTTTAAGAAGAAATGTCTCAAGGTCCATAAACCACACTGGATCCCTTTTAAGAAGAAACGTCTGAAGGTCCATTTTCCTGTCTAATTCCTGTTCATTATTTTTCTTGTAACCACCTATCTCTTTAGAACTAGCCTGACCTCTTCAGCTTTGTGACTCTTTAACTATTTAACTCTTGGCCGCTTGAGGATTTCTTAGGCAACCATCTGAGTACCCTGTTCTTCCCAATTACCAGAAACTCTTGCTAGCTATCATAATGGAGGAAAGAAAGTGCATTTAAATGGAATATACAGGTGAATTGCGGGGGAGGGGAAAGCCGTTTCAAGTCATTTCTTCCCTAGCATAATTTTAACTAAAAATTTAACAGAAAGCTGTTAATAAATAAATAGAAATAAGTACAAGCCACATATGTAATTCAAATTTTCTAGTTGACATCTTTTTTAAAAAGTAAAATGTGAGATTTTAACATTGTTTTATTTAACCCAATCTATCAGAAATGTTGTCATTTCCACATATAATCATGTTATCAAATCAACATATAATAAAATTAATGATTTTTTTGAATTATTTTTTCTGTATTTGAAGTCCTGCATGTATTTTACAGCACATCTGAATTTGCATACCAAGTTTTCATTGGAAATATTTAGTCTCATTTTAAAATTCCAGTAAATCTGGATTTTTTACTAACATAGCTAGCGCTATGTTATATCTAGCTGAAATTCTTCTTCGGCACATGTAAAAGATTCAAAAATATCTACGGCACAAGTTTTTCCTTTTTTAAGGCCACGAATTGCCTTTTCTTCATAACTTGCAAGTCCTTAGAGACAAAAATTTACCCAAAGTAATTAACTAATTAATACTCAGGGTGTTTATACTGTGTGGCTTCCCTAAAGAATTATAAATTCAAATTTTGAAAGAGTTGATCTTTGATATTGTTAGAAGGGTCTTTTTTATTATGATACGTTTTTACATTTAATGTGACTGGCTAGACCTTTCCCTGTCCTGGTTCAGAGAGAACTGCCTGAGTGGAAATTGTTCCGGTTTGGGCATGAGGAGACCTGGCTTCTGGTCCAAACCCATCTTGGTGACCTTGTACACAAACATCTACCTTGTGTACCTGGGCCTCAATTTCCCCACCTATAAAATGGCAGGTATATGGCATGCAAAATAGCAGTACCCTCAACTGTGTCCATATATGAAAGTGATCCTTCATTCGTCATTTAGTTGAACTTTCTACCTAGTTAATTTCCTACAGCAGTCTTTAGCCAAAATTGTGGTGGTACCATATGCTAGCAGATTGTATTGGAACCAGAAGATAAGTGGTGTAGCTCTTAAGCAGATTTGGATTTAAATACCTGAATTGATCCCAGGCACAGAGCTTCCTAAGTACCTAGTTGTTTGTTTCCTAAGTCTGTCTTCTTAACCACTTTTTAACCACTATGCAAACTGCCTTCTGGACAATGCTGATATTCTAACTTGGCTACTAATTGGCTAATTTTCAGAAGTAGATTGCCAGGTCTTTCTTTGAGAACCCTTAAAGTCATTGTCAGTTTACACATCTTACATACTTGTCAACACAGTTTGTTCTTCTGGGTGCTTGTGTATGTGTACGTTGTAAACATTTTTGATTGTTTTAGTCTTTGTAATTATCAATTTCATTATCCATCGTAGTTGTTCGGTCCGTTATGTAATGATATGTGAAGTTTATGGGTATTTCTGAAATCCGTGTCTTCTTGTTAAAAAGGGTTATCATTATTGTCTTGTTTCTTTTTCTAGGTTCACTTAAATAATATCATTACTAATCCATTCTCAAGTCTTAGCTAGCTTGGAGGTCAAATTTAGCATTTTGTGAAATTATCTTCTTTTTCTTTCTGACAGAATACTCTGCCACTTTAAGTATTATCTACTCCTAGTTCTTCAGCTGCAAACCCCGAATTGATTGTTCTCACATGTGTCTCTAATGTAGTTAGAACCATCTTTATTTACCTTTTAGACCTTTTTTTTTTTTTAACCTTGATGTCCTGTTGGCAAGTAAAATTTAACCAATTAAAAACCACATTCCTATAATTTCCCTCATTCGTGTGTTCTTCTCCCTCATGATTTACATCTTAATTTTAATCCAGCCACCATCCAAGTCATCCAGGCTTGTAACTGGAGTCATTTTGATCTCTCTTTCCCAGAGCTACTTAATTACTAATTCAGGAACACAGTCCCCTTGTCCATTCCCAGGCTGCCCCTCTCGTTCAGCTAATACCTCCCACCTGCAGTATTGCAGTGACCTGCTGCCGCCACACTAGTCTCCCTGGATGCGTTTCTCCTCAGAAAACCCCCAGATGGCTCGTCATTGCCTGCAGAAGGGACCTGGAACTCTGAGGACCTTGGCAATCTAATCCCAACCTCTGTTCTCCCCTCTAGCTGAGCTGTTGTGACTCCCTTTCACTCAGTTTGTACTCAAAAATGTCAACTTTTTTTTGAATTTTTCTCTTTCTTTATGGCCTCTTGGCCTTGGTACTTGCTTTATGATGATTCTTTGCCCATGACATGGCCTTATTCCGACCAGCTTTTTTTTCTGACCACTTTTAAAAATAGCAGCTTTAAACCATTGCCATCAAGTTGATTCCGACTCATAGTGACCCTGTATCGTAACAGCTTTATTGAGATGTAATTCACATACCCTACAATTCACTTAAAGTATGTGATTCAGTGGGATTTTAGTATGTTTACAGAGTTATGCAACCATCACCACATTCAATTTTAGAACATTTTCATCACCCCAAAAAGAAATGCTATACCTGTTAGCAGTCACTCCCTAGTTCTCCTAGCCCCACTGGCCCTAGGCAACTATTAATCTTTCTGTGTCTATAGATTTGCCTGTTCTGGACATTTCATATAAATGGAATCATACAATATGTGGTCTTTTGTGACTAGCTTTTATCTAGCATAATGTTTTTAAGGTTTGTTCATTATGTAGCATGTATCAGTACTTCACTCCTTTATATGACTGAATAATTAATATTCCATTTTATGGATATACCACATTTTGTTTAGCCATTCATCAGTTGATGGACATTAATTTGTTTCTACTTTGTGGCTGTTATGAATAATGCTTCTACAAACTTCCATGCACAAGTTTTTGTGTGGACATATGTTTTCATTTCTCTTGGGTATATATACACCTTCGAGTGGAATGCTGGATTGTATGGTAGTGCTAGGTTGAGTCTTTTGAAGAACTGCCAGATTTTTCGAAGGTGGCTGTACCATTTTACGTTCCCACCAAGAGTATATGAGGGTTCTCATTTCTCCACATCCTTACCAGCATTTGCTATTATCTTGTGTTTTTGATTCTAGCTATCCTAGTGGATGTGAAGTGGTATTGTGTTATGATTTTGATTTTTATTTCCTCGATGGCTAATGATGTTGAGCATCTTTTCATGTGCTTATTGACCATTTGTTTATCTTTTTTGGAAATATGACTATTCAGGTCCTGTGCTCACTTTTTAATTGGATTTTTTTATTGCTGTTAAATTGTAAGAATCTTTGTATATTCTAGGTGTAAGTCCCTTATCAGATATGTGATTAACAGATATGTTCTCCCATTTTGTGGATTGTCATCTGTGGGTTCAGTTTCTTGATGGTGATCTTTGAAAGCACAAAGGTTTTTTTCGTTTTGATGATGTCCAGTGTATCTTTTTTTGTTTTGTTCCTTTTGCTTTTGTTGTCATAACTAAGAAACGATTGCCTAACCCAGGGTCATGATGATTTATGCTTATGTTTTGTTCTAAGACTTTTATAGTTTCAGTGCTTGCATTTAGATTTTTGAGGTAATTTTTGTGTATGGTGTGAGGTAGGGGTCCAAATTCATTCTTTTCCATGTGAATATCCAGTTGTCCCAGCACCATTTCTTGAAAAGACTATTCCTTCCCCCATTGAATTGTCTTGGCATCCTTGTCGAAAATCAGTTGACCGTAAATGTGAGTGTTTATTTCTGGACTCTCAGTCCTGTTCCATTGATCTGTGTCTGTCCTCATGCCAGTACCACACTGTCTTGATAATTGTAGCTTTATAGTAATAAGTTTTTAAATTAAGAAGTGTGAGTTCCCCAACTTTGTTCTTTTTCAAGATTGTTTTGGCTATTCTGGGTCCCTTGAATTTCTATATGAATTCTAGGATCAACTTGTCAACTTCTGCAAAAAAGCCACCTGGAATCAATTTGAGCAGTATTGCCATCATAGTTCTTTGGGCCATTAATAAGTCTTCTGATGCATCAACGTGGGGTGTCTTTCCATTTATTTATTCCTCTTTAATTTCTTTCAACAGTTTTGTAGTTTTCAGAGTATAAGTTTTGCACTTCTTTTGTTAAATTTATTCCTGTTTTATTTTTTTGATGCTATTGCAAGTGGAATTGTCCTCTTCATTTCATTTTCAGATTTTTTTTGCAGGGTACAGAAGTACTTGACTTTTTTTTTTTTTTGGCTTTAACAAAGAGACGTTTATTTCCTCACAGTAAAGTAGGCTAAAAGTCCAAATTCAGGGCGTCAGCTTCAGGGGAAGGCTTTCTCTCTCTGTTGGCCTTCTTCTCATCAGTGTTCCCCCAGACTAGGACGCACTCTGCTCCTGGCACTGCTTTCTTGGTGGTATGAGGTCCCCCTGTCTCTCTGCTCGCTTCTCTCTTTCATGTCTCGAGGTTGTCTCAGGACACAGTCCAGCCTTGTAGATTGAGTCCTGCCTTACTAACACAACTGCCACCCATCCTCCCTCATTAACATCATAGAGGCAGGATTTACAACATATAGGAAAATCACACAGTACCAGGAATCATGGCCCAGCCAAATTGATACACACATTTTTGGGGGGACATAATTCAATCCATGACAGATAGGGTATTATGTTATTTATGTAGTGGTTCCTGAACTTCGCTGAATATTAGAATCACTTGGAGAACTTTGTAAAAATCCCAATGCCAGATAAATTTTCTTAACAATATTATTTGAGCCTTCACAGTTTTTTCTTTCTATCCCAATTTTTGTTAGAAATAAAATTACTTTAACATCATAATTTATGATATTTACATTTGTTGTAGGGGAAAAACATCATAAAGTTCAGTAAAGCAAAAGGAAGTTTTATTCGGCATATACTCAAAGGGCAGAAGTGGAAAGCAGACAAGCATGCTGCCACAGCCATGTCTGCCCGAGTCCAAAGACCATTACAGAATAGGCAAGAATGGGAAAATGGACAAGCATGCTGCCACAGCCATGTCTGCCCGAGTCCAAAGACCATTACAGAATAGGCAAGAATGGGAAAA
>NW_004444000.1:7222587-7238785 GCF_000243295.1 Trichechus manatus latirostris | reverse complement strand
AGTCCAAAGAATATTACAGAATGGGCAAGAATGGGAAAATGGACAAGCATGCTGCCACAGGCATGTCTGCCTGAGTCCAAAGAATATTACAGAATAGGCAAGAACGGGAAAACAGACAAGCATGCTGCCACAGCCACGTCTGCCTGAGTCCCTTGACTTTTTTTTTTTTTAATTGATCTTGTATTTGGCAGCCTTGCTGAACTCACTTATTCATTTTATTAAGTGGATTTTCTATATACAAGATTATGTTATCTGCAAATAGAGATACTTTTGCTTCTTTCTGTTCATTCTGAATGCTGTTTACATCAATTTCTTGCCTAATTATTCTGGCTTGACCTTCTAGTTGAGTGGTGATTAGAAATAGTGAGAATGGGCATGCTTGTTTCTGATTATAGTGAAATCTAATCAGTTTTTGAAGGCTTCAAAGGCCATCTTTTCTATGGGCTCTGTTCACCAATAAGAAAATATTTCTTCTTTTTATAAGCTGTATGACTTTATCTGCGCTGTATTTTGGGATTATTGTTTGATGTCTTGTCTTTTTATAATTTGGCCTGCCTAAATTGGTTTCTCTAACCACCTTGTAGGGCTTTATCTTTAGGATATCTAATAATAAGTAATGTTTCTCAAGTGCTTACTGTGTGCTGATATATTATTTTTGCATTTAATTGACTGTTATTTAAACGCATAATAGCTTAATGCAGTTTAAAAAAAGAAAAAAGTTGCCATCAAGTCAGTTCTGACTCTTGGCAACCCCATGTGTGTCAGAGAACTGTGCTCCATAGGGTTTTCAGTTGCTGATTTTTCAGAAGTGTAGATCGCTAGGCCTTTCTTCCAAGACACTTCTGGGTGGACTCACCCCTGTAACATTTTGGTTAGCAACCAAATGCTTTAACCGTTTGCACCACCCAGGGACTCCTGTGTAAAATACAAGACTATTTTTTCTCCTTTTAAGTTCTTTAAAATATAACTTACTGTCGAAAGCAAAAACTGTAACAGTGTTGGGGGATTTCAGTATATGTAGATGTAATACATATGACAACAGAAAGGGAGGGAGGAGGGTAGAGGGGCCTGGGTGATTGTACAACTTTGCAGTATTTTACCTGCAGTGGTAAAATACTAGCTTTCAGTATAAGCCACTGTAGTCCCAAGCGTAATATGCATTCTACAATTTTAGATGGTACGTGGATAAGCTCTTTAAATGATTGTGTTTATTTTAATTTAGAAAAATATAGATATCTCTTGCTGCCTGAATTCTCTCACCCAATGGATTTGGCTATTGAAGGATACTTAGGATAAGTTGATCAAATTGTTGGTGGTTTTCCATTTATGGTTGTGTAACCAAGTTCCCTTTTAAACTGAGGCTCCAAATTTTTATTTAGGTTTAAAGAAATAAAGAAGCCCTGGTAGCTCAGTGTTTAAGAGCTCGACTGCTAACCGGAAAGGTTGGTGGTGGGAACACACATAGCAGCGGCTCTGTAGGAGAAAGACCAGGCAGTGATCTGCTTCGGTAAAGATTACAGCCTGGGAAACCTTCTGGGGTAATTCTGTTCTGTCCCATGGGGTCGCTATGAGTCAGAATTGGCTTGACAACGTACAACACCACCACAAAGAAGTAAAGAGTAGTCTGGTTTGGTAAGGTACATATGGCAGAAATCATGGCTGAAGTTTGGGAAAAGCTGCTGTGACTAATAAATATTTTGCTGCAGATACCACAGCTTGCCCAGTTTTGAAAGTCCATGCTTTTTCCCACACCCAGGGCAAAAAGCTCAAATCCTATGGATAAACAAAGGTGGCGCACACAACCTCTATATGTATTTTTATTTGTAAATTATATGCATATCCAGATGTACTAATAAAGTAGATACATAAAAATGCAGATAGAAAAAAACAGAGAGAAGATAATATTGAGAGAACAGCAAAACTTTGTCTACAATGCAAAAACCCCACTAAAAATACTGAATTCTTTTTGTAGAGAGAGTAATGTGATCAAAATACTCTTCATTAATTTTAAAAAACCTAGACCTTAAATTTTGTGAAATAGCTACTTAGAGGCCTAATTTTAAGTTCAGTTTACTTTGTTTCTTAGTGATATTGGCTGTCAGAGCTGAAAAAAACACTTTACATAGGCACATAAGTCTAAATGGAAGAAGTACTTTGCTGCACTTACTAAATTATTACGTTCATTTTTCAGTCCTACTGTTAAATATATGCAAAAAATTGTGTTGACATTTAACTAGTAAACTTTTTCCTTACTGTTAATCAGCTGTTCTTACAGGCTGCCTAAAGTGTGTCTTTTCTATATTTTTAACAAATAGGTACAGAACTTAGTAAAACTCTTTATTTTGGAAGGTTTAAAATCAGTTTAGAAGATTATTTTCAAGTTTTTAAGTGTACAGGCAAGTCTGTAGATAATACATTTTACTGTTTTTTGACAGTAAAATAACATATGGGAAAATTTTCCAAATATTAGTTTTCAGAATGCCCGCTGCTTAGTCATGAGTTAAAAGCAGTTTCTTTATCACTTATTGTTAAAACGTTGCATTTACTTTTAAGGGAAAACAAAAACCAAACCAAACCTGTTGCCGTGGAGTCAGTTCCGACTCATAGCGACCCTATAGGGCAGAGTAGAACTGCCCCGTAGGTTTCCAAGGAGCACCTGGTTAGCAGCTGTAGCTCTTAACCATTGCGCCACCAGGATTCCTTAAGGGAAAGACTGTTTTTTCAAAAATGTGTTCTAGGTGTCTAATACTGACGTAGAGTTGCTATTGTAAAAGAGGTCAGCAAATATAGAACATTTTCTATTAGAGAAGAACATGTTATCTTTCAGTTTGATGACTCTTGTAAGTACTTGCCACGAGATGATCGGCAGACTTCTGTGTGGTGTGAACGATTTTACCTTTTCAGGGCCTTGTTAGCACAGAGTTCACCACACCACACTAAAATGCATCACATAAGCTGCAGTAGTTTTGCTGTATGAAAGGGACCCATCAAGTGTGGCTGCATTGTACCAACACAAATTATAATAGTTTAAAAACATGGATGACCTAATGTATCCCACTTTGGGGAGCCCTCGTCTGTACTCCCAATTTCCTCACCTCTCAGTTGTCACCTACTTTCTTTGTGGCCTCGAATCAGCTCAGTGAAGTTCCTAGTGTTGTCACAATCACTGACACTTAGCTGTTTACTGTTTGGTTGCTACTGCTTGTCTCTGTAGTGTATGGTTTTGTTGACATAAGTTTCTGGAATTTTTCTTTCTGACTGTTCATTAAATGTTGATATTTCTCATGATTCTGTCCTCTTTTTGACACTACGCGGTCTCCCCAGATGATCCTACTCTCTGGGCTTAAAAATTCTTCCAGCCTATTACTGAATTACGGATTGTTAATTCCAGCCCAGACTACCCTCTGGAATTTCTGACCTATATTTTTGTCTGGTAGATGTCTCCACCATCGCCACTTGAGTAACATAGGAGTCCTTCAGAGATAATGTATCCAAAACTGGTCTTTCACCTTCTCCAGTCCCTTCCCTGCCAGCTCTCTTGAGTTTCCTCTGTTTTCCCTGTCTAGATTAATACCTCCATAATTCCCTAGGTGTTGGAATTGGAACCTTGGAATCATTTTTGACCCTTCCTTCACGTCCGTTGTTCCAAGTCCTCTTGGTATTTCTGCAGCCTGCCCCCTTCTGTCCACACTGCTCCTGCCTTTGCTCATCGTCTTTTTTGCCTGGATGAATGCAGTGGCTTCCTAACTGGCCTTCTTGTCTGTAATCTTCTTCCCTCTGCATAATCTTTCCATGTCACACCCTCCCACATTCTAAAATTGCCTAGCAAGGCCATCCACATGGTGGAAGAGCACCCAGGCAGTTTCCTTGGAGAAGAGGTCCTGACGCCCCCCGCCTCAGCTGTTCCTCTTCTGTGCTAAGCCTGTGCACACCTCTGTTACAGCTCTTCTCATACTGGGGTATACTCACTGTCTCCACTTCCTCACCTCTCATTCATAATGCACACATTATACTGTAATCCTGTGTTTCTTTATGTTTGGGTCCTGTCTCTCTAAGATTTGGAGCTCCATGAGTACCCGTACTAAGTCATTTCTGTTTACCCAGTGGCTAGCATCTTGACTGGAATTTATACCTGCTTCTCACTTGTCAGCTTTCTCGTTAGCCGACATGTCACATTTATTGACAGTAGTGAAAATCTACTTTCCGACTGTTTTGCGCATTAGTGACATATGGCTGGCAGTAATGAACGCCGAGGTGTGAGAGTAACGCTGGCTGTGATGGTCACCGAGTAACTGAGCAGACCAGAAAAGAAGAAAACCTAAACTAAAAGCAAACTGATTGGCAGAGCGGACATCACGCTGAGGGATTGGAAGCACTAGAACCTCTGAAGACGGGTGAGGCTGAAAACAGGGAGGTGGTTGAACTAAATATAAAGGGCAGTTAGCCCCCTAAGGCTGTTCCCCACCCCACACCCCAGGATGGGACTGGAGGTTTCCTCTGCAAACATGGACGTGCAGGAGAGGCGAGAAGTCAGAGTGTCCCTGAGGTCCCCAGAACTCGGACAAGCCAGGCTCTTAGACCGGGAGAAGTGAAACCCACTCACTGACAAGTCTTGTCCATGTACAGACCTTCAACCAGCTTTTAGGGCCTCCTTCCTAAATGTGAGTTAGATGGCTTGGGATCACCAAGCGTTTCAGGAAAGCCTTGAGCATGAAAAAAAGGAACAAAACAGACTTGGGGAGAAGGCAACTTGAAGGAAATAGGCAATGCAGGGAACAGAAGAATAACATCAGGTATGTTGTTACCTTAAAGAGTAGATGGGATTACATCTATGACCTAGATTGCAATGGCTGGGGTGGGGCGGGGGGTGGGTGAGAAGGACATTCGGAGAACAGGGAAGAGTTCTTGGAAATTAGAAACATGGCACCAGACATTTCAAAATCCAGTAGAAATCCTCCAGAAAGTGGGAAAAAAAGAAACTAGAAAGGAAAAGGTAAGAAAAGTAAGGGATCTATAGAAAGAGCAGAGAAAACGCAGGGCTGTGCGTGTCCAGGCTGAGATGGCCCAGTGAGAGTACAGGGCAGTGAGTGACAAAAAGACCTTCACTGAGGCACACCAGGATGACGTTTCAGAATGGCAGAGACTGGGAAGTCTTAGAATTTATTTCCATGTGGGAAAATAGACCGGTACAAAGGGTTAAGAATCCGACTGGCCTTAGATCTACCAGTAGCAGTGCTGGGAGCTAGAAGATAATAGCTGCGTACCTCAAACTCTAAGAAGGTTATTTCCAGCGTAAAATTCAGTGCTCACCCAAATTCTGATGAAGTGTGTGCCTAGAATAAAAACTTCTTTTAAAAGACCTGTCATGTTTGAAATTTGCCATTCATGCACTTTTGGGAAGCTATGGGAAGCTGTGAGCCACTAAAACAAGGAAGTAAATTAAGAAAGAGGAAAACACTGAGTTAGGAAATGGGAGAAAGGCAAAAGGAATTTTCTGGACAGTGAGCAGTTGACGTCACAGGATGCTGGCTGTGCTCAGGCCTAGAGAACAGTTGGTCCAGCTGAAGCAGGAAAATGGAGGGCCTGACTCAGGATATTGTCAAGAAAAAACCACCTGACTTTATCGAAGGGAGTTTTACAGATCTTCTTGATAATTTCAGGAGAAATTAAGTGATTGACACATGTAAAACTAAGCAGGCAAAAGAAAAGATGCAGTTGCTAATTCTGAGGGAGAAGATAGATGTCTGAGAAAGGAAATGTGGTCATAGCACACTTTTTTATGTTATGATAATGTAAATAAGGAGTACTGATTCGACAACAGAGGAAAGGGAGGTGGTGGGTGAGTATCTAGGATATGGTGGTTTAAGTCTTAAATCCATTTTTAGTAAGAAGTTGATAATGTTTGGATTAAAGAATCGAGATACGAAAACAGTAAAACGCGTTGTTTAGTGTCTAGTGCAAATTCATTCTTCGTCATCTAGTGCTGCTGTGACAGAAGGACCACAGGAGGATGGCTTTAACAGACAAATTGATTCTCCCACAGTTTAGGAGGCTAGAAGTCCATACTCAGGGTGCCGGCTCTAGGGGAAGGCTTTCTCTGTCTGTCAGCTCTGAAGGAAGACCCTTGTCTCTTCAGCTTCTGTGTCCTGGTTCCTTGGAGATCTCCATGTGGCTTGGCATCAGTCTCCCCCCATCTCTGCTTCTCTCATTTGCTTGTTTCATTTCTTTTATATCCCAAAAGAGATTGACTCAAGATATACTCTGCACTAATACAGAGGCAACCTATTTCCAAAAATGGGCGTATAGCTGTATGAATAGAGGCTAGAATTTACAACACATATTTTGGGGAGACAAATTCAATCCATACATAACATTTAGGAATGTGGGATGTGCAGATGAAAGGGCGAGAAGATCTGAAAGCATCTGCCCTAAGGAGCCGGCTTGGGGTTGAAGACTGTGCTTCTGTTATGCGCTTTGTATTTCGTGGCTTTAAGAACTGTGTACATGGGTTAGTTTAACAAAAATTTAAAAAATTGAAACTTGCCATACCGTATAAACTTTTCATTTAACTTGTTATTCATTGCCAACCCATTTATATGAAGACTAGTACAATGCCAGTCGCTTAGAAATCCCTGCTGACAGGTACCTGCTGACTTATATTGGTCTAACTAAATGTCTTGGGGGAAACGAGCCCAGGCTTTGGAGTCAGACAGTCACTTAGTTGGGCAGAAATGATAGCCTGCTATAGTCTAGGTGCTATTCCCGGATACAGTGGTTAGAAAAATAGATCCCTCTTCTTGAGGAGCTTCATTGTAATGGTGGGACGTGGACAGCACAAGTAAACAAGCAAGGTAGGTTTAGGATGTTTGAGGAAGTGATGGTGGGTTAGGGAAGGGTGCTTAGATGGAGTCATCTGGAAGACCTGTCAGAGGGTGCACGTTTGAGCTGAGTTCAGTTCAGGGAAGAGCAGGGGAAGGGAGTTCTAGGTGGAGGGCCTTGGGTCAGAAAGTCCCTGGGTTGTGTGGAAAGCAAAAGAAGTTGGTGCTGAGAGCAAGGTTCAAAAAAAAACTGACCCTATTGCCATTGAGTCGATTCCAACTCATCGTGACCCTATAAGAGTAGAACTGTCCCATAGGGTTTCCAAGGAGCAGCTGGTGGATTTCAACTGCCAACTTTTTGGTTAGCAGCCGAACTCTTAACCACTGTGCCACCAGGGCAAGGTTGGGGTGATGAAATGACTTAGGAGATTGAGGCAGGGGTCAGATATTGGTGGGCCTTAGAGGCCATGTTAAAGAGTTTGAATCCCTTGGAACAGAAGAGTGATGTAATCTAACTTGAGCCTTGAGGCCATTGGGAATACCGTGTGGAGAGGGGATCATAGCAGGGCAAGGGTGGACACAGCCGGCGCCGCACTAGCCCACCTGACAAGCTGAACAAAAGTGGTATTTTACTTTCCACTTTGGGTTTGTGTTGTGTGTGTGTGTACGTTCACATGCACGTTTACGTTCTTTTTATTCATTCCCTTTGCTTGAATGTAGCCTTTTCTGCTGTCCTTTATGCATTAGTAGTTAGGGGGCTGGAGCCCACCGAGGCTAACGAATGGCTAATGCAGCAAGCAGTAAACACCCAGACTAGCAGCTTTATTACTTTGTTTTTAAATTGCTGATAATTACAGTAATGCACATGGGCATGGGTCCAAGACAGGAAGAATTATTGTCTGCCAGCAGATCTGGTGTGAGCTGATAGATACTACAGTCTGCATTTACTTTTAAATTGAAATGCCACATAAATCATAGGAAAGATGTCTTTTTGACTTGCTTTCAACTTGGAGAGGGTGAGCTCTTGCATATTTTTGTTATTTTCACAGTTTTAATGGACATTTTAAGTTAAAGTGATTTCTTAAGTAAAATTGGTATCTGAGTAGTACTTGCACTTACTAAAATGTTTAGTAAATAGCTATATGGAAATTACTGTTTGTGTGTTAAAATGTGAATTTCCCCTCCCCTCTGTGAGTCGGAATCTACTCGACGACAGTGGGTTTGGTTTGGTTTTTGCTCTGTGAAAGTCATTTTGGCAGATTGTCTTTTTTTTTCTAGTAATAAACAGAGATACAGGTTATTCACCCAGGAATTTTTACCCAGTTAATTCTTGCTGCCTTTCTGCATCACAGAACCTAATGAACTAAGCCTGTATTTTCCAATATTTTAGTTTTAATGGGATAGTAAAACTAAGAGAAAAGGTTTTAGATAACTTTTTCAATATTACAGAAGGAATTAAAAAAAAACATAGACTACCCACTTACCATCATTTTATGAAAAACATTTTAATAACAAAAGGTAGAGAACAGCATCTTAGAATTTAGGACAGTCATTCTTGAGAGAGGACAGTTAGCATTTCTGTACCCTTATACATTCATATGTGCATACACACGTGCGCAAGACCTTTCTTAATTTTGTAATTTTTCAGGAAACCTGTTACAGACCCTGATAGCCCCTTTCTCTCATGAGTGATAGGGAAGCCCTGCTTTCAAACTAGTAAACCATTGGTGTGTTTTAAAACATGAGTGTTTTCAGCTGAATGAATTTGTCTTCTTTTCTTTTTCTGGATGCTGTATTACAGGCAAAGAGACCCAGTGGAATCAGTTTCAGCTGGAATCAGTTTCAGATCTCTTGACTTGATGTTGGCTATTCATGTTTTGTGGTTTTAGCATTTTTTTTTTTTTTAAAGAATGTTTTATTGTATTTTTTATGAAAGTTTACACAGCAAATTAGGTTCTCATTTAACGATTACCAAACAAATTGTTCAGAAACATTGCTTATGTTTTTCATAATGTGTTAATATTCTTATTAATTCCCTTCTGGGTGTTAGGCTTGTGGTTTTAACATTTGAAGTCAGTTATGTAGTGTTTTAGCCAAAGCTGACACATTAGATAGTTTCTTAACTTAACCTTGGTAAAAGTCATTAAGTTGATTATTTATTTCAGTGAAATCAGTCTATCCGAAAAGTAGAATATTTTTAAAAGAAGTGTGTAATCTATTGCATTTCAAGTACACGAATACTTGAAATATGCTTAAAAATACTTAATGAATGACTTCTTAAAAATATTTTATTGTGTTTTTGGTGAAAGTTTACTCAGAAAGTTAAGCTCCTATTTGACCATTTCCGCACAAACTGTTCATGATATTAGTTACATTTTTCACACTGTATCAACATGGTCTTTAATTGTGTTCTGGTTCCATTTCTAGTACTCTAGTTTCCCTGTCCCCTTCTCATCTTTGCTTTAGAATAAACGTTAATCTTTTGGTCTCACACAGATAGTTCTTTAGTAGAGCACTGTTCTTATGGGTAATATCCTTTATTTTGTGTGCCACTCTGCTATTTTGCTAAAAGGTGATCTCGGGATAGCTTTGGTTCCCAGTTTAAAGAGTGTCTCAGGGCGATAGTCTCAGGGAGTCCCCTGGTCTCAACTGGTCCAGTTAGTCAGGCTTTTTCAAGAATTTGAGTTTTGTTCTACATTTTTCTCCCATTCTATTTGGGACCGTCTGTTGTGACCCCAGTCAGAACGGTTGGTAGTGGTAGCTGGGTACCACATAGTTCTTCTGGTCTCAGTGTAGGTGAGGCTGTGGCTCCTATGGCCCTCCTCAGCCTTGTAGACTTGTTTCCTCTCTGAGAGTTTGGTTACCTTCTTACTCAGTCGCTTCTGACGAGTAGAGACCAGTAGATGTACCTTAGATGGCCACTCATAAGCTTTTAAGACACCAGACGCTACTCACTTCACTAGGATGCAGAACATGAATTCAGCACACTCTTAATAAATAACTCTGTAAGTAATACTGGCCAAACGAGTTCAGAGGCTAAGCCCAAGTTCACATCATTTAGATCATCTTAGGTTAATACTCAACCCTCCTGGCTCCTGACCTCTGCAGTTAGCATGCCTTTGCAAGGTATGACAAATTGTTGCTTTACTTTGGAATCAGCTAATTCTAATTCAGTGAGGGAAGCTTTCTTGCCAAGCCATGTTTCTCATGTGTTACAAGTTTTAGGAAAATAGAGTTCTGTCTTCTGTCATGTGGACCGAAGGCCAAAGCTAATATTGTAGGGGCCGTTTATTGCAGTTACTAAAATTTAGGTAGCACCGTATTTATGTTGCACAAAAGTGAAAACTAAAGTCAAGAGAGATTAAATATCATCCATGAGGTTACATAGCTAGTAGAAGGAAGGTCCCACAAGAAAAATGAATTTCGAGAAGTAACTTGCATAGTGCCCCTTGGGTCACAGAATTGTCACAGTAGGAACTGCAAAATCATCTTAACCGCACTTCCGTGCCAGCCCTGAGATCAACCAGAGTCAGGAAACCAGCAGCTCGCAGTGATTTCTTCTAAGCAGTAGGGCTTGTATTCAGTTGTTCGGGTGAAATACTGGTGACTGGATTCCCACAAAATAAAATGGGGAGCACTGGTGCCGCACGTTCACATTTGATAGGTAGAGAAGAAAGAAGTGTGCAGTCTTTCAACCCATTTCATCCCATCCTGGATGAGGGAAGGATGACCGGTCACATGGGAACTTGAGATGGTCTTCCTGTGTGCCCGTTATTTAAGCCTGTTCTGTGTAATTCCAGCCAGAGAGAATTAAATCTTAACGGCTCAGCACAGCTTACTCTGCAGCAGGCATTGGCTTAGTGCTTGTGTGCATTATCTTAATTTAATCCTCACAGTAGTCCTGAGGGAAGGAAAAAAAACAAGCTCGTTACCATCGAGTCGATTCCCACTCAGCGACCCTGTAGGACAGGGTGGAACTGCCCCACTGGGTTTCCAAGGAGCACCTGGTGGATTAAACTGCCGACCTTTTGATTAGCAGCCATAGCTCTTAACCACTGCTCCACCAGGACTAGGTATTTTAGTGGTCCTGCTTCACAGATGAAGAAATTTTAAACATGATATTAATAGTAGCCACCAACACTAAAAGAGCTCCTTCTTTGTGTCAAGTACCATGTCAGGCACTTTGTATGTATTAACTCATTTAAACCTCAAAATAAGGCTATGATGTGTAGGTACTATCCAAACCAAAACCAAACCTGCTGCCACTGAGCCGATTCCAACTCAGAGTGACCCATAGGACGGAGTAGAACTGCCCCATAGGGTTTCCAGAGAGTGACTGGTGAATTCATACTGCCAGCCTTTTGGTTAGCAGCCGAGGTCTTATCCACTGTGCCACCAGGCCTCCTTTAGTTGTTATCATTTTATAGATGAGGAAACTAGACTCGGAGAGGTTAAGTGACCACCACATCACGCCCTGCCATGAGGTAAGTGGTAAATCAACAGAAGGCTGCTGGCTGGCTAAGGCTGTCCTGGTGCTTCTGTATCCCTGGAAATTGGTTTCTTAGAATTCCTATTTTATTATGGGCAATTAAACAAAACTGTAAAGATCCCACCTTGAGAATTTTTGATCTGTAAACCCCTTTTTTTGACATAAAATTTTATGTATTTATGTATTTTCAATAACATCCTTTATAAAAGATTTTTCGTGCCCATCTCAGAGACACATACTGAAGTACAGACCTCGATTGAATCTTGGTACTTGGATCCTTACCAGTGTGATCCAGATAGACAGATTACCATGTTCCTATAAAAAGCCTCAGAGATAGTCTAAACCATTTTCAATCTTGGAAATGATGCCTCATTTATACTTTAATATTTAAAGCTATAGTAAAAGCAGGAGTTATTTGTATAAATTACTGCCTATGAAATAATCCCTAACAGCTGGTGTATGTCAGTGGGAGAATGATGGTCTTTTACTCTTGGTGTTCTCCCCCAAACCTAATTCACCAGTCCCTAATTAGAATTAAGTTCAAGTGTAAAAAAAAGGCCGAGTATTTCCAAGTTGATGTAATGCAAGCTGTCACTTTTAAGAACAGGTTTTCTCAGTTTGCTGCTAAAACCAGAAATGCTTAACAAGAATCCTGCTATTTTATTAAATGGTGGTTTAAAATGCTTGAAGCTTGGCTTTTTTTTTTTTTTTTTTTAAATCTCAAAGCTTCCTTTTTCTGCTGTGGAAGAAGATACTCTGAAGGCTCTGAACTACAGTCACTCTTTTGACTTTTAAAACAGAAGTGGAATATCTTTATATATTAGGCTCTGGATCAGACTTGTTATAGTCCTCCAATTATAGACAAATAAAATCTAATATTTGTACACGTTGGGTTCTACTGCAGTAGAATGTGTCCATGTATTCAGCCTGACAAAGTTTTTCAGGTACTGGACCTACTCTGATTATACTTACAAATTGCCATATCTATTGCCCTGTTCTCTCTTTTCTGAAAGATTTTACTCTCGATTGAAACCATTAAACCTAGATTCAAATCCAGGCACGATATGAACAGGATTGAAAAAACAACAACAAACAACTTTTTATTTTGAACTAATTTTAAATTTAAATAAAAAGTTGCAAAAATACTGCAGAGTGCCCCGATAACCTCTGCCTGCTTTCTCGAATACATAAGCATAGTACAATGATCAAAACTAGAAGATTAACATTGGGATAGTACTGTTAACGGAATTATGGACCTTGTTCAAATCATTGCACCAGCTTTCCCGTCAGTGCCCTTTTCCTGTTCCAGGATCCTATCCAGGACCTCCCGTTGCATTTAATTACTTCTCTTCTGTCTTTTCCACTCTGTAGCAGTCCCTCAGCCTTTCCTTGTCTTTCATAACTAGTACTATTAAATGTCTTACTGCTTGGTGGTCACTTGGTTAAAGTGGTGTCTGACAGGTTTCTCCAATGTAAAGTACTTGTTTTCCCTTTTGTAGTAAATAAATATCTTGGGAGGTGATACCGTGAAACTATGCCAAGAGCAGGATTTTATTCACTTTGTTCAGTTAAGCCCCTTGAGCATTTGATGATGGTTTATGGGCATAGATTTAAATCATTTTAATTTATGAATCACTAAGTACCACTCAGTACTTGAACAGGAATGAAACTGTTATATGATATTTGTATCTATTAGTAGATTGTCATTTTACTGACTTTTTCTTTTTTTAAAAAAAAAAGGGCCTTTGAGTAAGAGTGCTGTGTCCTTTGATAACACTAGCTTGCGAGTGGCTGCTCAGTGCTACACAGGCATGCTTCAGTAGAACCGTGTGGATGTGACTTGCCAGCGTGAAGCTGAACACTTAAGTATGGGTAATGAGGGCCTTCCCATCCAAGGAGATTTTCAGTAACAGGATAAAATGCTCCCCTTTGGAGGGTGTTCCCTGTCATGCAGGCACTTTCACAGTCCCTGAAGCCAAATGTGATTCTGGGGCAATAGCTTAGTGAGGAAAGAAACAATGGAGCTTACATATTTGCTGCTTTGGATTGGGAGGCCTGTATTGGTCCTTAGTGGCTTTGCGCAAGGAGTTAAGTCTTAACCTTGCCCCAGGAATTGCATCCCCTAAAGTGATGATTGAAGACACTAATTTAAATTAGGTTCTAATTTAGATTTATTTATAGTTACGTATTTATTTATTGCTTTAAGCCGTTTCAGGTTTTCAACCAAGTTATTAGAAACACTTTTTACCAAGTTGAATTTCTGTCCTTGGATAGCTAAACTCTTTTCCCCAAGCCAAATTAATAAAATGGAATTTCTTATTAAGAATGAATTATTAAATGGAAGCACTGGGCTAGGGAAACAATTGATGCAATTTGTTTGCAAAGCCTTAAAAGTGTTGCAATGTACATAGATCACTAGGACTGGCTTAAGTGCCAATCATGGGGCATTAATTTTCTTTTTGAAAGGATTCCAGATTCACAGGATATCAGAAATGCTGACTTGGCAGTGAAATCTCATTTGTAACGTGTTAGATTAGGAAACAGATTGATTTATACATTGGCGTAATGGATCAAGGCAGTATGTGCTTAAGAAAATGGAGAGCGTGTTAAATAAAAGCATTTTCAAAGTAGAGAAGTACAACATTACAGAAAAAATCATCCTATTGTGTTCTACGTAACGTTGGGGTATGTTTGATTAGTTGATTCCTAGACATGGTCCTCAGGGCTTTTTCTATTTCAGATGATATCTTCTTGAGAGTCTCTTAAAACCACAAGGATTAATCTTTCTGAACTCAAAACTGAATTACTACAGTGTATTAGCTGTCTGGAACGATTCCAGTTACTCTCCCTTTTTTGGTAGGAACTGATGTGTGAGGATCTGTTGCTGCTTCCTGCTGCTGTAGCCTCTGGTATTTTACATTCTCTTTAGGGAAGGTAATGCTGACCGTCTCAGCACAAAGATCAAATGCACTTACCACTGATGTATTGACCTCAGCGGTTGACCTATAAACTGAACATTTATACCCTTGGAACTCTTCTGGTCTTTCAGCCAACAACCATAATGAGTAACATGTGGAACATAATCTTTGATGCTGGTAAATGGCTGCCTGCACTAAAACTGACCACTCCAGGGCTGTGGCTGGGGTGAGCGCACACTAACTGACACTGTTTTTTACCGGTATTCTTTTATGGAATTTGGGGAATAAATTTTACCCCCGTACTTCTGAAAGATGAGGTGCTACATCAGAAATCCACACCAGAAACCTATTTGTTCCATGTTGTTGTTGTGTGCTGTCAAGTGTATTCCAACTCATACCGACCCCCTGTGACAGAGTAGAACTGCCCTGTCAGGTTTCCTAGGCTGTAATCTTTATGGGAGCAGATCTCTAGGTCTCTCCCGCAGAGCCACTGGTGGGTTGGACCGGCCGACGTTAGTTTATCAGCCCAGCACTTAACCACTGTGCCACCAGGGCTCCTTATTTGTTTCATAACTGCCTTTAATGTTAAAATATACAAGGCCATTTAAAAAAGAAAAAAAAAAACTGTTGCCATGGAGTTGATTCCAACTGATAGGAACCCTCTAGGACAGAGTCGAACCCGCCCTAAGGAGCGGCTGGTGGATTCGAACTGCCGACCTTTTGGTTAGCAGCCAGCCTCTTAACCACTGCACCACCAGGGTTCCATAGAAGGCCATAGAGAGAATTTAAGAAATATTGTTCAAAATCTTTCAGATTTGACTGTGGTGTCCTTTATAACAGATTTAGGAAACACTTTCTTAGACTGGGTTCTCTAAAGAAGTAAAACCAGTGAAGTGTGTATACATGTGTGTATGTATACATATACATACGAGAGAGAGAGATTTATCTCAAGGAAATGGCTCAAGTGGTTGTAGAGGCTGGCAAGTCCCAAGTCCATGGGTAAGGCTGAAGGCTTCTCCTGACTCATGTAGCTGCAGGGGCTGATGAACCCAATATCGGCAGATCAGATGGGCTGTGGAGACCCATTAATCCGAAGATCAGTAGGCAGTATGGCAGGCCGTTTGCTCAAGTCCCAAGAAGCGGAGGTCAGATGGCGCCAAGGTGGATGCAGGATCCAGAGTGAGCATAAACCTGCGAGCGTTGCCAGAGCGTCCATATATATTGGATGCAAGCCACACCCCCAAGAAAATTCCCCTTACAGGTGATTGGCTGATCACATCATGGAGGTGATTACATTAAATCACAAAATGGAGAATAACTGCGTCGTTAAATAACTGCCAAACCAGTGAGAATGATCACCCAGCCAAACTGACACACAACATTAACCATCACGCTTTCTAACTTTCAATTTGGCTTCTCATGTATTTATCGTATCTTCCCAGATTTTCGTCATTTATCTTTGGGCTTTTTTTTTTTTTTTTTTTTTTAAATTATACCTTGAGTTGGGAGCCTGTTCTGGCCGAGCAGTGCTACGCGGCTTGGGACCTACCCCCTATGGAGCACAGTCTACTCTGCTATGTATGGGGTCGCCATGAGTTGGAATTGATTCGATGGCAACTATTTGCTCTTTTTTTTTAAATTATACTTCACGTGAAGGTTTACAGAACAAATAGTTGCTCATTAAACAGTAGCACACATATTGTTTTATGACATTGGTTAACAGTCCCACGACATGTCACCACTCTTCCCTTCTCGACCTTTTTATTTATTTTTTGGTGAAAATATAGCCAAAGATACACCATTTCAAAATCTCTGCATGCACAGTTCAGTGACATCAACTATGCTCTTCCAGTTGTGCTGCTAGTCTCACTTTAGATGAAGGTTTACAGAACAAAATAGTTTCTCATTAAACAGTTAGTACACATGTTGCCCTTTGACAATGGTTAACAACCCCACTACATGTCAACACTGTC